>NC_135797.1:5192500-5492500 GCF_051106095.1 Pogona vitticeps | reverse complement strand
TCCATCGGCTTGAGATCCAAAGGAATTCTTTATATATATATATATATTTGTGACATTTTAGATCAAAAACAAAACATATAATAAGCATTTAAGCCTCTTAAAAAGCAAGCTTAAAACAAATAAATGCAAATAATATTTACATCTACTGTAGAAACATTTGGGAGTGATTCCCCCTGTAGCTTTTACCCTTACGAAGCCCCATGCCCTTCCGAAATTGCATTGGACTCCTGTGTAAATTTTGTCCCTTCCCCTTTATTAATACAAAATTGATAAATGACCCCCATAGATCTCCAAACACACCTTTTTCTATTACATGCAACTTTATCATTAATCGCTATATCCCAGACTTCCTTATACCCATCGCTTAACAAAAGATGATCAAGTGTTTATTTTTTCTGAGCGATATGCAATCTTGCTACTGCTAACAGGTTTTTTATTTTTCTGGTGGCCCAGTTCCCTCTCTCTTTCCCAAATACTGCTAGAAGCACTATTTTAGGACATCATCATCATAATATTCGTGTGCCATCAAGTCAGTTATGATTTAGGCCTTAAGTCATAAGTCTTAGGGTGACCCTTTCTCAGGTACAGAATACTCAGAGGTGCTTTACCCTTCCTTTCCTCTAGGGGCGCTGTAGGACTGGGCAGCTGGCCCAAGGCCACCCAGGCTGGCTTTTGTCCCGGGAGACCCAGTGGGGAGAATCAAACTATCCAGCCAGCTACTGCAGGGTATACTGCTAAATTTATGTGGCTTCCTTCCTTTATTCCCTTAAAAACCAATTGCCAACCTTTCAATATCTGTTCGCATTCCCACCACATATGAAAATAAGTACCCTATTTCCTGGCACTTTCTCTAACGTCAAGCTGCCACTTGCAGGCAGATATTCTTGGCTGGCTTATCTTGTGACTCTGGACCGGATTTGTTTTAGTCTTGTATTTTTATTCTCATTGTTACTGTCCGATTTATTGCTATTTCTGTTCTTAGCGACTCCTAACCCACCCCCCAGAGTAGGCGCTTAAGCACGAACTGGGCAGTTAAAAAGTCTAAGAAATAAGTAATAACATCTTAGGATAATCATAATTATTCCAAAAGAATATAATTACCGTATTTTTCCATGTATAAGACTATACTTTTGTCTAAAATCTTTAGACTAAAAATTGAGAGTAGTCTTATACATGGAAGTAAGCTGAGGAGATATCAAAAACAAGTGGAGGAGACAGCAGGGATCAAAGCGATCCTGCAGCACTTTGATCCCTTTCGCCCTACACTTGCTAAGCCCCACTTAGATTTCCTAATTTTGGGTTAGAAAAGGGGGGCGTCTTATACACAGAAAAATACGGTATTCCACAAGGGTTCTTCACCTGGTCCTCCGAAGGCTCGCCACTGGTGAGGTCTTTAGGGCAGCTAGTTCTGGCTACGCTGGAGGGACCTTGATCTGGTTTCCCCTTAATATCTGAGCTTTCATGGGTCCTTTTCAGATGCCCATTTGTGACGCAGTGGCTCTGCTTCTCTGCCAGCACGGCAGATTCCTTTGTCTGAGTCCCAACGCTGACGGCTGCCACCCCTTGAGTCTTTCCAGTGCAGGGCACCCGTTTTTCACTGCTTCCGGACCTCTGGACAGTGCATGAACTGCAATCCAAAAGAGATTTTTTTAAAAGTCAGGATTACCACCACGTTTCACGCACGCCTGCCAGCAATTGCTGTTATGTGCCCCTCTTTGCTGGAAATCAGAATAACATCCAGCCTCCAGATGTGTTCTAGAAAGCTGAGGATTTCTTTCCGGATAACGGATTCACAGCATAATATTTGAACTGCAGTTACGCAACATCTTTCTTGTCTGTGCTAATTGGAAGCTGTTGTTTTAGACTGCAGCTCCGATCATCCGCAGCCAGTAACCATGCCAGATGAGGTTGGTAAAAGTTTTGCAGATCAAAACAACAGGAAGGTCACAAGATGAGAAACAACACTATATATTCACTGGGCTTATCTTTTGCCAAGGTTTATATTTCTGCAGTTCTACCCAAGGTGAGGAATATGCAACCCTGTAGATGCTGGACTACAAAACACATCAGCCTCACATAGTCAAAGGGTGAGAGGTGACGGGAGTTGAAATCCAATAACATCTGGAGGACCACACAGCCCCTGATAAGCTTGGAGGGCTCCAGAGAACAATCAGTCAATATCAGTGAGGCCCATAGTGCAGGGTAAGCAAAATGCACCTCCCCATGGGACCAAGGTGGATAAAAATCAAAATTTGTTAAAACCACGATGATTTAAAACACAACTTAAAAAACTGATTTAAACCATCAAAATAAAATTCCGATTTAAAAAAATTTAAACCACGATTTAACCACAATTTGGTTTAAATAAAATCCACCTTGTATATGGGACCAGGACTTGTAACTCTTAAAAATCTCGGACAGGTACCTGGAATCACCAGTGAGGACGGGGGGCAGGATCCAGAGAGCATTATTGCTTTGCGGAAGGATCATGGGGTCTATGGAATCTGGTATGCTGGAACTTCCTGAGAAGAAAAAGACACTGTATTTGCTGCAATGCAGAGACATTTGAACAGCTGTGGTTTTAGAGCCTGTCCTGTCCAGAAAGCCACCTTGGTCATTATTTGCTCATAGTCCTCCCCGTTCAGGTAAGAGACCTCCAGATGCTGCCAAAATTGTAAGAGTCGTTTCTGATGTTTGCATCGAAGTATAAGAATCAGCAGACACTGTTTTAGGTGAATCAATATCTTCTTTTTTGAAAAAAAAACTGTGAAGTGGCCATTCTAGGCCATTCACTTGCCCGGTTTGCCTTCGGGTCCCATCAGGGCTGAGTTGTCCTTTGACTTTTCCACCACGCTGCAAAGACACTCAGCAACTCTGTGCTGTTTAAGCAGAAGTATAATAGAAGCAGGGCATGCAGGCTTAAAGTGCTGGGATTTCGATTCTGACCAGCAGGAGCAATGACATTACCTCCCACAACCACCACCACCATAAAAGGAAAGAAAAATAGGTTTTCTGCAAGAATATACTATTGTGACGAATCCCATTTATAACTGGGGATAGTTGGAATGCACAATTAAGATCCGTTTATTTCACAAAAGACCTGCTCCTGGGGGGAGACAAACCCTATTAGAATAGCTTTGTGGCGGCATAAGTGCCTTCATCCCCCCACCCACCCCTTTGGCGAACTGTTGCGGCAAGTCCTTGCACTTCAGAACGGTACCCCTGCTTTTTGGAATACTGCTTCCCTCCAGACCGCATCAATGCACAAGGATGAACCACAAGAAAAAGTTTTGCCTGGGTACCCCATGATCTTAGAGATGCCTTCACACACGACTGTCCAGAAAGAGACAGCAGGCAAACAAAGGTGTGAGGGTTTTCTCCTTGCTCTTGTTACTGCTTCTTCTGTCTTAGAGAGGAGGCACACAAGCAGCAAGAACAAGGCTGGGAAGAAACATTTTCTGGAGACCTCATCCCTACACTATTAGAAGACAAAAATCCTTATTTCCCTGTAGAGTTGCTAAAATTTTTGTGGCTCTTCAGTCCTCCAAGATAACTGAACTGCCTTACTTTCTTTAAATATTTTGTGTTTTTTATTCCCTACTCAAATGTTTTTCACGAGCCTCTAAGAGAGGAAAGGAAAGGGACCAGGGATTCCACATGTTGGCAAAGGCCCATTCTGGGTAGGCATTTCCGACAGGAAAGGCTGCGCTGATACCTGGGTGATCTATCCCAGGTTTTTGTCTAAACTTTAAGCGCGTGTTGAACTTGTTTGGGGGGATCAGGTTCAGCAGCTCCTGTAAAGTTCGGACTAAAACCCACTGGAACATCCAACTTGTTCTTACCCTGACCTTTTTCCAACCCCGACCCTAGGCTGCTCCTCTCAGACACCCAACCTTCCGGAGCTTCTCGGGAGCCTCACCTTCAAGCAGCTGCTGCCTGAGCAGAGGGATCTGCCGGTCGTAGAAGTTCAGCCGTCGTAGGGCATCGGCCAATGCCGACTTCACCAGGGTCATCTCCTCTTCCTGGCTCCGCAGTCTGGAGTCAAGGTCAGCGAGCCAGTCAGGATGGTGCAGGATACTGTTCGTACCCAAGAGGTTCTCACCTGGCAAAGAGGAGACAGTCGAGTCATGATCAGAAGCAAAATATCAGGGTCCTTTTTCATGACACATGCTCTGGTGATATCCAGACGCAGAAGATCGGCCACAGGGCGAAAAGCTATAAACCGCCCAGAATAGACCTTTGGTCTAGATGGGTGGAATAGAAATCAATCAATCAATCAATCAAACAACCAAATAAATAAATAAATAAATAAAGTGATCCTTTGCGTCAAGGGTTACAGCTGCCTTTTAATATCAACCGAATTCTTACGGATTAGTTGTGTCCTGATTCAGATTAGTGCTTTCTTTTTTTAAAAAAAACGGAGATCTCCCGTGATTTTTAGCGTCAAGGTTTTGCCTCTCAAATACATTCTCTGTCCCTCTATTTTGTAACCCTGCAATGCCCCTGAAAAAGTACTTTGAAAAGGTATTTAATGAATAATTTAAAAATAAATAAAAATAAACAAACCAGGGAGGTTGGCAACTCTCTGGGTCTGAGTTCGAGCCTTTGGCACCAAGTCCCAAATCCTGAGCCCCCAAACCTGAGGCTCTATTAAAAACAAGCTTTTGTTCCCCCAGAAAAAAAAGGGAAGGGTGAGTGGGTGGCAAGCTGAGTCCAAATCATAGGGGAGAAGAAAAAAGCAGCACAACAACCCAGTCGAGTCACCAGTGTGATTTATGCCTGACTAGACCATGAGTCCAGCAGCTCGGATCCCCATTCCTTAAATAAATACATCTAGCTGCCAGAGAACTAGAAGTAATACAGTGGCTAGATTCTCTCTTATTATCTGCCCAATGCTTAGAAAAGATTCGCGCTTCACACGTGTGCACGGAAATCTGCTTCTAAAACTATTATTTTTACTGGAAGGGCATCAATACGTTTGCTCACGCCTCGCCTTCCAAAAAGGGGGGGAAGCGTTCTGTGTAGCTCAGAACTCTGCCTGTCAAAAACACAAACAGGAAAAAAAAAGAACGCTTTGCCAGAAACCGCAAGACTCGAAGTATATAATTAACACAGCAGGGG
Source organism: Pogona vitticeps (assembly GCF_051106095.1). NCBI lineage: Eukaryota > Metazoa > Chordata > Lepidosauria > Squamata > Agamidae > Pogona > Pogona vitticeps. The sequence goes on along the minus strand of NC_135797.1, from coordinate 5,487,379 downwards.
GAAGATTTTAAGATTTCCTCGTCCAGACCTGTCCCAATGGAGGGGGGGGTTAGCACACTTTCTCGAGGGAGGCGGCCAGCGGGAGAAAGGAGACCAAAGTTTCCTTGGTCTAAAAACAATGGCCTCTGATTTCCCCGCCTCAGGCCTGGCGCCCAGCTCTCGCCTCATGCCCAGCCGGCCTTGTTTGTCCTGGCATCAGAAACGGTGGCCGTCGGGAGGAAACTGTTCCCGCCTCAGGCATCTGTGACGCCACATCGCCCGGGGCCCCTGACCACCCCTGACAGCAAATCCCGCTCTCCCTCGGGTGCTCTGAGGATGTGAGAAGAACGTGGAGCGCATGGGGTGTTTGTGTGCGTGCATGCGCAAGTTCACATAACCCAGGTCCAGAGCTCTCCTCAGTGTCATTTCCGTAATCGAGGCATCGGTCATATTGGGAGAAAAACAGGTTTTCCTCCCCCTTCCCGTAAATCCCTTTTACGGGTAAAACTGGGGGTTCTCGGACTTGAGGTTACAAGGGGCAGAAATTTTCCATGTATGCTCATCAGAACACCCTAAACAGCGACGTCAAAAAATAAATGTACTAAAGCCTCTCTAAAACACATCATTAGACAACCATCTGTCAGGTGTATTTATTATTGTTTCCAACCATGCAGGCTGCCTATAGTTTGTTTGGCTCAGAGGGACCTTTCTGGACTAGGGGGACCGTCAATCTATCTGGCGCTAACCAATCGTTCTTTCCTGAATTCAAAGAGAGACCCGCCTCTCTGCCAAGTCTTCCTTTCCCTCGCTTTAGTCTGTTGGAAGTCGTGGTTGTTAGTTGGCTGTGGTTCTCTTCGCAACTGTAAGTAATGAAACATCTTTATTCTTTCTCTTATAATTGTCTCAGAGTGGGTAACTGAGACTGAAGGTGCCAGCTAATGAGAAAGGGGTGGACTATCTGGGGAACATGAAGCTATGCTGTATCTCTGTACTTTTGCTGCATATCAAAAAGGAACTGAACCAAAAAATTCAAAACTCAACGACAATACAGTGGCGCTTTGCTTGATGATTACCTCGTTAAACGACGAAACCGCTTTACGATGTTACTATGGGGAAAATTTGCTTAACGATGATCGGTTCCCTGCTTTGGGAACCGATTTTTCACTAGACAACTATTTTAAAACAGCTGATCGCTGGCTCTAAAATGGCCACCTGCTGTGCTTTAGGACGGATTCCTTGCTTTACAGGCACTGGAAAATGGTCGCCCTATGGAGGATCTTCATAAAACAAGCAGGTATTTCGCCCACTGGAATGCACTGAACCGATTTTCAATGCATTTCAATTGGTTTTTTAATTTCGCTTGACGAGGATTTTGCTTAACAGCGATTTGAACGGAACGAATTATCCTCGTCAAGCGAGGCACCTCTGTACTTTCATTTGGATTCTTGCACTGAGCAGAGGGTTGGACTTGGTAGCCTTACAGGCCCCTTCCAACATCTTTATTCTCTGATCACTACAGAGTGGCTGCTCGTCCCACACCAGTGGAAGATGCTGTATTAGCATCCCTCTGCTTGGAACTGGGATTTTCCCTGATGACCCACTACTTCCTGGCACAGGAGCATTAAATATTCTCATTTCCATTCCCTGTGTCTTGGTTCTTGGCTTTTTTTTTTCCTTCCGGGGTATTTTGGTTTCCTATCACAACTTCCTGGTTCCTGGGTCCCTGAGCCCGCTGACTGTAAATCTGTCCTTTACAAGCAGATTCCTTACCAGCCGAGATAAAATCTTCTGAAACACCACCCACCCCGAGGCCTGAATTGGGGTGGGAGGTGTTTGGAAGATTTAAGATACCCAGAGATGCTCACCCTGCAGCTCTCTTTGCAGGAAATACAGAAAACGTGGTAGGAGAACTCGTTTAGTAAGTAACTGCAAAATAAAATAAAATAAAAAGAGGAAAGGCAAAGACACCAATCCTGGCTTAATAAATCGTTTCCAAGGTTTGAAATATAGCTTGTGAATCCCGGCTTGATGGGAAGCCATGAACCACCATGTGGACACAACAGGAAGCTAGGTTTAACCAGAGATTCCTGGTTTGTTTGCCCGCTCACCAAAAGGAACAAAACTCAGATGATTATTCTCCCTCTTCGTTTCCGGGCTCAATTCAAGGTGCTGGTTCTTACCTATCAAAAACCCTCAATGGTTTAGGACCCCCGATACCTGCTCGAATGTCTCTCCTACAAAAACAGCTACCCATTCCTTGCACTTGTGATTGTTAAACACGGTAACACCTAAGGAGACCTAGAAAGGGACCACCAGAAACCAAGAGTTTTCAACTGTGGCCCTATTCTGATGGAATAAACTCCCAGCCGAGGTTCGCCAATCGCCCTTCCTCCCAGTTTTTAAGAAGCGAAGAAAAACAGCTGCTTTTTATTAATGCATGTTACTCAATGCCCAACTGTGGTTTAAATTTGTCTCGAGTTAAATCTCTGCGAGTCATGTGGTCCTTTTCTTGTTTATTGATGTTGATGCTTATAATTGGTATTGTTCTATTTTGTGGATTATTTACGTGGGCTGTCAACTATCCAGAAAGTGTGTACGGTACTTTAAGTTGAATGAATAAACAAAACAAAGCAAAATAAAATAAAAGGAGGCCTGCAAGTAAAGACCCAATTATGATTAGGGGTGTGCTCTTTTGATTTTTGATTCAGCCGACAAACACACACTTACAAACACCTTCATTTTGCAAGATCTAGCTCTGAGGCTGCATGGCCTTCTACGGCCTTAGCTATCTGTTAACGTAAAAATAAATAAATACATCCTGGGAGTTTTAGTCTTGATGACTGTTATTAGTGTCTACAAGAAGGTATCTCTGAAATACCGTATTTTTTTTGTTTATAACAGTGGTTCTTAACCTTTGTTACTCGGATGTTTTTGAACTGCAACTCCCAGAAACCCCAGCCAGCACAGTTGGTGGTGAAGGCTTCTGGGAGTTGCAGTCCAAAACTCCTGAGTAACCCAAGGTTAAGAACCAGTGGTTTATAAGACTATACTTTTGTCTAAAATCTTTAGACTAAAAATTGAGGGTCGTCTTATATACGGAAGTAAGCTGAGAAGACAACAAAAACAAGTGGAGGGGAAAGTAGGGATCAAAGTGATCCTGTAGGGCTTTGATCCCTGCATTCCCCTCCACTTGCTAAGCCTTAGCAAAAGGAAAGCAGGGATCAAAGCCCTGCAGGACAGCTTTGATCCCTGTTTAGCCTCTACTTACTAAGTCCTGTGGGGCTTAGCAAAAGGAGCGGGGAAAGGATCAAAGCAAATCCATGGCTGTATAATGATTGTGCAGTCGTGGGTTTGCTATGATCCCTTTCCCCCTCCTTTTGCGAAGCCCCGCGGGGCTTAGCACGAAGGGAGAAAGCAGGGATCAAAGCAATCCTGCAGTGATTTGATCCCTTTCCCGCTACACTTGCTAAGCCCCACTTAGATTTCTCAATTTTGGGTTAGAAAAGTGCGGAGCGTCTTATACATGGGGGTGTCTTATACACGAAAACATACGGTAACTAAAATTCAGAGGAAGCACCATAGCAGCTGCCTTTTTTAATGTTAACAAAAAAGAAGGCCATGCAGCCTCGGAGCTAGGCCCTGCTCCAGGGTGAGCGAAACAGTGGTGTCTATTCATGCATGTTTCTGTGTTGAAACTCTTGAAACTGCAGAATATTTGGAGAATTCTGGGGCTCATGGTCCAAAAAAACCCCAAAGGAGCAATCCTAATTATAGGTACATCTCCTAGGGTTTGCAATTAAGAACCAGTGTTGGATTTGAACTTTGTTTCAAAGCAAAATAAAATAAAATATAAATGTGAAAAAGAGCAATAGCTAGCTATTTCCCCCTCTTTAAGGTACCAAGAAATTGAATTTTGGAAGTTAAACAAAGAAGGGGGGAAAAAAACCACAGAGTTGGCAAGAAGCAGACCAAAGTGTGTTGCAGTCTGGGCCAACAGCAGCCACGCCAGGCTTATTTTGTTCCTGGATCCCTCCTCCCTGGACGAAACCAGGCTCCCGACGCTTTCTCATCTCCCGACGGCTCCGCTCCCCTCGGCTTCGGCAGCCAAGACTGACAAAGCGGGTGGCGAGAAAAGGCCTCTGTCCAAAAGACACACATACAGGAAGATGCGAGGACTTAAACAGAGACGCCTGGACCGGAGAGCCGGCGCGAGGGACGAAGAAGGCTCGTTCGACGAGAATGGCAGACATTCTTGGCCTTTTCTCATCCGCGGTGCCAAGAGGCACAAAAATCAGAAGTCTCTGAATGAGAAATAATACCCTCTGAACAGGCTCTGCTTTGTCCAGTTTCCCCTCTTCTCCTCCTCCTGGCTAACAAGGCAAACAAAAAAGGCTTTTTCCCCCCCTACGCCCAGTGACCTTTCCAAATTGACATCTCCATCCACCCCTCCATACAAGTCAAAGGGAATAAAGCAGAAAAGGGTGGCCAGTGGCTGGACAGAAGCAGTGGCATCACACCCTTGGATCGCCGGACTGGCCAACGGCCCGCGGGCGGGCTTGCAATGCTCAAGCCCCGAGTTCAGATCCCAGTTCCACGAGCAATTCTCTCAAAGGGTGGCCTGAGATACCCTGTATGGCCCAATTCTTGGATCGCAGCGCTCGGCCTTCCTGGCCGTTCACAAATGTTCACAGAAATATTCGCGAGTTGGGCCTGCAAATGCCTTTTAGAAGACTAAACAGGAGCCTTTTGGGGGGGGCAGGGGGGAACCAAGGGAAGTCAAGAGGCTTGTTTGAAAGTTCTCCCTCAGTAGACGGCATTATTATTATTTTTAAGATGCTGAGAGAAATTAATGTTGAAAACGACCTCGAAGATCGCTCCCCGTAATTTGAACCACAGAAGTACCTGTAAACATGTATTTTTCTCAGCACCTTCCTGTTAGGAAATAATAATAATAACCACCCCGTAATAGGGCACTAATAATTACCTGGAAAAAGTGAGAGGCGTGTAGTATGTTCTAAACCTAAAGTCATATATAAATTTCTATGTTGTTATTTTAAAAATAATAATTTTCTTTATAACACTGTCACAAACAATGTCGGTCATACAGGGGAAATGTTTTTTTTTTCTAACTTCCCCACTGTTTCTGATCCCAAGCAAAGACCTCCATCAAATGCTAAACGCCTGTCACTTTTCAGTGTGACATTTTTAATATTCGTCAAGTAGCCATTTCTAGCCTTCCAATGTCGTCTTTTCCTGATGTACGCCGCCTTGGGTCCTTTTTCAGCGGCAAGGCAGGGTAAAATGATTTTAAATCAATGAATATTCTCCCCGAATCTGCTAAGAAAATGTAGGATGGGGGGAAAAAGTTGCTTCCACCTTCAGCTGTTCTTACGAACTGTCTCAAATCCTGGACTTTTTTTTTTTTGGACCTCACCTTCTGTACGACAGACCTCAAAACATAGAAAGGAGCTGAGAATTTCCAAATTAGACCTTGAGGGTGTTGCTCATGGGTAGAAACCAAAGCTAAAGGCCAGGGCAGATTTTTCCTCCCGGCTTGGGCCTTGCAGTTCCCATTGGAAACATCGCCCCTACACACCTACACACTCTCCTCTTCCAGGTAAACACGCCGGGTGACATTTTTGAGCAAGGTGCTCATCGGAGGAATTAAAACCTTCAAGGGACGGGCGCCTCCCGGGCTACTCCCTCACTACGAAGAACCAAGCAATGGATGAGAAGAAATGGGCCTTTTGGTAGTGGCGGTGCATTTATTTACTCTGCACCCTGCCTTCTTTCCAGGAAGAGAGGGGATTGACAAAAGGAGGGAGAGGGGAAAATGCAGACCCTTCAATTGTTTTATTAAAAATGCAATTATGGGAAGGGTCACTGCAAGCTCTTTAATCTCTCTAGATTGAAAGCGAAGACCAAAATCCAGCTGAAATGCATGCGGGACTTCCTCTTCACTGATGGGCATTGTTGCCCACTCTGCTGAAGACCTCCAACCACTCATGAATCGTTTTAGCAAGGCCTGCCAAGACTTTGGACTAACAATCAGCCTGAAGAAGACACAAGTCATGGGCCAGGGGGTGGACTCACCTCCCTCTATTACCATCTCCATGCAAGAACTGGAGGTTGTTCATGACTTTGTGTACCTTGGCTCAACCATCTCTGACACCCTCTCCCTAGATGTTGAGCTGGATAAACGCACTGGCAAAGCAGCTACCATGTTCTCTAGACTCACAAAGAAAGTATGGCTTAATAAGAAGCTGATGACACATACCAAGATCCAGGTCTATAGAGACTGTGTCCTCAGCACACTCCTGTCCTGCAGTGAGTCCTGGACCTTTTGTGCAGGGCAGGAGAGGAAGCTGAACACGTTCCATATGCGTTGCCTCCGACGCATTTTTGGGATCACCTGGCAGGACAAAGTCCCAAACAGAATAGTCCTAGAATAAGCAGAAGTTTTACATTACTGAAACAGCGACGTCTATGTTGGTTTGGGCACGTCGTGAGAATGGCTGACGGTCGGATTCCAAAAGATCTCCTGTATGGGGAATTAGTGCAGGGAACAGCTGCGATACAAGGAGATCTGCAAGCGGGATCTGAAGGCTTTAGGAATGGACCTCAACAGATGGGAAACCCTGATATCTGAGCATTCAGCCTGGAGGCAGGCGGTGCATCACAGCCTCTCCCAATTTGAAGAGACCCTTGTCCAGCAGGCCGAGGCCAAGAGGCAGTCTCGAAAGCAGCAAAATCAGGGAGCTGGAAAGGGGACAGATTGGATTTGTCCTCCGTGTGGAAGGGATTGTCACTCTCAAATTGGCCTTCTCAGCCACACTAGACGCTGTTACAAGTCCTCCACACAGAGCACGTTCCCATAGTCTCTCAAGAGACTGAAGGATGCCTAATCTAAAGTGCAAGAGACCATAAGCGTGGCCTGAATGCGGTTTTCTAAATTGATTGTCTTACAGCTTTAAATAGGATTTGGTGTTGCTTATGGGTTTTTTTGGGGGGTACGGTACTTGATTGGTCCTTTTTTTTAGCATCTGTACACTCGTCGTTAGGTTTAAATATTGTCTTTCGATGATGTAAGCCACCTTGGGTTCTTTTAAGGAGAAAGGCAGGGAAAACGTATCTCAAGCAAACAAACAAATAAGTAACAGTACAGAGAGAGAGAGTTTAAAAAGTAAATATATATATATTTACTTTTTTACTTTTATATATACAGAAGAGGCCATAAGAAAAGTTGGAAGTTCTGAAACAGAACTTTTCTTCTGGAGCCACTTTAAAACCCTGTGAAGGAGTCATAATAATTGCAGAAGAAAAGGCTCATATAAAACCATGTTAAGTATCCACCACCCCCCTTAAAAAACATCCTTCTTCAGTTTGAGATTTGTATGTGGCAAACAACGCCTGCATAAAGACTGATTTAGGCCATGCTAATAAGCTAGACTGGGGTTTTCCCGGTTGCTCACAGTGTTTAGTCACTTCTGTTACACAAGAGAGAAAAACAGGGAGAAGACGACAAAGAGGCCCGAATTTTCCCGTCTGTACCCACATATCGCAGCCGGGAAGTGAGGTGGTGGGGGAAGAATAAATGCTTGTTTCTTCTAAGTGAAGGAATTTGGGAGAAGGAGCGACTAACCCCCTCCCCAGCCTCTTCTTCCTGTTCCCATGTCAAAATAAATAAAGCCTCCGCTGAAAGACATTTGAACACAACAACCTAAGCTAAAACATGGGGCCAAAGGAGATGGGTGTGATGATGTTCCCAGAGGTCCTCTGGGTTTAAGCATGCCCTCTGACATGTTCCTTGTACAATTCTCATGTTTGTTCTTTTAGAGAAGAACGTGTGTGAAAAGTTGAAGGCAGCAGGGAAAGAGGAAGTCCGGGCGTGCGATGGATCAATTCCATAAAAGAAGCCACAGCTTTTCATCTGCTGTACCGAAGCAAGGCAGTTAATGACGTTTCCGAGGTCATTAAATCATAGGGTTGTCTCCTAAGTCAGACGCAGCTCGGCAGCACAAAACAACAACAGGTATGTGAAATTAATAACTGGGTTAAAGGATTGTGTTTGCTCCTCTGGTCATTTGGACTGGAGGCTTGACTCACTATGAACACAAAGGAGACGCTATGATCTAGAAAGAAGAAGACAGCAAAATTTAACCAGCTCCAGAGATAGAAATCTAGAATAAAAATCGAATCTTACGATTTACGTTTGGACGAGCAGGCTGAAAAAGGATGAGATGTTATCGGGGGGGGGGGCAGGCCTCTATGATTTCACAACACCGGTTACGAGACACCGACTTGTAATCTCTTGTTAACTCCATGTCCTAATTTTCAAAAGCTTGGATTTTTTCCTTCATCCTCATTTGCTTTTCTCTCTGCTTCTGCCGATTCGTCGGAAATACGATCCCAGCTCAGATGAAGAACGGGCAAGGAATTCACAATGTGCGTCATGCACGCACCTCGAGGAAGGAGATAAGAAGAAAGTGTTTATCTTGTTTACCTGCTTGCTCCCAGGTCGGGAGAAGGCAGGATTCTCTGGAAAACACCCCCAAATGCTGGGGAAGGTGGAAGGAAGCAGGAAAAGAGGATCAAAAATACAAGATGGACTGACCCCCTAAAGAAACCACAAGTCTGAGCTTGGAAGAGCTGAGCAGGGCTGTGGACAAGAGGGCATTCTGGAGGCGGCTCCAGGGTCTGAAGAAACTTGATGGCGCGTAACTACAGCAGCAGCACTGTGCTACATAATTCAGCACTCACGGCAGCTAATAACAAGATCATTTCAAGAAAACAAACAATATGAAAAGAGTGGGAAAAGAATTAAAGCATAGCAGGAGGAAGAAAACATGATTTAGCCATGACAGTATTTCCTAATTGGAGAATTTGGGGGAGACTCTTGAAGGTTCCTAGCACACCGGTCCATGAAACTTGAACAGATGACCTTGGGCCTCACCTACCTCGCAAGACTGTTGTGCAAATAATAATAATAGGGAGAAAAGGATTTGAGCTCCTTGGAGAGCAAGTGAGATATCAATGCAACAAATAAACAAGGTCTCGGAAAATTATTAAAGTCTTGGATGCTACTCAAGGGGTAAAGAGCAGGGATGCTGGCAAGTCTTTGGGTCCGAGTACCAAGCTTGAGTTTTTGGTACCAAGTCCCGAGTTCGAATCCCAATTAAAAACAAACATTTTTCACTAGAAAAAAGGAGGGGGTTGGGTGAGTTCTGAATCATGAGTCGGGTCATGGGTGTGATTTAAGTCCGGCTTGACAGCGAGTCCCACAACATGAGTCCCATTCTTGGTAAAGTGGGGGGTCACTGCAGCTCCCCCTGGAAAGTAAGGTGCAGGGTTTGGGGACAGCCATGGAGAAAGCCCTCGGTCCTCTCCCCCCATCAAATGCATCTCTCAAAGTGGTCGCCTGAAGGAAAGGGTCTCCCTGATCTTAAAACCTTTGCATCTGGCCAGGAGCAGTGACAGAGGGCCCCCTCGGTGGCTGCTCCTTTAGACTCTGGAACTCCCTGCCACTGGAAGCCAGCCCAGCCCCATCTTTGCTGTCCTTCTCCAAGCAGATGAAGACCTTTCTCCTCAGGCAGGCGTTCCCTGAATGGCTGGCGGTCTGAGAGGGGTTTTAAAATGATGTCTCGTGCCATGTTGTTTTGAATCTGTTTTTTTTTTTTTAGTTGGTTTTCTTTGCCGTTTTTAGCGTTGTATCTGTTTGATCCTTTTTAATGTTTGTGTACTTCCTGTTTTTTAGCTTTTGAATGTTGTCTTTTGATGAGGTCAGCCGTCCTCGGGTTCTTTTTAAGGAGAACTGCGGACTAGCAAAAATATTCTAAATAAATAAATAAAACTAAAGCACAGGCTGGCTCGTAAGGATTGCACAGCCTTTCAACCAGGCTGGCTCCTCGTTACACCGGATTGCGCTAAAAACCCACTTCCCCTTTGCATACTAGTTTGCTTATGAGCAAGGAAAAGCCTTCCCATAAGAGCCTTTGAACCCAAAGTTGGAACATGTCTAGGACAATGGCGATCTTTGGACCGGGTTGTGTGTGTGTGTTTGGGGCCAGGAGACACAACGAGATCCACAAACCATCTATCGGCCGCTATGCTTCCCGGATGAGAGGCCTGCTGAGATCACCCATAATGTGTGGCTGATGGGAGTTGTGCGCTCTGTCATGTGGCCCCGGAGCACCATGACAAGCATGGACTGCTCCCCTATTTCTGAATACTGTATTTCGGCACTAGGACAACTGCCAAAAATCGGAGAGATGGTTCATCATTTGGCATGCTTGAAGCTGAAATTCGCCTTTTTGGGGGTGGGCAGGATCCTTCAAAAATGGGACCCATCCTGACACGCTGTTGTTGCCCAGCCCTGCTGGAAAGCAGCAAATGGGGGAAAGCGAATGCGAGACATTTCATAGGAAACCAGAACTGCCGAACGGGAAGGGATCCCCAAAGGTCATCAAGACTGACCCTCTCCCGAAAGGAGGAAATCCCTATGGGAGTGCATCTCTGGTGGATGGCCACCTGATCCCAGTTTAAAAATCTTCAGTGAAGGAGTGGCGGCCCCTGTCTGCGGCATTTCACGGCCAAACAAACGGTGTGTGTTTTTCTCCCGTTAAATCAGCAGCTTGGGCACGCGAAAGGGGCCTAGAAAGTAACAGGCCTACGTTTCTTGTGTAGTCAGGCCAAAAATAATTTGATGGTTGTTGTGGGTTTTTCGGGCTCTTTGGCCGTGTTCCGAAAAACAATTTGCTTAAAGCACCCACTCAGGGGGTGAGCGGAGACCCGAACTCGGGACTTTCCACTTCGCACTTTTGACTGCTGTGCGACACCAAAGAGATTGTTCCTGCTTCTAAATCGGTGTGTGGGTTTGGGTGGTTTTTTTTTAAAAAAGTTTGTTTTTAAAGTTTCTCACCGTCAGGGCACACTATTTCCAGACCAAACTGTTTACCAAAATGAAAGCCGGTTACAAAGAAGTCCAAGATGTCTCAGGTTGCGAGTTCGGTTCATACGGGGGGGGGGGGGGCTGACCTAGACCCGCGGGGCTTCTTTGGACCCAGTAAGATATCCTACAACCACTGCACCAGGATCCGCATCCAGAATCTCAAAAAATACCGATTTATAATGATAGACGTTGGCAGCCCAGAACACCACAAAGGAAAGAAACCCACAATCTTTCCACACCAAAACCCCATGTCTAGTTAAACCCGTGCGTTCTTTAATCCGGCACTATAATTCGCAGGAGTTCTGAAAATTGTTAAACAAGTGGGTGTCAAACCTCTTTTTCCCAGATCACTGCAACTCCTCCAGGAACCTCACGCTATATTTAGAGGAAACCTGCTAGCCACCCTTGTTAAAAAACACACCCAATACCCCTTCTCAGGCTGCGCAGAGAAGACCGAAATTTAGCCACAGTTTTTCGCTCAGGAAACCTCGGCCATTGCACGATGCATCGTCTCGTGGACACGTGACCCCAGAGAAAGACCGCTGCGCTAAACGGGAGTCACGCCTCACGAGCATCTCTTAACCCATCTAAAGCACAGTTTGGATTGAAGGTTCATTTCTCTAAAACATCACCTAAAGATGATTATTTGGGAAGACGTACCTAGGTGGAGCAGGCCTAGGTTTTCCGCCGGAAGAGGGTGCGGGATGGGGCAAACCTAACCAACTCCTCGACTGTGAAACCGAATTTAAAACAGGGTCCTACCTCGCAGGGTTGTTGTGAGCAAAGGAAATCCCCCCCCCAAATGCTTGCCGACTCAACGGCGTTTATGTCACAAGCTATGGATAAAGAACAAACAGGTCGAACCTCAGTGGTTGCGAAGTCTCCGCATTTGCGCTATGCAAAGGCCTAAACCTGCACATCGTCCTGTTGACTTTGATTTCAGATGTTGAGCAACACAGGGCTTCCTTTAAGCCCCGGGACTGCCTGGAACGCCGTCGGGGGGGCCCTCGAGCGAGCGTGTTTGTGTACAAAAGCCGATCCCAGACAAGGAACGAGGGCCCCTGTGGTTTCTTTGCCCAGAAGCCGGGATGGAAGAAAAACAGGGTTGTTGTGCGGCGTGGAAGATTCCAAGGAATTATGTCATCCATACGAACTTGGGAGAAAATTCTTGGCACTGGAGAGGGGCAAAATAAAATAGGCCAGTCTGTAATTTTATGAAAGGTGTGTGTCTGAGTCTATCATTACAGGACACACACAAACTGCAGCCTTCGCCGAAGGAGAATGTTGACTGAGAGAGCACTCCTCGTACATGACGATTGCGTATTACTGTCCTGTCGAAATTCAGCTCGTGCAGATGTTGTCTTGTTTCGTCCTCCAAATACACAAGTATTCTCCGATTGTGTTGACGCACACTGGCCTGGCACAAGTCAACGCCCCCCCTTTCCCACACAAGGAACCCACTTCCCCAAACACTTCCCACAAAGCCAGCCCCCGTTTCCTCTGCAACCCTAAACCTCATTTGAGCCTCCTCTTCTGATGACAGGACGCCTTCGCAAGATCAACATCGTCTGTCGTGCTCCACGACGCAACACAGCAACACTTTCGAGCCACATGCTGCTCCCTGGCTGGAAAACAACCCGATGAGCCACGATGTGACACTCAGGACAACAAACCGATTTATTTCGGCGTGAGCTTCGGTCGGTTTCGAGCTTTGATTCCTCCACATAAACACGTCCCCGCATCTGGCAGTCACTCTCAAGTTCAGATTGAAATAAAAGCGGATCTGAAAAGTCTTTTTGTGTCGTGCTTTTGCTAAAACAGACCCATGTCACAGCTTCTCTGGAAACGCCACAGTAGCAGGAGTTTACAGTGAAACGGATCACAGCGCCGAGAGTAGGAGAAATAAGAATAAAATCCTCATGCATTGGAATGCAGCCCAGGGCAGACCGAGTCTTCCCTTCTTTTCTTTGGACGTAAAAGCACAATCTTATGCACGCTTCTTGGAGGAAGTGTGGGTGGGAAACAAATGCATCTATTCAGGACGACAGCCCCCCCCCAAAATCCCTCTGTTTTTCAGCAGGGTTTCCACCTCGCTCTCCAGTATGATGCCTACAGCAACCAACTGCATGGCTTGATCCTTTTTTTTTTTTGCCTGTTCCTTCCTGGACTGTAAAAGTTTGATTCTCAAATAGGGACAAATAGTTAAAATATAATTTCCAGCCTCCCCCCCCACTTTCTTTTTTTTTCATCTAAACTCCACCTGTCTCTGGCACATGTCTGGGCACCCTTCTCTGTGTGGGAGGGCGCATTTAGGGTTCCCGAGCCAAAATCCCCGGAGGAAGCGAAAGAAAACAAAAGGAGAAACGAAGCTAGCTGGCGATACCCCGGTTAAACCTCGGTGGGCTACCTCGCCACGATTCGGTGGCCCCCCCCTTTACTCTCCGGCGCCGCCGTGTGGCCGCGGCGGCTTACTACCAATCCACCCGCCGCAGAGAAAGGGGGAGCGAGGCAAATCGGTCGCGCGTGTGGGGCAACGTGGGGAAGGGGGGGCAACAAAAGTAAAGGAAGAGATCCAAAGGACGGGGGGGGGGTTTCAGGCTCACCGTGGGCGCTGCGCTCCGGGTAGCCGTCCATCGTGGCGGCAGCGCGTTCCGCGGGCGCTTCTCCGGGATGGAGAAGCGAGGAAGGTCCCGAGGGTTTTGCGGGAGGAGACCGAGGAGGAGGAGGAGGAGGAGGCGGCCGGAGGGGAGGGAGAGAGCCCGCCCCTGTCCGGATCGTGCTGCTGGGGGGCCGGGCTCCCCCCTCCCCTACCCCACCCCCAGGAAGCAAAGAGGGCGGGATGTCCTTTCCCTTGCAGGCAAGGCAAGGCAAGGCAAGGCGCGCACGCAAGGCGGGGGATCGCCACGCATGGATCGCGCCCGGGCGCATCGGGGAGGAAGGGGAAGAGCCCCCCCCCGGGATCCACTCTTGGGGGGGATCCCGCCGCTTGGGATCGGGGGGGGAAGCCGATGGAGGAGGAGGAAGAAGATCTCTCTCTCTCTCTCTCCTGGTACTTTCCCCCGTGTTGGACCATCATCTCCACCGAGCAAAGCCAGGCGGGGACTTTTACCAAGCCCTACTCGGTCCGCCCTTTTCCGGGGAGGCACGGAATACAAATCCCATCGTCCGCCAGAACCGGCTTTGGAGGGGGAGGAAACCACACCGTCTGGCCAGCCACCAACGCCACCAACGCCTCCCTCGCCCCCCCCATCAAGTCAAACATCCTGGTTGCACAGTCAAGAGGCTAGACCCTAAGGAGGGCCATAAAGGAGGACTGGCCCCGGGTGCAAGCGGCTTCTTGCTCCGAGGTGCCTTAACCCCCAAGGTCCAAATAGGAGAGTAAGGAGAAAAAAAAATCTATTGTTTTTTTTTCTGTTGCTTCCCTTGTGGAGGGTGGGAAGAGGTAGACTGCTACTGAATCTGGAAGTTCCATTAAGCCACAATCTTGTTAAATTGCTTCAGGGTGCAGAATCTGTGACATTCGTGTTGGTTTTTCCTTGGGGGTGTGTGACTCCAGTTCCCATCGGTCCCAGCCAGCACAGCCAATAGTTCCAAACAAGGGCAGTATTAAATCCACCACCATTGGGAAAGCCGCAGGATCTCCATTCCTGATTCAACCCAAGGAAGGGAATGGTAGCCCTCTGGGTGTTTTGAGACTACAGGCCCCATCATCCCTTACCATGGGCTGCCTCTATTGGGATCTGTGGTCCACACATTTCCCAGCCCTGCCTCAGCTAGCAGTTATCACCATGTCATGTGATGGTGAGTTCCACCGGCTGACGATGTGTCACGTGACAAATCCTTAGCTGACGTCTGGGATTTAAACGTGGGTGATGCTGCCTTCCAGTGCTATGGGAAGCAGACGTTTCTGTGGTATCTGTGAATCTGTCTCTCCCTCTCTTTATTACGTGTATCCCATCATCTCCTCCAAGTTCACCCAATAAAAACTAATAAGCTAATAATATTTTATGGCACGCATTAAATCCTCAAAACGCTACTTCTGCATTTACTCAGCAGTCTGTTAAAAAAGCTCCAGAAGGTAAGCCAAGGATGTTAATCCATTGAACGCTGGGGGGCGGAGGGCGGGGGGGGCCTGTGGGGAGACAGAACACAACTTTTTGAGTGACAGATTATACTGCCATTTACCACCTCCCTCCGTGTCACTCTGTCTCTTTTTTTGAAAATTTTCTGCTATCATTCCAAGAGGTTACGGGGATTTCCCCCCCACTCCCAGTAAGGGATATATTGCTGTCAACGATTCATTGCAAAAAATTTCAGAACAGTTTAGCCTTGCAATCAAGATCCATTCGCTTTGCAAAAGACCCGCTCCTGGTGACGGCGAAACCTGCTAAAACTGTTTTGCCTGGATCAACATCAAGGCTTGACTTTTTTTGGGGGGGGGTCCCTCTTTGGGAGCGTGCACGCAGGGAAAATTATGAGAATTACCTTAAAGCCCGGGAGGATCCCCATAAGTCAGGCTTGAGTTGACATCACAATGTTATTATAAACATTATTATTCTGTATCGACCACACTGCATTAAATATTATGGCTGTTACAGGATTCAGAACATAAGGGATGACTTAAGTTTTCTGACATTCCCGCTGACCCTCTTCACATGACCGGTTTCATAACCAGCACAAGACCAGACATGCATCAAAATCTGCCAGGGAATGGAGAACACTTAAGTAATCATCCTTCTGCAGTCAGGCAAGGCAAAGGAATACCATCCTATGTCGTTTTTCCATCATCCTTATAACAGCCTTCTAAAGTAGACCAGAATTATCTTAACTGGGATTAGTAGCCAAGAGATAAACTAAAGGAATTACCGTTTGCCTACATACTATACCAAACACCTTGTGTCGTAGTGGATAAAGGAACAGACTAGGGGAACTCGGGAGATCTGGGTTCAAATCTCAGCTTGGCCATGGAAACTCGCCAGGTGTGCACCTGGCCCTGGCAAAACCTGACGTCTCTCACTTCCCTTGAAAGCCCTATTACGTTTTGAACTGCATGACTTTTCTCCAAACGGCTCCCGTTTTGCTGGGTGCACTCTACAGCCGGACTCCTTTTGCAAAACCAGAGTCCCGGCTTCTTGCCCCACCCATGATCCTCAACATAAATCCTGAATATTCTGATTCCTCTTCCCTCTAAATCTCCTCGGGATTCCAGTGGCTAGCAATGGCCCCATCTAAAATGGCAGGATTGGCCCTTGATCGCCTTGTTCCTCAGGTTAACTCTTACAAAAACCACAGCCTTTCCCACTCCTACCCTGCATTCTTTGACTTTTGCTTCTTTAATAATAATAACCATGTGCTGTCAAGTCAATTCTGATTTACAGTGACTCTTTCCAGGTAGAGAATAGCTTTCCAGGTAGAGAATAGGCAGAAGTGCTTTACCTTTACCTTCCTCAGGGGGGAGCCCTGGGACTGTGCAGCTTGCCCAAGGCCACCCAGGCTGGCTTTTCTCCCAAGGGGGGAATTGAACTCCCAACTTCTGGCTTCACAGCCTGAGACCTAAGCCACTGAGCTATCCAGCCAGCTCTTGCTTCTTTACCAACTACTGTAATATTATACTAAGAACAAAGACGAGAAGCCCCCGTTCGGTGATCTCATGCTAGCAGCCCTCTCTTGAGGAAGGGATACCAAATTCGCAAATCTTTTTCATTTCCAAGTATTTAGAAGAGGAAGTTCTGGTGGAAACGTTCTTACAGATAAGCAACGTCTGTTGGCTTTTGGCCCTGGAGAGAGAAATTTTGCAGGCCGAGAGATCAACTGTTTTTGAAAGATTTTTCAATCAACAGGACATGAGTGGGGGTGTAAACGATCACCACCAGAGGTTTCTGTGATAGTCAAAAAAAGGGGGGAGAAGATCTATCGGGCAGGATCAAGGGTGGGCAAGCTGTAGCCTTCCTGGTGTTGAGAGGCTACAATATCCAGTAGTCTTGACCAGCAGACCTAATGGGGGTTGCGATCCAGTGTTATCCTGAAGGCCATCCTTGACCCAACCTTGATTTAGACCAGTGGTTACCAACTTTGGGTCCCCAGATGTTCTTAGATTGTAACTCCTAGAAAGCTTGACCAGCACAGCTGGGGGTTTTAAAAAAAGGCTTCTGGGAGTTTTAGTCCAAGAACATCGGGAGACTCCAAAGGCCCATCGAATCTAGCATCCTGTACCTTTACCCCCCAAGGCAAAAATTACAGAGCTACAGCTTCCTCCAGGCAACCTGACAGGAACAGAATAACCATCAAGGGCCGACACGTTTCCCGTCATTCCACTTGATCTCAAAGTTCAAGTCTTATTAAAAAACCCAAGAAAAACCTATTTTTGCATCCATTTTCTCCAAGCCTTTTACCTATCATGGTAGTCGTATTTTCCTAGATAAAAAAAATAACTCTGAATCCTGTAACCTTCCCGTGTAAGTCTTGAGAAAAGAAGACTGAGGGGAGATAGGAGAGCATTTTTAAATACTCGAAAGGCTGTCCTACAGAGGAGGGGCAGGATCTGTCCTCGATCCTCCCAGAGCGCAGGACACGTCATCATGGACTCAAGGTACGGGAAGTCAGATTTCAGGAGAATATCAGGAAAAAATTCTCAACTGTTAGAGCAGTACGGCGATGGAACCCAATGGCATCTAGAGGTGGTGAGCGCTCCAATGCTGGAGACATTCAAAAGAAATTTTGACAATCCTGTCAGATCTACTTTGATTTGGATCCCTGCCTTGAGCAGGGGGCTGGACTTGATGGCCTTCAAGGCCCCTCCCCACTCAAATTATTCTAGGGCTCCATGTGTTCAGTCTGCAAATCATTCAGAGCGCTCTTTTCCACATCTTTACCACCTCGGCACTAGCCTTGCATTCAAAATATAATTGCACCACACGTGGGTTAACATGGGCATCACCAGAGTCTCAATTTCTGAACTATTTCCCAAAATCTCTGGTGTGGAGTTTCCTGTGTCCCTTTTGAAGCCCTGATGCGGGCTGGCAAGAGCAGGGGTGGGCTCAAGGTAGAACACGCTCTAGCGGGAGCAGGTAATTTGCCATGAAGCACTGCGCTGTAACATAAAATGTGATGCGTCGTCATGCAGATTTGTTTAATCAGAAAGTGCATTTTAAAGTCTCTCCCAGTATTGCAAGCTTGTGGGGTGGAGGGATGGACAGGTAAGGCATGGTTGATGAGTGTGGAATGACTGACAGAGAACTGCTGGATAGCTCAGGGGTTTACGTCTGGATGCGGAGCCAGAGGCTGGGAATTCGATTCCCCTCTTGTGCTTCCTTGACAGGGCCTCGACTGGATGATCTATAGGATCCCTTCCAGCTCTGCCCTCTTTAATTATTATTATCCCATGTATGGAGAATGGTAGAGATACTGGGAATGAGACGGTCAAGGTGGAGCAGTTTGGAGAGAGGGTAAAAAAGTTGGAGAAGGCCGTTAAGAAAAGGCAGTTTGTATTATGAGCTGAAGAAAAAAGCTTATCTAAGCACGATAAGATTAAAACAGAATGGCCAAGATAGTATACGATAAAAGGGTGGTTATTTATTATATAGATCTGCAGTAGAATACAGTTGACTAGCGTTACTCACAGCCCGGCATTTCTGTCCTGCACAAGTCATGAGGAATCAGATTTTTAAAAAAACCATAACATCTTGAGATAGCGTACAATAGAACTGTGTTTGTTTCCATTAAAAAGCTACACCCGCGGCTTGGTTACTGCTGTAAAGGATATACAGCCAAGTTGTTAAGGGTCCTACAGCGGTAGGGTGCTGAAAAGTGGATCTGAGCTAAGATCCCGGGGACGTTATCAGCCCCGATAGGAAAGAGCGTGGGGATGGGAGCCCCAAATCGTGAAAAAACCCTGAAGGGGACAAGGTGAGATTTAAAAGGGGGGGGGGGAAGGTATTTACTGAGTCCCAGAGGCTGCGGGAAATATCTTATCCCCCCCCCTTGTTTTTAAATTAACCTGCCAAGATGGCAAGAATGTGGAGGAGAAAACATGGAATGGATTTTCGTGGGCTGGATTGTGAGCGTCAGGTACCGAACAAACAGCTTTGGGTTAAGCAGGCATTCAGAAGCATCCTTCATTCTTGAGAGTATGTTTTCTCTACCTAACAACACTGCTATTTCGCACTCGGCTCTCGTTTATGAACTTCAACGTCCCAGCACAAAAACTAAAGTCGCGCTCAGCCTTAAGTGTACTCTCTGCTGGGAAACATAATTGAGAATAATGATTGCATCAGCTTATCAGGCAACATGTTAAAATTACTGGAAACTGGGTCATGCAATGCTGGCTGTCATTCTTAACAGTGAAAAGGCTTTGTACAGAAGCTCAAGTTTACTCTGAGGCACACCCTTCTTTCCTGGAATACCTTATCGTTTCTGGCTTCGATGATGGAAAGATAAATGAAAGGCTAGGCTGGTTCAAGACCGTCACAGCCCTTGTTCCAGTCGGCAGTAACGCCAGGATGGTGTTTTGCTCACAAAGAGTTAAACACCCCGTATTTTGCCCACAAACGGCCGTAAGTTGGTGACACTTTGGGACAGAGGACGGTAGGTGAAGAGGATTTACAGGCATGCCACGGGTGTGTGTGTGTGTTGTGCATGGATATATTGGAGAAGCTCATCTCGCACGGACACGACAAGGGCTGCCAAAGTATACAGGGAAGAGGGATCCCAGGAGGTTTCGGGCAATCCACTTACAAGCGGAAGAAAAAGATGCAGAGTTGGCTGGGAAGAGGACAAAGCAAGCATGAAGGGAAGCATGAAGGGAAGTAGAGGCCGGGCTTTGGAGGTGCAAAGGAGCCACAAGAATGCAAAAGATTCCAACAAAACATTGAAATAAAAAATGTAAATAAATAAAAAAACAGGAGAAATATATGCCGATTACAACATCTCACTTCCCCCTTTGCAGAACTTGGTTCGGCTGTAGCCAGAATCCTTCTCTGCCCTATAGTTCCTAGAACTTCATGCCCCATACGTACGTGGGAAAGAGGGCTGAAGGTCTTGGCCCTTCATTGAAAGCTGAGGGGGCTGAGAAAGAGCAATTTTGCAAGACAGGCGCGGATACGGGAGAGACGTGGGAGTCGATACATTTTACTGCACGGCGAACATGCATGTTGTTAGAACAGCCACCCACGCATGCAGCCGGGGCGCAGGCGACGCAAGAGACCCATATGGCTCGTGGGCACAGGAACCGGCCCTTCCCAGGATCGAGCCCTTAGCTTGGCGGGAGTAGCATCCTTCAGAGACGAGGGAAGAGCGCGCAGGAAGTTGGTGTTCAATTAAAAGGCCGCCGAGGAGTCCTTTCAGCTCAAAACACAGCCCTCCGGACATGTTCAGGGGAACTGCTTCTCCCAGCGTTCCTCACCAACCGTTAAGGTGGCTGCGGCTGATGGGAGTTGTTGTCCAACAGCTTCCAGGGAGGGGTTGCATTTTACCCGCCCCCTCTTATTGCCGCTTCTCGTCATCTTCAGCTCGGCTTCTTCAGATCGGCCCACTTCGGCAGTAGGGCGCACACGAACGCATAACACAATAACTACAGCCATGCCATAATGATGCACCCAAGAATTGTTTTTAGAAGGCAGGGCTGGGGGTTCAGGTGAGGGTTGTGGGGGATGCCGACATCCCTTTTCCTTCTCTCCCCATCACAGGAAGGCTGTCTTTCAGAAGATGGCCACCAGGGCATATGCGATTCCAAGACAGAGTTCCATTCCGAAGTGAAGCACCGAGGGGGTCAGGGAAGAAGGGAGGCATTCTCTGAGAGAGGAAAAGGACAACACGGGGATCGAAGCTATCTCCCCTACTAGCAGAAGGCTGCAGCATTCAAGGCAGAAATATTCAAAGGGAGAGGAAGAGCGACACTGACGTAGAGACACTTCCCCAGAGAGGAGGCAGCAGCGCATACAGGAAATCCTTTCTCCTCCAAAGCACAGCGTGTCTCTTGCATTGCAACGGAGAGGCACGTGGTCTTTAATAAATAAATAAGACGTTGCAACGCATCATGTCCTCGGATGAAAAGGGACGAGGAAAAAGCTCCAGTGTCTGATTCAAATGGCTGGGTCTCTCCAGCGCTCCTCGGGCCCCGTGCAGAGGCCGCCTCCCACTGAAACCGCAGAACAGCCCCCCCCACCTCCAGATCACACCTCAATGTTGGGATCGGAACCCAGGCCCTGCTTCTGCAGCAGCTCCTCTTGTTTCATCTTGGGCTTCTCGGTCCGAGTGTGCCAGACGAGCACCTACAACAAGCAAGAGACGTGAAGGTCCCTCTGATTTCCCCCTCTCTTAACAGGCAACCGTTAAGACCGTTTTGCCTACAGCGCCCAGCAGCTGTAGCCGGCATCACCAGCAAGGAGGAGTTCTAACAGCTGGACAAACATCTGGGCAAAACAGTGCCCCACCTCTGGTGGACAATCAGATCAGAGAGACATACATCCTGGAGTTCTACATCAAACCTAGGACCTGGAAGAGAGGATGCTCGAGAAACGAGAGACTGGACTATAAACCAAGATAGAAAGGACTGGTGAACTCTGTTGCACAGGTAAAGCGGCACTCCATTAAGGCAAACCTGTGAAGAGGGCTGAAAAGATTCATTTGAATGCCCTGCCCTGGTTCTCGAGCCGGAGGCTGGGGAAGGTGAAGAGCCGGTCTAGATGCCCCCAAGCAAGGGTTAAGAGAAAACAGCCTTGTGGGTCTACCGAGATTGGAACCTGACCAGATTTTGAGCTGGGGATTGAGTCCCGAAATGCCATTTTTAAAAAGAGTTTTTAGTGTTTACCTGCTTTTACTCATTCACTTGTATAGTTTAATCCCTGTATAGTTTGATTGTTTTTAATGCTTAACTTGTTATGGCTTTAATTCCATCCTTTTAATATTGTGAGCCGCCTTGGGACCCCTTATCGGGAGAAAGGTGGCCTATATATAAAACAAATAAATAAAATGCAACCCTAAGGATAGGGAAGGCCTTTGTCTGTTCAAATCACCTGGTAATAATACTGTAAATAAATGCTATAGGTAAAGGTTCCCCTAGACATTTAGTCCAGTCATGTCCGACTCTAGGGTGCGGTGCTCATCCCCGTCTCCAAGCCATAGAGCCAGCGTTTGTCCATAGATAGTTTCCATGGTCACGTGGCCAGCGCGACTAGACACGGAACGCTGTGACCTTCCCACTGTGGTGGAACCTAATCATCTATTTGCATTGTTTACATGCTTTCAAATTGCTAGGTTGGCAGGTAAATAAATAGCAGGCGGCAAAAAGCCACACTCCAGAGAGAGACGCCAAGTCCTGTCCCACCTCCCCTTCTTCCCAGGTGACCGCCTCTGCTCTCCCCCTCTCACCTTGGTGCAGTTGTTGGCTTTGGGCTCCAGTTCCTCGAGAGACACCAGCGACTGCAGCAGGCTGCTCTCTAGGTAGCCGCGTTCGGCTAGCAAGTCGAAGCAGGCCTCCCTGTTCGCCAGCAGCAGCTGGAGGGCCACGGCAAAGCCTGCCATGTCGACCGGGAAGGGTCGGTTCGGCTTCCAGGCCGTGTAGAAACCCACGACTTTGCCATTCTCCACCAGGGGGCGCTCAAAGCGGAGTCCCCCCACCAGGCCGACCGGCCACACCGAGACGCGCTTGGTAGAGCGGATCTGGATGGAGAAAGGTTTTTTTTGGGGGGGGGGGGGAGATAACAGGAGAAAGAGAACATTTGGGAAAAGATTAACAACTCTGGCAGCAGAAAAACTACAGCTACTGAAAAATATATGCATATATTCTCTCTCTCTGTTTCCATATACAGTGATGCCTCGCATTACGAGCGCTCTGTTTTACGACGAAATCGCTTTACGTTGAAGGTTTTGTGATTGCAAAATGATGTTTCTTATGGGGGAATTTTGCTTTGCCTGCTTCGGGAACCGATCATCGCAAAGCGACGATTTTCGGCCAGCTGATCAGCGATTTCAAAATGCACGTTGTTTAAAAAACATGGCTCCCTGCTCTTTCCTGGAACGGATTCCTTGCTGCACAGGCAGCGAAAATGGCCGCACTATGGAGGATCTTTGCTGGACGGTGAGTTTCAAGCCCCTAGGAATGCATTAATCGGGTTTTAATGCGTTTGTATGGGCTTTTTAATTTCGCATTACGACGTTTTTGTTCTACACCGATTTCACTGGAACGAATTAATGTCATAATGCGAGGCACCACTTTATGTATATATTTACATGTATATGTCTATCTACCTTTGTTCTCACCGTGATAAGCAGCCTCCATTCAATCTACAAACCCCCAATACTTCACTGCCTTGAGTATGCCATCTGCGCTGGGACTCATTCTTTCGGTTTACCCCTGGCATGAGTTACCGGCTCTGCTACAGTAAAGTGTCCCACTTACGTATCACCCATAACGCTTCAAGCACTCTCAGGGCAGTTTACAATTTAACTATGCAAGCTACACATTGCCCCACCCCTACCCCTGTCCCAGAGAGCTGGGTACTCAAATTCACCAACCTCAGAAGAATGGAAGGCTGAGTCAACCTCGAGCCGGCTATCTGAACTTTGGCGATTGAACTCGAGCCATGAGCAGAGTCTTGACAGCAGCACTGCACTTTAACCACTGCACCAGGAGGCTCTGTAATGGTTGGAAACCTCCCCTCTCCCAGTGCCCAGCTAGAGAACATATTCAGCATGCAATTATTTCCATCCCGGAGATACTCCCAGTTTTCTGAGCTCTGTTTAACCAGACAAAGGTACTAGCCCTCGTGGTCAGAACATATATTGAAATGCAGATATTTAAAAATGAGAGACAGATACTATTTAGAACAATCATTAGAAGCCCAAGAGGAAGCTGTGTTAAATCTCCATCAACTGGGTTTCATAGTCCAGTCCCATCTCTGATCTACTGAGTTATCTATTTAGGGAGCAACTGAATAAGGCCTAATGAGTTCAGGAGACTTAACACGAGAAAGCCACATATAAAAGGTCCTCCCCACCCTGGAAAGTTTACAACACCAGCAAGAAAATTTCAGTGCTCTTTCCACAGTTCAAATAGCCCTTTTAACAGCGCTTTCCAAATGTTCAACACAATACACAACGCACAACCGTATCAATTCTGGGAGGACCCGAGAACTATCTGTATTCCAGAGAAGAGGCAGAGGGAATGGCCATTTCCCTAATATTATTTTAAGGCGTTCGGGGCAAAGACCTCCATGTCGTTCTGAGCAGCTTCTCTCCTTATCCTCCAGACAAGAATTCCCGCTTTATTTGAGGCTAGGGGGAAATGGCACAACCAGAACTGAAAAAATGACAAGATAGCAAGTTTTGTTTCCTTTATATTAGAAAAGGGGAACGTATATTTCTCCAGGTATTGTGGGACTACAAGCTCCATCAGTTTTAACCAACACAGTCAATAGTGAGGGATGCTGAGAGCTACAGGCCAACAAAACCTGGAGGGACGCATGTCCCCAGGTCATGCATTATAGTAATGGGAATGTCACTGTCATCATCATCATCACAGCATGGCATTCTGACTTGTCCTGGGTATTCTAGGTAGAGAATATATAGAACTGGTTTGCCATTCCCTTCTCTAGGGGGAGCCCTAGGACTCTGCAGCTTGCCCAAGGCCACCCAGGCTGGCTCTTCTCCCAGAAAGCACATTGGGGGAATCGAACTCCCACCGTCTAGCTCCGCAACCAGAGACCTAAAGCTATCTGAAACGCTGAATAACCTGGGGGGGTGGGGGAATCATTCCTTCTGTTGGCTTTCCAGTCCTCCCCATCCCTCCAATCCTCATTCTGCCCCATACCCGCTCCGTGCACTGACTTCATCGAACAGCTGCAGGCTGTAGGTGTTGTCGTCGTCGGCGAAGTACACCGTCCCCCGATCGCTGAGCTGGCGGTTCTCCCGCAGCCACTGCAGGGCCAGGTTCCGCTGTTCCACCCCCCGGGGCTTCAGCCAGTTGGGGTCACTCTCCTTCCGCTTGTGCTCCTTGGGCGTCTCCACGTGAAGGTGCGTGAAACGCAGGTGGCTCTGGGCCAGCAGCTCCGAGACCAGCTGGGTCTTCAGGGGCGAATCTTCAACGACAATCCAGTGCAGATTCTTCACATGCATGAGGGTCTGAGAGAGGCGAACCAGCTCGGCCTTCTGTACCAGCCTACAGAGAACAGAGGAACCCACAGAGACAAAGGACTGAGAAGCTGCAAGGGATCTCCTAAGGATCACTGAGTAATCTAGGGACCGGTTGAATTTGCAATACCCGAGTTAAGAACACAACGTTTTGACGATAATTAATTCCAAGCAAAAGGTGCTGCTTATAGACCGCCCCGCAGTGCTTAAAGCACTCTCTGGGTGGTTTACAATTTAATTATGCAGTCTTCACATTGTCCCCCCTGCCCCAGCAAGGTGGGAACCCAATTTACAGTGGTGCCTCGCTTAACGGGCGCCCCATTTACCAACGAATCCTCATAGCGATTAAGATTTTGCGATCGCAAAAGCGATCACATTGCGATAATTTAAATGGGGAAAAAATCGCTTTGCGATGATTGGTAAGCTGTTTCGCTTACCAGTTTTCGCATAATGATGATTTCCCAACAGCTGATCAGCGGTTCCAAAATGGCCGGCGGGTAAAAAAAAAGGCCGCCCACTGTGTTTTCGTGCCGATTCTTTGCTTACTGGGCAGCAAAAATGGCGGCCGTATGGAGGATTTTCGCTCAAAGGTGAGTTTTTTGCCAATAGGAACACATTAAACGGGTTTTAATGCATTCCTATAGGCTTTTTATTTTCGCATAGCGACGAATCCGCATAGCAACGATTTTTGCTGCACGGATTATTGTCACTATGCGGGGCACCACTGTACTGATCTCAGATACTGAAGGATCTTCACCTGCTTGCAGAAGGAGAGCAAAGATGGGGCCAGGCTGGCCTCCAGTGGGAGGGAGTTCCAGAGTCTGGGAGCAGGCACAGAGAAAACCCTGTCCCATGTCCACACCAAATGCACCTGTGAAGGTGGCAGGATTGAGATAAAAGCCTCGCGTGTTGATCTTAATGCCCGAGCAGGCTCATAAACGGTCCTTGAGTTAGCTTGGATCCAAGCTGTTTCGGGCTTTATAGAACCAGCACTTTGAGTTGAGCCTAGAAACAAATCGGCCGCCAGTGGAGCTACTGTAATGGGGGTGGAGTGGGGTGTTATGCAATCCCTGTGAGCAGCCCCAGTTAGCATTATGGACCCACGTAGATAAATAGATCTACTAGATCCTCTTCACACATACCATCACCAAGCCAGCTATTATTCATGACAAAATTTTGCATCCGATTTTTTTCACTGAACTGCAGGATTCCATGGGTATCCCATGCATTTCTCCTTTCTTCCAGGGATCTAGACTCCACTCACCTAGCATAAGTGGGTGTGACAACGTAAATCATCGGCAGGGCTTGTTCTCCCGGTTCTGGCGCTTTTTCTCGTCCCTGCAGCCGTTTCAGTTCATTCTGCAGTTGGGAGAGCTTCTTCTCCTTGGCACGGATGAGGTCACTTGCTGATTTCAAGTGCTGGGTACAGTCACAGGGCTGCCCTGAGGCCAAACAAAAGAATTTCACCAAATACTTACTGATGCAAAAATATTCATTTATATCAACTCCCCTCCCACCTTCCCGGAACAATCCTAGACTCCTCTATATGCTTTAGCTGGCAAAGGCTGGTGGCTTATCTATCAAAGTTATTGGACATGGTGAGAATACCACCTCCTATTGCTCTTGTCCACTGGCCATGCTGGTTGTGAATGATGGGATGTCTAGTTCCAGGTTTAGGTATCTGACTCTATAGCCAGATGTTGGGAGTTCAATTCCCCCCCATTGCGCATAGAGCCAGCCTAGGTGGCCTTGGGCAAGCTGCACAGTCCCACAGCGCCCCAAGAGGAAGGGAAAAGTAAAACACTTCTGAGCCTTCTCTACCTGAAAAACCCTGAAAGGGTCACCCTAAGGCAGAATTGACATGATGGTACATGATGATTATAGTCTAACAGGGTTTCCCAATATGTTCTTGGACTAAAACTCCCAGAAGCCTTCACCACTAGTTCTGCTGGCCAGGATTTCTGGGAGATGTAGTCCAAGCGCATTTGGGGACCCCCAGATTGGGAACCACTGGATCAGGAGGAATCCCGGTTGGGGAAGCTGCATTAGAATTTCAAAATCACAAAGCAGAAAACCATCTCTTCTCTTAAGAATTTATTATTTAAAACTGAGTCCAAAAAAGAGCAAAGGTTCACAATGAACAAGGGCCAGTGAGTGTCTACTCTTAACCATCCTGTGAAGCTACTAAAGGCACAGAAAACCTGCCCACTTTTTTCACCCAGCCACCGCTGAATAAACAGTAACCAAATACTCTTACAGATTCTTACAGCATCACCCTCTGAACAGTTAACTGCTAGTAAATCCCTTACTCTTTCAATAGACTTCATTACCTACTATTTTTTCCACATATATTTATCCTATTTTCTCCTTAAAAAAGGACCCAAGGCAGCTTACATCATTAAAAAAACACAGGATGAAAAGCTAAAAACCTAAAATAATTCAAAAATTAAAGAAGAATTAATATTATTATATTCAAAATGTGTGCCTAGGATTACACACTTCAGCTTGGTCTTAGCCAAGAATAAGGACTAATGGCTTCAAACCTATGCACAGGGGAAACAGATACACAAGGACCGGTAATCAAGAAGTCAACTGTGGAACCTCCATGTTCAGATGCAGTATACCTCCAGCTTATCAGCTCCTGGGACAAGCAGAGGGAAGATAGCACTACCTAATCCTCCTGGTGAGTTCCCTGAGCATCTGTCTTAATTTCTTGTGAAAACGGACCACAACCCCTTCCTCTGACTTGAGTGGGACAGTTCTCAGAGGCCGGGGTCTCTGGCACGAACACCCTCCGTGTCTTCCTTTCCTTCCGCCACTCACCCAGTTGCAGCAGGGCGTACATCAGGCCTGTCACGGACACCAGGAAATAGATGACAAAAACATTCTTCAGCTTCACCTTCATGGTGGCCCCTGCAGAGATGGAAAGCCCAAGAATGTCAGTCGACTCCACACATAGATTCTCTGCACCCCTGACGAGGAATGCTGGAGGACCCGAAACCTTGCACGCACTGTTTTGCAAACTTTAGGTTGCACCACTAAAAAAAAAAAGCTGCCCTAATATGGATTGTGGGGTTTTTCCTTTTCTCAATTGAGGGCCAAGGCACCCCCCTCTTTGCTCTTGGTTTGCAAACAACTCCCCCCCCCCCGCCAGCGCTGTCCCTTTGGGCTTAAGAGCAGCCCTTCTCGCCCCCCCCTTTACTATCCACCTCCTTAAGGCCTGCTGCCTCAGGGAATCTTTGGAAAGGAAACAAAATGCGCCCCCCCCGCACTCCGTTTCTATGCCAACTGCCCACCTCCCGCAACCTCACGACTTCACCAACGCGACCCGGACCATTCCCCCGACGCAGGCGTGAGAAGGACGGTGGGGAGACGGTGATACACCGTTGCCATAGCGACGAAGCAAAGGCGCCCCCCCCTAAACTCACACCACCGCTGCTCTTGCCTCTCTAGGCGAAAGGAAAGCCCAGCCGGTGCCACTCGCCTCCTCAAGGCCCCCTCCCTCCTTG
The DNA here is from genome assembly GCF_051106095.1 of Pogona vitticeps. Classification (NCBI taxonomy): domain Eukaryota; kingdom Metazoa; phylum Chordata; class Lepidosauria; order Squamata; family Agamidae; genus Pogona; species Pogona vitticeps. Next base: position 5,458,816 of record NC_135797.1, on the reverse strand, counting down.
CCTCAGCCTCCCCCCTTCCCGCGTCCCAAGAAACACGCCACTTCCGGTCCCTCGTCTGCTGTCCGTCCCGCTCTAGGGTCCCCCATGCACCTGCTTCCGGTTTTAGCCTTCTTTTAAAGATTTCTCCTGTAATTACTGTAAAATATACTGGAATATTATTTATCCATTGCATTTGCATCTCATGTTGGGACTGCTTGTTCTCCTGTACTTTTATTCTCGCTTATTAAAGTTGTCATCAGTGATTGGATAAACAAAACACACAACACACAAATTAGTAAACAATGCAGGTGTTCTGCCGACAGAAAGCTTGTTCAACAATCTTCTGTTTGAAGATGTCCTCTACGTAAAATGCTATAAAGTCAAAACCTGCAGTTAAACAGTCCAAGGGAGGCCAAAATGGAGTCTTTAGGTTTTCTATCAACCTAAATTGATAACCTAAACAAGTCAGTGGACATGCAAGAAGTCTGGTCACAATTGTCCCTGCAGTGCAAAAAATTAAATTACAATTATTTTTCCTAATAATAATAATTAAAGCATTTTACACACATGCCCCAAATATTCCTGTTTAGAATAATGCCAATTTTCCTTATACCTGTCTAATCATCCCTATTGGATCTTCTAACAAAGACTTCCGCCACCACACTATCAGCCTGTCCAGATAGTACATTTCCAACTCTTGTCATTTTTAAGTACTGTACAGGCCAGTCATCTCCCAACTTCTGGCCACTGTATGAATAAGCCACCTCTAAAATACCCTAACCCTCAACTGCCTTGCTCAGTTATTGTAAACTCAAGCTTGTGGCTTCCTTTAAGGAGTCAATATTCTGAGTATCACCAATCTGTAGTGAAACTGATGATTCCTGTTATTTAAAATTAAAGTTCTTAGGAGAACATTACAATACCCTAACAAAAATGTATGCTTTTACAAGATCTAAAAACCCATTTTGGCAAGTCTATCCTAATTCTCAAACATCTGCCACCTCAGGCAGAGGACCTCTGGACATATCCAGAATGTTCCTTTTATTAAAAAAAATAAAAAGTGTCAGCCTTCTGAGAAAGTGTGATCTGTTTCTAATAAAGATAATGAGTTGTATATGGGTTTTAAAAATTAATGCTTTGAAGTTTACATCTTTTATTTTCTGCCCTAATTGTTTTCTAGTATAGTATTGTCATATACAATAGGAATACAACATGGCAAAACACCCAAATCCATGCCTAGTATATAATCACTTGTAACCTTCAGCAGCTGAAAAAAGGATGACACAAAGTCCTTCTGTGGAGTTTTTCTTTTCCTCTTTTTTATTGTTCATCGTTTATCAAAACATCCAGTCTGTGAAAGCTTTATCGGCAAATGAAATTGCAATCAGGAAGGGGTAGAAAAAATCTTTGTGTGTTTGTGTGTGTGTGTGTTAAGAAGGAAGCCTGACTTTAAAAAACATAAGCCTTGCTCTGGGCCTTTTGCCTGCAAACATAGAAGGGAGGACCAGCCATAACCGAACTAGGAATGTTAATCCACGTACACACAGAAAACAAGCCTGGAGCACTGATAGCAGGAAGCAGGAGCGGGAGAATGGGAGGCACTGGAGCAGAAAAATTTTAAAAATCTAGCCAGTTTCCCCTCTTTAAGAGGATGAATCTCTACTTCTCACTTTCCAGTACAGGAGAGGATTGTTTTCATAGCAGCTTGCACTCTCCCCCCTTTCCGTTTCTCTCTTTTCAGGTCCACGAGCAGGACAAAACATCAATTTTCATTTGCTGCCAAACTGAGAGCGGGGTTTTCAAACCAAAGCACAACATCCCCGCAACCCGCCTTTTCACTTCACATGATCTGTTTCATCTACACTCCCCACTGAATTTATTTTAAAAAGAGATAAGCCATAAATAGAAGGGACAGTGATTCACCAAGAGCCCGACCACTGTCCTCTGCCTAAATGAAACAGAACGGTCTTCCTCACTCACAGGGAACAACTGGGGGGGACGGGGGACAAGAACCTCTTGCAACCTTCTGGTGGCAGGCAGTTCCAGGGGACACTGGAATTGGTTGAAGGCCCAGGGAGTCATAAGAAAGGGCACGATCTAATCATACTCATTGTCCCTGGCTTGAAGAATTTGCAATACATTCACCAGCCGGCAAGGTAAGGAAATTAAAAGGCAACCCTTGCCTTGATAAACCATGTTTATTTCTGGATTGGTCCAGGATTTGGCCTGGAACCTGAGCCAAAAATCGTTTCGGGGGTGTGGAATAAAAGAAAGCAGAGAAGGTGGGGAGGTGACGGGCGTTAACCACCCCCCGCTGCCTCCTCTGAAAAGGTCCAGTTTCTAAAAAGTTGGCCCCGACGTGACATTGTTGGCGGGGGGGGGGGCGGGAAGAGGAGGAGAGAGGGTGGATCACCATTCTTAATTACCCTGAGGAAAGGGAAACAGGGTTGCAACCAACTCCAACCTGGAGAATCTTCAATTCTACAGCAAATATTGCTAAAAAAGTTAAATCTAGGGAACCACTTGGAACGGATCAGAGGCTGAGCCCAGGGTCTGAGGGGAAAAGTGGGGGAGAGCATTTGCCACACCCTCCCCTAGACATGACTGAGTAGTTTGGGATGGTGGACCTGAGACGCGGCTGGCAGAGAGCTCCTTGCTTGTCCGGCCCACGCTCAAGTGCAAGGGAGCCAGCCGAGAGCAACTCAACGTTGCCAAAGCGTCTCTTGAGCCTCAACCAGTTGGATCTCCCCCCCACCCCGTCCCCCGCCCCCCCACCCCGCCTCGTGGCATTATCGCAGGGATATGCTCCAGTCTGTCCCAATGTTAACGGCCGGTTTCCGGATGGTTAAGACCGATGTTTCAGCTTCGTGGGTGAAATCCAGACGGGTCTCTGTTGCCCCTGTAAGATGGAGAAGGTGGAGAAGAGGAAAAGATCATTAAAGAGTTAGAGAGAGAGACTGAAACTAAGCAAGCTCAAAAGAAAACGTGTTCCCCCAGTGGCACCAGATGATGGTATGAAGTTGGAAATCCTCAAAAACTTACACTGGATTTCAATTTATATCACAATTCTGAATCCCCTGGTTCACAAAATTCAGAAGGGTGCTCTCTCTCCCAAACAGAGGGCGCCGGGAATTGAACCTGCATCCTTCTATAGGTAGTTACTCACCCTCTTGGTTGAGGAAGATAGCAGCGGGCTTCCCTGCTCCCAGGATCACTACTCGTTCCAGCCAGGCAGGCGTTTCGAAGGTGCCATTTGTATCCGCCGTGCTGTGAGGATGGAGAAAAGATGAGGACAGAAATAGATAATCTTACAGCAGCTTTCCCTAAGCTGGAGCCAGCGAGATGTTCTGGACTACAACTCACATGATTAATTACGTATTGACTGAGGTTAATGAGAGCTGTAGGCCAAACTACCTGGAAGCAACTTGGTTCAAACAGATAGGTATATGCAGCTTCAAGTATCAGGGTGTTAACTAGAATAAGCCCCCCACCTGATCACCTGTGGTGAGTAGAAAGCTTCTCCAAGCAACTAGATGCTAAAGAATTTCACAGTGGGCTGAAACCACAAATGACTCAGTGTGTAAATGTCAGCTCATGGGTCTAGTTGAACTTCTTATGGCTTATTGGTTAATCAAAAGAAATCTTAGGCGATTAATCTTCCATGATTACTGAGCCAATTCAAGTGCACTGGCATAAAGTGGAAGGTAGACACCATGAAAGTTTGCTCCTCATATGTAGACCACGCGTCCCATGGCGGTTGTGAACAGGGCTTTGGGAGAGCATTGCTCCCTGACATGCTAGTTTTCTATGTGCAGGGAGACATATTTGAACAAAGCAGCACAGCATCTCATCGCTGCCCTATCTGTCATTTCAAGGGGTGGCAAATAGTCCCAAATTTGCTATTTTGCTGGGAATGACATAAGGTAGGAGAGACGGGGGTGGGTGGGAAGACAAGTACCTGGATATCAAGGTGTTGCCAGAGAAACTGAAGCGGCGATGCAGGTATTGTCTCTTGGTCTCAAAGTAAAATGTGTGCCCGTCGTCAAGAAACAGCTCGCCTTCAGCTGTGCCCTGTGTGGGAATTTAGAAAGGGAAACAATTGGTGAATTGGTGAGTTAAATGCAGCATTGTGCTTTTCTGTTCTTCAACAAAACCAAAATAGTGGGGGGGGGGATGTCCGAGATCAAGGAGATATGATGTTCCCCACTTCCCAGAGGGGCACCCCACAGTGCCTAGCATCCGAGGCATCTGCCACATGTCGTCTAGTGACAGAGCTGGCGCTGAGCACCGGCAGGGGCCAAGGATAAGCCCCTTCAAGAGCAGCGGCCTGGAAGCAAGGTGCGCAAACATACCCACCCCAAGTCTGTCTGGTGTTAAATTTTACAGGACAGGCTCCGAAGCCCCATTCCCCAGTTCCCTGCCCTGCTCACCTGGGGGCCCAGGGCCACGTAGAGGGTGTAAGGGTCGTTCTGCATGCAGTCCGAAGACCGCCGCACCCGCTCTTTCCGAGCCACGATGCTGCCGCCACGCTGGTACACAGGAATCTGCGGAGGAAACAGTAGGGGAAGTCCTCCGAGTCGTGCTCTTTACCTACATCGGAGCCAATGAAGCTGTGGGTCTCTACGGGTCGACAAAAGAAAGGTTACTTACCTGTAACTCTGGTTCTTCGAGTGGTCCTCTGTGAATTCACACTAATGGGTTAAATCTGCACTTGTGCAGAGGCCTCGGAATATTCTAGAGCTTAAAGTAACACTTTTGGCTCCGCCCCCAGGACCTCATGGTCCGCCCGTCCTAACAGTTACCTCAGTTCCCCAAATTCCGCTGCTGCTCTAAGGTGAGACAGCCGTGACGGAAAGAGGGGAGGACGGGCGGGACGTGTGAATTCACAGAGGACCACTCGAAGAACCAGAGTTACAGGTAAGTAACCTTTCTTTCTTCTTCGTGGCCTCTGTGAATGCACACTAATGGGTGATTAGCAAGCTTGCCTCTGATAGGAGGAGGGACGTCACGGCAAAACAGCAGACAGGACCGCGCGTCCAAAAATGACATCCTCCTTGGCCCGCAGATTCAGGCAATAGTGAAAGATGAAGGCTGATGGAGTGGGCCAAATGTCAGCTGTGCAGGTGTCTGACAGCGGGACACCCTTGAGGAAAAGCTGTAGAAGTAGCCAAAGTTCCGGTAAAGTGAGCGTTCACCGGGCGCAGGCGATTAGACTTGCGGGGGGAAAAACAGTCCTGCAAACATAGAACGATAATGCTCTGCGAACATCTAGCAGGTGAAGAGACCTCTCTACATCTGTAGGCAGTTAGGAAAGAAAGTGGGCAGACTGATATGAAACTCAGTAGAAACTTTAGGTATGAAGGAGACATTTGGGAACAGTATAACTTTGTCCAGGTGGCAAAGTAGGAAGGGAGGATCCACCTGAAGTGCTACTGGAAGTAACTGCAACTAAGAAATAACCTTGAAAGTCAACAAATGTCCAGCAATTGTGGTCAGTGGCTCAAACGATGAATGCGAGAGGCACTCAGGACAGTGTGAAGAGTCCACTGTGGTATAGACTGGCCCCGTGGAGGGTAAAGGTTTGCCGTACCACGGGAAAACCTCTTCATTTAGGGTAGCGAGTAGTAATTTTGGTAAATGCCAGCCAATTGCAGAAATAGAATTGATTGGTAGAGGGCTTCCTGGAGTGTGATAATATGGAGTTTATTGAGGAGGAATTCTCCATGCCATGAGGTGAAGAGCTTGTAGACCTGGACGGTACGTTTTCCCTTGATTCTGGGTCAGAAGATAGACGGGGGTCTCAGGGAGCCTGACGACATTGTCAGCAGTGTTGTGAACCACAGCCGTATGGGTCAGTATGGAGCTATGAGGATCACGGTGGCATTGTCATGTCATATCTTCACTATTATGCACAGTAGGAGAGGTATTGGAGGGAACATGTACATGAAGCAGCCCTTCCAGGGCACCATGGGAGTTTACCCCTAGTCCAGGCCGTGAAAGATAGATGGCACACTAGCTGTTCACCTCAATTGCAAGGGCATCTATGGCAGGGAGGAACAAAAAAAAAATCTCTTGCAGATTCTGATGAATGTGCAATGGTCCAGAGATCACTCGTGTATTTGGTATGTTCGCCTGCTCAGATGGTCTGCCCATGTGAAGTCCTGGGCGGAGATGTGCACAGCAGACAGAAAGATGTGGAATTCTAGACACTACTCCAAAAACTGAACAGTCAGGTACAGTAGAGGAAGAGAATGGGTGCCTCCCTGTTTGTTGATGTAGTACATTGCTGTCGCATTATCCGTAGTAACTTGGACAGCCATGCCTAGGTTGAGAGTTCGGAGCGCCTGAAATGCTTTGAAGGTGGCCAGCAATTCCAGATTTTTTTAAAAAGAGAAAGTTTTACTTCACTGACCAGGTGTCGTAGATATGAAGACTGGTACAGTGGGGTCCCCATCCGACCAGACTGGAGTCTGTCGTGATTCTCGAGGTAGGTAGGAGTGGAGCAAACAGTCTTTCCAGGGCCAAGTCTTCTGGGTTGATTACCAGCAGGGTTGGTGTGCAAGCTCATGAGTAATCTGGAGGAATATGTAGGGCGTATTTTTCATGGGGTTAAACAGGGCAGATGCCAGGCCTGTAGGGACTGCCTCTTGAGCCTCGCGGGCTTTATGACAGATGTGGTGGAAATCATGAGTCCCCGAAGATTTTGGGCCTGATGGGCTGTGATCCAAGACAACGGAGGGGAGCGACATATCAGGGAACAAATTTAGACCAAGCCATTCTGGGAAAGGAAAAGCTCTTGCCGGCCAAGATTCCAATATGGCCCCTATGTGAATACTCGAGGCGCCGTCGAGAGCTGAATGGCAAGGCGCTGAACTCTAAAATGGGCCTTCCTAGAGAGAATGGAGGTATTCGCAATGATCACTTCTGATGGATATGTGGGAGCAGGCGTCACTCAAGTCTATCAAAGTAAACCAATCTCCTTGTCGAATTAGTGGAAGGATATGTTCCAAGGTCACCATGCAAAAACGGCGCTGGCTGATGAAGAAAAATCAGGTCCTTTAGGTCTAAAATGGGGCGTAGTGATCTGCCCCCACCTGGAGTGGCAGGAGATATGTCTGATTTTCCAAAAAGGATCTTTACCTTGTCTCATAAAGTGGTAGAAGAGTGAGTGTAAATCACCCGCTGAGCCGGTGTATCCCAAAACTCTATGGTGTACCCATAGGTGACAATGGAAAGAGCCCAGGCATCCGAGGTGATGTGGGTCCATGCAGAAAGAAGGGAGCAAGCATACTGAACATGTGATGCAGAATCGAGCGGTGGTAAGCGGGAGGGAGTCACAGTGTCTGTTGGATTTTTTTGTCAACTTCCTATAGGAATGGTGGGGATGGTCGCGTTGATTTGATTGTGGTACTGAGCCAACTGTTGAGGGAGATATCTTCGTTGAGAAGTATAAGGTCTGTATACACTATAAGAGTACTGATGCATCAATGGGAATTTTTGAGATCTATAAGGCTGAACGTTGTACGACCATGCTGTTTTCCTCATTCTTTGAAGGCCATCTAGGGATCGAATAACCTAGAGCCATCAAAGAGCAAGTCCCCTATTCCAAATCTGACATAATCAGAAATGTTGGCTGACCTTAGCCAATCGTGTCTTTGCAAGGTTACCCCAGTCATGAGTTGTTTGGAGGTGGCCTCGATAATGTGATGCGCTATCACACTCTCTTGCTGAGTGAGGGACATGGCGTCTTAATGGAGAGCAAGCCCTTTCAGATTAAATGCTGCTGGGGCTGCCTGAAGAGAGGGTAGTGCACAGTTAGAGAGGTTGATATGGTAGGCGCCCATAGCTGCCATGTAGATGAGCTTTCTAACCTCCTCGCTGCTCGGTGTGGTAGTAGATCTCGAGCGTGATCTGGCTTGTGTGGCGTCCACATCCACATAAGGAGGAGGATGCCTAGTTAAAAATCTGTATTGGTACCATAGGTCTTGTACAGATTTTCTACAAGCCTGGACATTTTAGGGACAGAGAAGGGCTTTTCCCAGGTCTACTGAAGCAAGCAGAATAAAGATGGGATAAGGGACAAGCACAGGGAAGGCACTGATTCCTCATCAATATCTGCATAAACCTTATCAGACTCTGTTTGAAGTTGATGTACTGTTAAATCAAGAGCCTTATCGATTCTCTGTATCATGTTAGAACATGAATGAAATTTGGAAATGAGGGATGGAGGAAAGCCATCACAAATATCAGAGTCTGGCAGGGTCAGGTTAGGAGTCAGGTTAGGTGCCATGGAGTCGGAAGATTCAGAGTCAGAGTCATGGGAAGTAGAAGAAAGTGGAGCATCAGAAGTGAAAAAGGACTTCTGGTTTCTTTTTCAGTATCCTTCCTCATATCATCAGTATTCAGTATCTTCCTTAAGAATACTTCCTCAGTACCAGGCGTTTCTTATGGGCATATATTGTTTTAGTCTTCCGCTTGGTACCGTGGCATGGTACCAGCATGTTTTACCCTCCTGGTACCAGCAAGTTTTAGCCTTCCGCTTGGTACCAAGGCATGGTACCAGCATGTTTTAATCCCCTGGTACCAGCAAGTTTTAGCCTTCCGCTTGGTACCAAGGCATGGTACCAGCATGTTTTGACCTCCTGGTACCAGCACGTTTTAGCCTTCTGCTTGGTACCAAGGCATGGTACCAGCATGTTTTGACCTCCTGGTACCAGCATGTTTTAACCTTCCCCTTGGTACCAAGGCATGGTACCAGCATGTTTTAACCTCCTGGTACCAGCCTGTTTTAACCTTCCGCTTGGTACCAAGGCATGGTACCAGCATGTTTTAATCCCCTGGTACCAGCATGTTTTAGCCTTCTGCTTGGTACCAAGGCATGGTACCAGCATGTTTTAACCTCCTGGTACCAGCCTGTTTTAACTTTCCGCTTGGTACCAAGGCATGGTACCAGCATGTTTTAATCCCCTGGTACCAGCATGTTTTAGCCTTCCGCTTGGTACCAAGGCATGGTACCAGCATGTTTTAATCCCCTGGTACCAGCATGTTTTAGCCTTCTGCTTGGTACCAAGGCATGGTACCAGCATGTTTTAACCTCCTGGTACCAGCCTGTTTTAACTTTCCGCTTGGTACCAAGGCATGGTACCAGCATGTTTTAATCCCCTGGTACCAGCATGTTTTAGCCTTCCGCTTGGTACCAAGGCATGGTACCAGCATGTTTTGACCTCCTGGTACCAGCATGTTTTAGCCTTCTGCTTGGTACCAAGGCATGGTACCAGCATGTTTTAACCTCCTGTACCAGGGAGGCTTCATGGTACCATCTCTTCTTATGTCTTTGGTATCAGGAGATGATCTCTTTCTTCAGTACCGGAGCCCGCGGGAGTATCGGGACCTGGGAGGTCCATCGATGTTCGGGCATCTCCAGTAACGGAGGTTCCCTCAGTACCGATCGGTGCCTCTTCCTCCTGATATCAGGGAAGGACGGTACCGACAATGTCGAACTCTCATTGGAGGATTCCGATGAGGACGAGGACTCGGAGGATGAAGTTTCTGCAGCAAGGCTGTATAGCAGACGCGGATAATACAGCTTTTGCATTTGCTGCCTCCAACGTCTCAAATAGCTCTTAGAGAGCTTGAGCGGTTGCAAGTCCTCTTTAGGCGCATGCTCTTTAGCTTCATTGGGGCGAAGATGTCGAGCCCCGTGGGGTGAGACCTTCGGTCCCGAGTGGCTCGGAGACCGGGAATCTCTAAAAGATGGCGCCAAATGCTTCGTTTTCACCTTCCTGCTTTTCGCAAGTCCTCTTTAGGCGCATGCTTCTTCGCTTTATTGGGGCGAAGATGTCGAGCCCCGTGGGGTGAGACCTTCGGTCCCGAGTGGCTCGGAGACCGGGAATCTCTAAAGATGGCGCCAAATGCTTCGCTTTCACCTTCTTGTTTTTCGGAGAGGATGTTGCAGGGATAATTCCGGAGTAGGAGGAAACAGGACCGACGACAGCGGTGAAGATGGAGGCGAAGAGCCCTAGGAAAGAAACTCAACAGGAGACTGAGGAGTGAGGACAGGCAAGGACGGGGAAGCCTGTGGTGGCAGGCTAGGAATAGCCGAAGAATGAGGGGTTGGTGGTTATAAAACTAAGGGTTTGGCCTTAGTTTTAGAGGCTTTACTCTTTTCCCTAGGTTATATATGAGGTAAAGGGTCGGGTTCTGCAGACGCAGAGGCCGCTTCGATGCATACACAAAGATTTTTGTGCAACTCTCCAAGGCAATGCAGCTTTTAAAAGTAACCCTGGGAGATGAGGAAGCCTTGGAGGCCTGGGAACAGTCCAAGGGGGGGGGAAGGGGGGGAAGGGAGGGGGAAAGAGGGAAAACCCTCGCAAAGGGCCAAAACGCACACCTCCCCTCCTAAATAATAAAGTCTTTGTACTTTCCTTAATGAAGAATCGAACAGGAGCCAAATATTTTCCAAGAATTTCCAATAATTTCACGGAGCTCTAGCCAGGAGACCTAACTGCAGCAGCGGAAAAAATGGAACTGAGGTAACTGTTAGGACGGGCGGACCATGAGGTCCTGGGGGCGGAGCCAAAAGTGTTACTTTAAGCTCTAGAATATTCCGAGGCCTCTGCACAAGTGCAGATTTAACCCATTAGTGTGCATTCACAGAGGCCACGAAGAAGAACCACAACTCCCACTGGCTGGCAAGAACTGGTGAGAACTGGAGCCCCGACAGGGCCACCGTCTCCCCACCTCGTGCCCACACTCCCCGGGGTTTACCTGCCCTGTCCAGCAATTTTTCATGACTTTAGAATGTGCCCTTCCGCCACTCCCACACCGACTTACCGTACCCATGGTGACAGCTAAGTAATGCGTTTGGGGTGCATGAAGTTTCTGATGGGTGTGGACGTCGTACCAAACCTGTATATTGGGAGGGGGGGGCGTGAGAGAAAAGGAAAGTGAAGAGAGAGTTTTGGACTGTGAGATGACCTGCCCATCAGGACTTGACACAGAATCAATAAATATAAAACAAGAGATCACAGAACACCCAACTGGAGATGGGAACGAGCCTTGGCGTGGAGCTTTGTGCCAGTTCGTCTGCGTTTCCTTCCTTGGCTTTCTTGACCAGTGACCCACTCGTCAGCTGGGGGGGGGCTCCTCTATTCCTCCTCCTCTTCGGCCGTCCTACCAGTCCCCAGCAGGAGCCCGGGCTTGCTGGTCCTGCCTCCTTGTCAGAATCGGCCATCAGCCAAGGAGGCAGGGCAAGGAAGCCTGGGCTCCTACCGCAGACTGGCTGAACAGCCAAAGAGGAAGGGAGGAGCCTGCTGGCAAGGGGGGGGATTCAGCTGGGGAAGCAGAGGAAGGAACAGTGGGGCCCCATGTGTGCAAACTGGCACGAATCTCCGAACCGAGGTTCACGGCCACCTCTACAGCCAGCTAGGGAGAAAGGACGGGAATTTCACATTCTGAACTGTCCCTCCTCTTCTTTCCACTCCCACATCGCTTTGCTTCGTTCTTGCTGTGCCAGCCCGGCTTACCTCTCCTTTGCCGGGCAAGTACACCTGCACCCCTCGCGCCCCTTGGGCTGTAACCGGGTGAACCAACAGCGCATCGCCTGCAAGGAGAACAGTATTTGAGCACAAGGTCGACAAATGTGCGAAACAATGCATCGTTTCTTTTAAAAACTCACACTCTCTCTGAATGGCAACCGCCTTGTCATTACTGAAGGCCTTTTGCTGGCACATAAACAAAACAAGCAAAAAGCTTGTCCGCCTTTCATTATTGTCAATGTATGAGTCAATATTTATAAACTCATCGACTATAATATACAGTGGTGCCTCGCACAACGAGCGCCCCGTAGAGCGATGAATTCGTTCTACGGGGACATTTTTTCGATCACTAATGCGATCGCAGAGCGACAGCCCCAATGGGCGAAAATCGCAGAGCGAAGGTCGGTAAGCGGTTCGCTTACCGACCTTTGCTTTGCGACCTGCCTATCAGCTGTTCTGCGGCTACAAAATGGCTGCCAGAAGCCCCAAAATGGCCGCGTGCAGCATTTTCGCACCCTCATTAAGCGAGGGGAGGGCGTGAAAATGGCTGCCGGCCATAGAGGAACATCGCTGTACGGTGAGTAAATCAGCCGATTGGAACGCATTAAACTAAGTTTAATGCATTCCAATGGCTTTTTTCTTTCCGTACAGCGATGTTTCACACAGCGAGGGTTAATCCAGAACGGATTAACCTCGCTGTGCGAGGCATCACTGTATAGTGGAGAAGGCTTGAGTTCTACAAATTGGGAAGTGGTGCTGATCTTGTGTCTGTTGCCCGCTCAGCTGCTCCTTAGCCCTTCTGCACAATGTGGATCAAGTAGATCCACGTCACAGGATGTTGCAAAGAACACAACCAGAGGGTGGACACAAAGCGCTCTCAACGTTTGGGACAGATTTTTCAAATTTCGTGGACTACAACTCCGGAATTCCACACTCTGGGAGTTCCACCAGACTTAGAGACCCCTACACGTGGCCCGCTCAGAAGGCCAAAAACCGGGAGGCTTTGAGGCCAAGCTAGGCCTAAGCTTCCTGTTCCTGCCCCAGTGCTAGCTGGGAATTTTCTTTCTGAAGATAGTGCTAGGCCTAGTTCAGCCTCAAAACGGTCCAGCTTGGGCCTTTTCCTCCCAGCGCTGGTAGAACTCCCAGAATGGAGGAGTATTATGGGATTTGTAATCCAAGAAATCAAGAAGACCTCAACCTTCCGACATGTCACACAGTTCTTAAAATAGCGATATAGTAATTCCAACAGCTCTAAGGCTGTCAGATGATTACAGAATTTTTTGGTGCTGCATTTACTCGGCTGTGAACGGTTTAACGGACAAACTAAATGTTACACATTTGCTTAATCTCAAAAGGATCACTTTTCAGAGGGATCGACCAACCAAGGCTAACACCTATGAACAGAAAAGCATCCAGTTACTAATTAACTTTGCACACCACAACCAAAGTACATTAAAATAATAATGAGAAGCAGGTGGATCTGTTTGGGGCAGGGAATTTAGCACAGGGACTAAATAATAGGGAGATAATAACCTTCCTACCAATATTCAATGGAGGCCAACAAGTCTAATTTTTAGAAGCATGTCAGAAAAGCGTATCTGTTTTTACGACCCTTCTTGGTGTAAGTTTAGCCTACCATGCTTTTAAAAAAAACCAAAACAGACAGCATGGATTCTGGACATTTGATTTGTATACTGCTATTTGAGCTGAGGTTTTTGGCACCTGAGCCAGGTGTAGGAAGTTCATTTCTACAACGTGACTAGAGGAAGAAGGGCCAGCCTGGGTGGCCTTGGGCAAGCTGCACAATCCCACAGCGCCCCTAGAGGAAGGAAAGGGTAAAGCACTTCTGAGTATTCTCTACCTGGAAAACCATGAACAAGGGTCACTGTTAAATCAGAACTGACTTGACAGCAGATGACAACAATGATGATTATCTGTTGCCCCCCAAATAACTTAGGATTGCCTCATTTCGTTATCTGGCTGCAAAGCTAGAGGTTGGGAGTCTGATTCCCCACTCTGCCACCGAGGAGAAGAACCAGCCTGGGTAGCCCTGGGCAAGCTGCACAATCCCAGGGCAACCCCAGAAGCAGAGAAAGGGGAATCCACTTCTAAGTATACCTAGAAAACCCTGAAGGGTTAAAACCAATTGTTGGCACAAAATTAATTAATTAACATTCTATTCTATGTATTCCATGTATATTGAGATATCCAGTCTGGTGTAATGGATAGAGTGATGGACCAGGAGGCCTGGGTTCGAATTCCCACTCGGCCATGGAAATTGACTGGGGGGGGGACTGGAACTGGTAAACCCACTCCTTAAATATCTCACTTACCTTGAAAGTCCTATTATGGTCGCTGAAAGTCGGCACCGACTTGACAGCAGATAGCAAACAAAATTCTATGCATTAATGATTTGAAATCTTAAGAGGTAAGTGTTCTATAGAAAGGTGTAAATCATTTCTCAGCTAAAACATCCAGAAATCAAACGAGGTCATGTTTCTTAAAACGCTTCAAAGCCATGGCCAGAGGGTAGGAAATGGAAAATAAGGAAGAATTTACCAAGGAGATACTGGTCGTCGATGTTGTAGGTTGTTGGGTCTTCGGGGTATTCCACCCAGAGAGGTCTGTGGGAAGGTGGAAAACGCATCAGTGGAGAGACAGAAAGGAGCAGGGGGGAGGAAGGAACAGCAATTGTGGCTGCAGAGTCGCAAGCATCGCGCTAAACCGTGGTTAGTCAAATCCAAAGATAACCTGGCAAGGTGTCTAAACTAACAAACCTTAGTTTGAGTTTGGCTTGAGATAATGGATCCAATATGGATGTTGTCTCAAACCCTGGTTTAGAGAGACTAGGATATGTTTGGTTTCTATCTGCTCAGCCATCTCTTTCTTCTGAAGCTGAAGTTATCCCTGTACGGGGATAATTCCTGTCTAGAGATGTAAAACTTCTGGAAACTTTGAAGCCATATGAAATGGCTCTGAAAAAAAAATGGGGGGGTAATCCTTTTCATCCCATTTTTTCTGGGTTTTTTTCCAAAGCTGTTTCATGTAGCGTCCAAGTTTCTCAAAATTTCACATCTCTAGCTGGGACGCATCTTGCCTAGAGATAGGACAGCCTAGGAGGGGAAAATGGAAAAGTTGGGGGGGGGGAATAGGGTGTCGCCCCCCCCACAATTTCCCCCCTTTTTTCCTCTAAGCCTTCCCAGTTTTTTTCCAAAGCCGTTTTATATGGCTTCAAAATGTCCAGATATTTTACATCTCTACCCTTGTCCGCATCTCCTAAAGCCGATTTTAACATTCGCCATGCGGAGTGGAGCTTCTGGGAGCAGAATCGGAAAAAATGAGCGGACCGACCACCCTGCGGCCAGTGACAGAAGGAGGACCGAATAATACAAACCACAGCTGAAGGGTCCATGTTTTGAAGGAGAAAAGGACAGGTTTTCCTGATCACTCCCTGTCAAAATGACACACGTCTGTTTGCGCAAGGACATTCAGACACTGTTTTTCAAGACTTCCTGTCCTGCCACAGTCCCAGCGGGGACCCCACCCCACTCAAGAGATTCTCCATCCCCCAAAAGCAGCGCTGGGGAGAAAGGAAAGGAGGTCTCTAGCATCGAATGATGCCACCTCCATCTCCTTCTTGATCCAAGTTCCATCTTTCTTCCACCCTACAGCCGATCTTCCGGCCAGTTTCTCCAGGACAGACTTTCAGGTCCCCCCCCCAAAGGCGTCTCAGCTTTTGCCCGTTTCGCGAGACCCTGCCGGACCCACCTCATGGCAGGCTGCCCCGTCCGGTAGCTGCGGTAAAAGAGGGTATACCAGAAGGGCAGCAGGGCATAGCGCTGGCGGATGGCCTCCCGGATCAGCGCCTTGTTCTCTTCCCCAAAGAGCCACGGTTCCCTGCGGGGGGTGTCCACGTGGGCGTGGGCCCGGAAGAAAGGCTGGTAGGCTCCGGCTTGGTACCAGCGCACCAGGAGTTCTGGCTCCGGGTTTTTGAAGAAGCCGCCGATGTCAGCTGGTAGGAGAGAAAAGACGAAGAGAGGACTTTTCCAGATCAGAGTGAAGACTGAAATAATCCTTTTGTCTGATTCCAGCACCAACCAATCAGGACAGGGCAGAGCAGGGCTGTAGACCCTCAAAGTCCTGGAATCGAATCCTGCCTTCTTGAGAGCCCATGCTCCCTTCTAAGCTTCCTCAGACGGCCATGCCCCTTTTCCCAAAGACACTATCATCCTCTCATTTTCCTAGGTTTTTGTCCCAAATTCTAAAAAGGCAGAAATAGCTCGCCCGAGGCTTAGTTAAAGAACCATCAAGCTGAAAACCGCTGGTCTTTTCTGTCCCTCGCTTTCTGCTACTACCTGAAGCAGATCCTCCTTACAGGAACTTCGTTAAAGTGGGTGAGCTTGATTATGCCCATCTTGCTGGCGGAAATGCTGCCTCTCGGAGGGGCAAAGTGAGCTTGGGAGGGGGTCTCTCGTCTGAGAGAGAGATTAGCCAACCCTGGGTCTGGATCTGAGACTATGATTGGGAGAACCCAAGTTCAAACCTCACTTAGTCAAAAACCCGGCAATTGGCCTGTTCTCGGCGGGATCTACCCCACACATGGCCATTGCAGTGACAAAATGCTGGTGGGGGGGGGGGGCGGAGAGAGAACCAGGAGATTTATGGAGGAACTCAAGGACAAGCAGTGCAGCCAAAAGAAACGCCTCACGGTAACTGATAAGCAGGGCATGAAGCCAAGAAGCTGCCTCTGGAGTTAGTCTATCTCCAAATAACAAAGGAAAGCAACACACGGCTGCTAATATCCCACCCCATAGCACTTGAAGCACTCTCTGGGCGGTTGACCATCTCATTATGCAGGCTATATGTTGGTCCCCCTGCCAGCAAGCTGGGGACTCAACTGACCAACCTGGGAAGGGTGGAAGGCTAAGTCAACTTTGAGACAGTGACCTAAATCCAAGCAGAGTCTTGACTGCAGGACTGCAGCTTAACCACTGTGCCGCTGAACGACTGTCTCGAATGGGAAAGCTCTACTCAACCTCGGTGGTTCTAGTTAAACAAGTTTCTCTCTCCTAGACGGCTTCTTTACCCAGTTTTCTTAGCCCCAGGTGAGTCCCTCTGCTGGATCCCACCGAGGAAAGATGGATTTAACAATAGGGAGGGAGAAAGAAAACGGGATTTGTATTATTACTGCATCGCAGAAGATAAACTACCTATCAGGAAGACTCTAGTTCAGCGATGGTGAACCTATGGCACGCGTGCCAACTGGCACGCTGAGCCCTTTCTGTGCCACTGCCCTAGTTCAACTCTCACCTCTGCGCCAACCTCAGACCACGCCCTTTTAAAGCTTGGCATTTCCACGGGCAATACGGGCACAATAATATCCAACCTACCTTACCGCTGAAAAACGAGAGATGGAAATCGTTTTCAACCATCAAAAGCACTCGTACAACTTTGAGAGGATGCTCAAAACCCGGCTTTTTCCCGAAGCCTTTAAGAGCCCCCCCCTTCATTTCTTATGGGATTGAACATCCTGGCGGTTTATCTTATGCCTATGTTATTTGGGATATAAATCGCCCAGCACTAACTGGCGTGATATACAAGAGTAGTTCATTCATTGATTAATGCCAGACAACAACTTTAACCTTGGAGGTATCATTGAAAGACCACAAGTCGAAACTTTTTTTGGCACTCGCTGTCAGAAGCTCACGTAACTTACCACCGCAGAACGAGATGCCCACCAGACCCAAACTCAGACACATGGGGATGGAGATTTTTAAATGCTCCCACTCCGCCGAGTTGTCCCCTGTCCACACAGCCCCTGGAGAGGAGGAGGAGGAGAAGAAAAGTGGTAATTATAAATAAACAATGTGTACAGACTGTCATTTCACTTCCTTGCTTTCCTCTGGCTCATGGCGGTTTGCCTGCTCCTTAATCAAAATAGGATGACCGATTTTTTTAACGGGAAGCTTGTTCTTTCTGGAAGGGAGGTGAGGACACCTTTGGGCCTCCCGGGGACTCTGAATTATAGCTGGGGTTAGCCAAGGCAATTTGACTGCTAAAGATGGAAGCAAAATTCCAGTCCTCATGGTTTCTGAATAAAGGGCTGGCAGAAACAGAAACATCACACAGGAAGTTGCGTTTATGCCAGGACTGGGGACTCAAGTCGTGGGATTCGCTATCAACTCAGACTTACCGTATTTTTCACACCATAAGACGCACTTTTCCCCACAAAACAGGGGGGTGGAAAGTCTGTGCGTCTTATAGAGCGAAGAAAACAGATTATATTTTCCTGTTTTCTTCTCCTAAAAAATTGGTGCGTCTTATGGAAAGGTGCGTCTTATGGAGCGAAAAATACGGGGTAAGTCACACCAGCGAGTCTACTCGTTTCCCCCCCAGTGATTTGAACGCATGACTTGGAACCCACCAACTCCTCTTCTTTTTTCTCTGGAGAGAAAAAGCTTATTTTTAATAGCGACTCAAACTGGGGGCTTGGGACTCAGGATCTGTACACCAAAGACTCAAACACAGACCCCCCCAAGACTGGCCAACGTCCCTCTGCTTTCTACCAAGTCAGATTGTGGGTTCACCTCGCTCAGAGTTCACAGCTCTGACCGGGAGCAACAGACCGGTCAGGCTTTTGAAGGAGGGGGTCTTTTCTCAGGTGCAGCTGGACAGTCCGGGGACTGAAGCTGTAATATGAGCAACTTCACTGGACCCTCTCCTTTCTCTCTCTTTCTCTCTCTCACACACACAGATGCAAACCACTAACCGTAACGCTGTGAGCCTGCAAAGAAGCCTCGTGTCAATACAAACGGACGCTCGATGCCTCCGGACCGTTGCACCTGGCCTTGGGCTGTTGCCATTTGCTGCCAGGAGAGAAGGAGAGAAAATAAGATGTTTGTTATGGGTGCAGTTCTCTGAAAGATCTCTCTCTCTCTCTCTCTCTCTCTCTCTCTCTCTCTCTCTCTCTCTCTCTCACACACACACACACACACACACACACACACACACACACACACACCCCTGTGTCCCACAACCTTGCATCTTGGACCTCACCCACTCTTATGTTTCTTCCCCCAAACCTCAGAAGACAACACACATGTATTATATACAAAGGAACACAGAACAAGGGCAGAAGAAGCGTGCAAGATCTGGATTCCTGGATATATATATTTTAAATACAAGTTTCCGGTCCTCATTGTCGCAAATATAATTCGCATGCACAAGGATGAGATGCCACAGAAAAGCCTGTGTATCTTTGCTTCCTCCTGTGACTGGCAGCATCGGGTCATGGAATAATAAACATTAACAATCATTCCGAAGCATTGAGGTAAGGAATTGCATTATATTTGCCACGTTTTCAATTTAAAAAAAAGCTAACCATTTGATTGCATCTGACTCTCAAACAGGGCTTCCAAGAGGCTCTAAGTGGTTCAGCTTTCCTGGGCTGTGCGTCACAGTGGTTAGAACAAGGGAACTTGGGGTTCAAATTCCCACTCAGCTGCAAGACGTACTACCTCACTTTCCACTAGTCTTGGATCCTCAATCTGACTTGATCTCAGTGATTGTTCGGAGGATAAACGAAGGAAGGAAGAACCATCACAAGACGGCAAACCACCGACAGCATTTCTGACACAAATGCTACTGAATTTCCACTACAGCCCTTTTATGGTTTCTTGACTTTGGCCTCTGCGTGAAGTAATCCGTTCGAGGCCCATCGGCAAATGGACAAACCATTCGGCAAACAGACAGCGGAATGGAATAAAAAACAAATATGGTGTGATCCTCTTATCTGCAGGATCAGGATCTGCTGATTCAATTATCTGGTGCCTGAAATTAATATAACACCCCCCAAAAAATATGTATACGTATTTCTGGGGTGTATTTACAACAACTGGCCACTAAAAGAAGCCAGAAACCATGAAACGCATTTGTAAACCTTTCTGTTCTTGCCATTTTAAGACAAGTGGAGAAATCCTCACAGATCTACTACAATCAGTGATCTACCAACAGATCCTGATATACTGAATGACTATCCCTGGCATACTTCAGCTGAACTCCCTTGCAAGGAGAGATGGGCAAGCCGACAGTAAAGCCATTCACTGGGACTGCAAAGGTCTCCCTCGGCCTTTCTCAGTCCTGAGGAAAACGGCACTCACCACGTAGAAAGCGTAGAGGTTGTGAATGTCACGGTGTTCCCATCCGCCATAGTGCAGGGCGTCCTTGTGCATCGTCACCTCGGGGCCATTGAAGACGGAGGGCTCGTTCATGTCGTTCCAGGTATAGAGATTCTCCATGGACCCCTGAGGAAAAGTCAGAGAGCCACAGAACTGGAGTATTCATTATTTAATTACAGGAGGAGGAGCACCGTACCCACAGAATTCACAGATCTGCCGCACGGAGAGAAAAAAAATTAAATAAATAAATAAAATCCAGAAATACAAATACCAGGGACAGGGGATGGCGAGGCAGTCGCTGGTTTCCGGCAAGCCTCCCTTGCAAAACAAGAGGGCAGGATGTCCAGCCTGTGGATAAGACTGGGGCCAGCGCTCCCTCTCTCCGCCACGCACGGACATCAAAGACACTGGAAGGAAAGGCTTCGCTTATCCGCTGTTTCTGGCATCCACGGGGGGGGGGGGGGGCCTTGGAACTGAGACCTTGCAGATACTGACGTCCAACTGTCATCATATTTTTATAACTTGCCATCTGGTGGCCTGGTCACTAACTACTCTGGGTGGTTTCCAGCAGAAAAATAAAACAAGGACAGCCGAATCACACCCGAACCCAATATATATAAATAAAGTAAGATATGTCCATGTTATAAAACAACAGATCTAACAATCAAGATGGCGGCAAGGACCAAGATACAGGATGAAGAGTATGATCGTCAAACCAAGACTGAATGACCGATAGTTAGAAAGGGACGATTGTCCTGAAATGCCTCCCAGAAAAGGAAAGTCTTTGTGTGTTTCTTGGATATTAGAGGAGGGGAGGGGCCTGGCACACTTCTCTACAAGTAGAGCTATTCCACAAAGCGGTGTGAGAAGGGGCTCCAGCGATTCCCACCCTCTTATCAACGCATGAGATCCATTCCTAGACCGTGCCTGACGGAAGGGCTGTACCATCTCTGTTTGAAAACCCCCAGTGGAAGGTTACAATCCCAGCCAGAGGGGTGAGAGAGAGAGAGAGAGAAAGAGAAGAGAGAAACACCCCCTCACCCCCTACCTCGTACTGGTCGTAGCTGAACATGCTGGACCACCAGGCCCGCATCGCTGGGTTTGTGAAGTCTGGATAGCCTGCAGAACCTGGCCGGGAAAAGAGAGAAGAGCTCACATCGGTATCTTTATTCCGAACGGAAATCACGCCGGCCCTTTTTTCGTCCTTTAACGCAGTGGTCCCCAACCTTGGGCCTCCAGATGTTCTTAGACTACAACTCCCAGAAGCCTTCACCATCAACTGTGCTGGTCAGGATTTCTCGGAGCTGAAGTCCAAGAACGTCTGGAGGCCCAAGGTTGGGGAACACTGCTTTAACGGCCCCCAGAGGTTGATGTGGAAGCAGGGCGCTCGCCGGCACATCAGAGACCGGCCGCGGGCACCAGCGAAACCAAAACTGTCCCCACCTTCGGCCTCGGGGGGGGGGGCTTTCCTCACCCGGCCAACACCAGCCCTCGTAGTCGCTGCCATCCTTGGTCTTGACGTAAAAGTTCTGGGACCGAATCTCGTTATGGACCCGGTAGCCGCTGTCTATCTTGATGTGCGGGTCCACAATGCTCACCATCTGGGTTAAGGAGACAGATAAAATAGAGCGGGGTGAGCACACAACCGGGGCCCATGATGTGCGTGAGTGGGGGCTCAGCCATAGCTCTGTGCTTTAAGAAAGGACTAAATATGTCAGAGTTTTGGGGTGACTGTCACTCTATCTTGTTCTAACCAATCGTTCCTTCCAGCCTCGGGATTCAAACCAGTGGCAAACCAGAGCCTCTCCCCCCACAACCCCCGAAGGAAAGCTTATAAGAAGGGCACGAGGACCCTTCCCATGGCCTCCTCGGCTTCTCCTCCTGCTCCATCTCAACCTATAGGTTGCGGTCCTGTGTCATCAAGCCACTTGTAGGGCGACCCTATGAAGGAGCGACCCCCCCCCCCCAAAAGGTCCCATCCTCAACAGCTCCGCTGAGCTCTTAAAAGACTCAAAAGCCTGCGAGGTCCTCTCAGGCAGCCGTTTCCCAACCTTGGGTCACCCCAGATGTTCCAGGACTGCAACTCCCAGAAACCCCGGCCAGCACAGCCGGTGGTGAAAAGGCTTCTGGGAATCGCAGTCCAGGAACACCTGGGTTGCCCAAGGTTGGGAAACACTGGCTTAACTGCTGTTCTATCTGCTAACATTGTTTGCTTCCCGCCCCCCCAGTTCCTTTTTTCTTTTAGCAATGAATTCATTTGGGGGGCCCTCCTCTCTGAATTGTTCCGATTCTGGCAAATCAGTTTAAATCTTTTTTTTTCTCTATAGGGATTGCTCATATCTATACAGAAACAAAGCCTGGGGAAGCTAAAGCCTTAACCGGCCATCATCCTAACCCCGCAGCTGGCACGAGCCAACGATGAACAGGAGGATCAGAGCCTGCTTAAGTAGGGGATCAGGGCCACGAGTCTCAGGATTCTACCTTACGTCTTTTGGCGGCCAGCCGCCGAAGCATTTCCTGGGGGTGGGGGAACTTGTTGGGGTCCCAGGTGAAGTAGCGCTTGCCGTCGGCGTGTTCGATGTCCAGCCAGATCACATCG
Source organism: Pogona vitticeps (assembly GCF_051106095.1). Taxonomy (NCBI): domain Eukaryota; kingdom Metazoa; phylum Chordata; class Lepidosauria; order Squamata; family Agamidae; genus Pogona; species Pogona vitticeps. The sequence goes on along the minus strand of NC_135797.1, from coordinate 5,436,524 downwards.
TACGGGATATCGTGCTCGTCAAAGCCGTTGTCGACGGCATTCACGTCCTCTTCGTCGTTGTAGTTCCAGCGGCTCTGGTGATAGGCCAAGGCGAAGAGCGGAGGCAGGGCCTGGGTACCTGAAAGGAAGACCATCCGTGATCATCCGTCTGCATGGGATGCTTGGCAGGGGTCAGGATTGTATTCCCCATTGTTCGGAGACGGTCTCAAGTTCCTTCCAGAAGCAAATTAAAGCCAAGCCCCTCTGATCCTCTCTTCCCCTTTCCCTTACCGGTGAGAGAAGCGTATTGTCTGAAGATGTCGTTGGGCGATGGTCCTAGCAATAGGAACACATCGATGATCCCGCTCTCTGACATCCAGCGGACGTCCGTCTGCGGAGTCTCACCTCCCCCTTGCATGTAGTCCAGCATTTTTCCAAACAGGGTCTGCAAAAGAAGTTAACAAGGATGTGGCATGTAGCTGATCCAGAGGGAAGAGTCAGAACCCACAGGCCGCACATTGCAAGTACCCATGTTTCCCCGAAAATAAGACAGAGTCTTATATTAATTTATCCTCCAAAAATGCATTAGGGCTTATTTTCAAGGGATATTTTTTTTTCATGTATAAAAATCGACATTTATTCAAATCACTCATGTCATCATCTTCTGGTTGTTGCACAAGGGTGGAGGGCGGGGTTCCACTTAACACTTAACAGCGGCTTATTTTGGGGGTAGGGCTTATATGACGAGCATCCTGAAAAATCATACTAGGGCTTGTTTTCAGGTTAGGTCTTATTTTCGGGGAAACGGGGTAACTCAGTTATCCGACACAAGTTGCTGGGGGCACGGATGTAGTAGAGATGCAATGACATTACGTCTCAGAAATAATGCAACAGGTGGGCGTGAAGCACTTCACTTAGTATAACAGGCAATATTTTATACGAAATGGTGTATATAAACTGCTGGATACGTCTGCAATGTAGGTCTCTGGATGCAGAGTTTGGGAGTTTGATTCCCCAGCGGGCCTCCTTGACAGGCTGGAGTTGATGATTTTTAGGGTTCGTAACGATTATTATAATAATCTGTAATGTTTTATTATTATTATTATACTACATTATTATTATTATAATCTGCTATATTTTCTGTCTTCCTCCCGTGCCCAAAGTTATTTTCCAAGGTCGTTTTAAAGACATCTTGAGAATTTTTCTTCTATGCTGGCTGTGAAAAAAGAGATGCTCTCCTTCCCCTGCCATCAGCACAGACCCTTCGCGGGCTGGCCAAGGAGGACTGCCCTGACCTGACCTTTTTCGACTTGCTTCCTCACTTGCATAGTATTCCCGCTCGCCCCAGGCAATCAGGCAATCTGTGAAACTCCCCGGGCTGGACCCGTGTTCTCTCTCAGAGGGAAAGGGATTTGATGTCTACGCCTTTCGACGTCACGATACCTTCCCAGCCGTGTTGGAGGTGATGTCCACCCAGGTCTCGGCGGCGTTCAGCCAGAAGATGCCCAGGGTACGGTGGGCGTTGTGAGCCAGGAGGACAGGGACAGAACCGTAGAGGGCCATGGGGTTGTAAAGCTCATATTGGAAGACGTCCAGGTTGTACAGGCGGTACGGGTCGCCTCCCCTGCCAAAGACTGGCCGTTAGAAACGGTCGAGAAAAACACAGAAAGAATACCAAGGACAGATTTCCTTCCCCATATTAGTGGCTCACTCACTTCCTCATTCATTCATTCATTCATTTATTCACTCACTCATTCATCCATTCATTCGCTCGCTCGCTTGTGAGGGGCACTGCTCCAGGTGGTTTACAAAGGAAAATACAAACAATATTATATAATAAAAACAGATCTTAGGTTTGATGAAATGGACTTGTCCATGAAAGCTCAGATTAAAAAAATATAAGTTAATCTTTAAGGCACCACCACATTTTTGACTTTTTAAAATTTCTATCTTGCTTTTTTACTTATAAAGCTCACACAGACTAACGCGCTTAGCCCTTCTATAAAAGCAGATCGTTTTTATAGCCGCCCAGAGTAGACTATGTCTAGATGGGTGGCATATAAATGCAATAAATAAATAAATAAATAAATCGTTAGCTACAAAACAAAACAAAAACACTCAAAATACAATCTAAGAAGAGGCCTAAAGCCAAACCTGAAAGGCGGCAAGACAGGTAACCTAAACTCAGCTTTACGTGCACAGCCCTTCGAACTTCAACAGGACAAAATTCATCAGGAAAAAAAAAACCATCACCAGGGAAACCCTCTCTCCATTTTCTGGCTTACTCGGTGGTTCGTAGCCGGAGATTCTCTGCATGTTCTGGAATCCCGTATACATTCTCCACGCCCGGGAATGAGAAATCCAGTCCCACCGACGTCGGGCCTACAGATGGAGAGAAAAAGATAGAAGAAAAGAACAAGATAAGGACAGGCAACATGGAAAATGTTCAAACTTAAAACGCCAATGCAAGGGGTTTGCGTAGTGTCTGGTTTGACACAGACAGACACGATCCTTTTTTCCCCACTGTAGCTACCGGTCACGCAAGGAACACAAGTTTCTTTCTATCAATAAGGAACAAACAAAGTGACAGAAGGCCATTGAAAAAGAGCACAAGGTCTCTCAACGATTGTGCTGATGATTTTACAAGGAGTTTGTTCCGTAAACCCTTCTGATTCTAATATAATATTCTAGTCCAAACGCTTAAAACCCCATTCCCCAAAAAGCGTGAAAAAGAAAACGGTACAGATCTTGAGGTCTAATTATTAGTTTTTCTGTCTCAAACCTATCAGATTTAAAAGAATCACCGTCCCGCCCCCTTCCGAGAGCTGCAGGAAAACACCCAAGACGAGTCCCTTTGTGAAGGCATGTGTTCCTTCTCCAAAGTCACATGACGGGGCTCTTACCATTGGGCTTGCTGTCCGTGTGGGTCTTGAACGTTTCTTCCCAAGATCCGGGCTCCTCGTCTGCCTCCCCAGCCCCTTTGGAGGCTTCCTCGAGCTGCAAGAACACAAACCACCGCTCAGTCGGTGCTTGTCCAGGATGCAGCAGCTACAGATAGTTTTCAAGGCCTTCTAAAACGGGGTGGGGTGGGGGGCTCACTTCCAGCCACATGATCTGCGAGCTTGCCAAATAATTTCATTGCAAAGAATAGAACACTCACTTGCTTCAGCATAAAAGACACATATTGGGGGGGGGGGAGGTGAAAATGCCTATATACTAACATCAATCTTTGATATCGGAGGGGGAGGCAGACATTTGGACTGTCATCTTTACGTGCCTGCTAAATCATCATCTTAGTACAGTGGTGCCTCGCATAGCATTTAACCACGAATCCGCATAGCGACGCATTTTTTGCGATCGCAAAAGCGATCACATTGTGACGTTCTCCATGGCCAAAAATCACATTGTGTTTCGCTTACTGATCTTCGCATTGCGATGTTTTAAAAACAGGTGATTGGCGGTTCCAAAATGGGCGCCCGCAGCGTTTTCACGTGGTTTCCTCGCATACCAGGCAGCGAAAATGGCGGCCGTATGGAGGATTTCCCCATAGCGGTGAGTTTTTCCCCCATAGGAATGCATTAAACGTGTTGTAATGTGTTCCTATGGGGTTTTTAGTCCTACATAGCGACGAATCCGGATAGCGACGATTTTTTCAGAATGGATTATCGTCGCTATGCGGGGCACCACTGTATTTTAATAGTGTTTGGTATAATCTGCATTTTCCAGCATCCACTGGGTGGCTTAGAACTGATCCCCTGTGGATACAGGGGCCCTACTTTACAGCTCGTTCTGGTTTCCTGTGTGTTACCCCCATCTGTGCCAGGTCCAAGAAATTAATCTGGGGTCTGGGGGCTCCTTGGAGAGAAATCAACCGTGCCTCCTTTTCCTGCCTTACCTGCTCGCTTTTCTCCGCGGAGTCCTGCTCTGCGGACAAAGCAGCATCCGACGTTTCGGCAGCTTCCTCTCCTTCGGATGCTGGCTCCTTCGAGGGTTCTCTGAAAGATAAGAAGTGGGGGAGAATGGAAGGCTCAGACCTGGATTCCCTCCTTTTCCAGCCCAGGTACGGAAAAAAATTGCCTCCTGCTTCTCGACTTAAAACTGCAGAATCCATTAATCGCTACAAAGCAGCACACATCAATCCACAACCCAGCCAGTTAGCGGGGGGGGGGGGAGAGGGAGAGGCAGCTGGGGGGGGGGCAGCACAAGTCCTGGCTGTGGTGATCATACCCATCCACCCATATTCCTGTTTCTGTCCTGGGATTTGATCCTTTAATGCGGACTGCTTTGACACTGCCTTCTTTCACCTAGAGACCAGAAATGGGCAGCGCTCCAAGTATCTCTGGATTACAATGTCCATCATCCCCCATTGTGGAACTCTGTCAGCTAGGGCTGATGGGTTCTGGCAAAGCAGCAAACCTCCGAGCCCTGGTTGACAGGAAACCTGAAATGCACACTTGCCTGGGTGTCTAGAGATCCTGAGATCTCTCCCTTGCCTTCCGAATCCATTCTGCCCCAATGTCAAGGCAAGGTCAATTTATAAACCCACTTAGAGGATCTGGACAGACCAGGGCTGCCGGGCTGGGTAGGCGGCCAGCGGCCCGGGAGGGGCAAAGGAGTTCCCGCTGTTTCCACCTATCGAAGGGCTCCCAAGCAGCTCTCGCGCTCTCAATATCAATGCTTTAAAGACAGCCTCTGCAATGTACAGTACAGTGGTGCCTCGCTAGACGATGATAATTCATTCCACTGAAATCACTGTTTAGCGAAATCGTCTAGTGAAAAGCATTTCCCCATTGGAAGGCATTGAAACCTGTTTAATGCGTTCCAATGGGGAAGAATCGTCGTTGTCTAGCAAAGATCGGCCATAGGAAAGCTGCTTTGCGAACCGCCAATCAGCTGTTTAAATCGCTGTCTTGCGGAGCTTAGCTCCCGAAAACACCCGTTTTGCGAGGGCGGAGGGAGCTGTCAAAATCGTTGTCTAGCGAAAATCGGTTTGCAAAGCAGGGACCAAACATTGTCCAGCGAAATTCCCCCGTAGAAATCACTGTTTTGCAAATCGCTATAGCGATCACAAAAAGCCAATGTCTGGAAATAAAACTTCTGAATGAGCAAGGTATGCAAGTAGCCTAAGTGTCATGTAGGAAAACCAAGGTTCAAAAAGAAAAATGTGAACAAATAGTTCCTATCTTCACACCCATGAGGACTAGCAACTTGTTTTTAAGTGTTGGATGCTCCAAATCGTTTTAATCACGACAACAGAGGGATGGAATATATAACGGGGCATGCAGTTTAACAGCCAATCCAGCTCTGATTTCAACACAGACAACCTGTTTTCTGAGAGTAGGAGTCTCCCACGCTGAAATAAAACTAAGACTGTCACAAGCAATCTTTCAGAATGTTATACCCCTTCCTGTGAGGGATATGAGCATTTCTTCCTCACCAATATGAAACCATTCATATCAGAGTCACCTCCTGGCCACCAAGGTGCAAGAAGTGTAAGGGAAACATGCAAAGCATCACATAAGTGAGAAAATGAGCCTCGTGGCTCAGTGGTTAAACCGCTGTACTGCAGCTAAAACTGTGCTCACGACCTGGGGTTCAAATCCCAGGTAGCCGGCTCAAGGTTGACTCAGCCTTCCATCCTTCCGAGGTCGGTAAAATGAGTACCCAGCTTGCTGGGGGGGCAATGTGTAGCCTGTATAATTAAATTGTAAACCGCCCGGAGAGTGCTTGTAGCGCTATGGGGCGGTATATAAGTCCAATAAATAAATAAATAAATAAATAAATAAACAAACAAACAAACAAACAAACCAACCAACCTATTGGCAAAGCATTATATAAGTAGGAAAGCATTCCACAAGGGAAAATGTGTTATCATCATCAACTCAGAATGGCAGAGCTGGAAGGGACCTTATGGATCATCACGTCCAGCCCCTGCCAAAGACACCTGGTGGGGAATCGAACTTCTAACCTCTGGCTCCACAGCCATAGACCTAAACCACCGAGCTATCCAGCTACAGAAGATGTCAAAGAGACCTCAAACTGAAATACAACAGAATTAAAGAGAAAAGTATGGGAATTTAATTCCCTTTCCCCAGCCTTATTCCTTTTTTATTTTGTTTCTCCTGGAGGGAGCAGAATGCACAACTGTACCTGATATACAGATTTTTTTTAATGCTTACTGTTGTCTGTGATTTATAGGCATTAATTCTCCCATATTAGGTGCCAGTAATCCAAGATTTATCACTGGGCAGACATTAAACAGCAAGGTCCGATATTCCCGTGCACCTAGAAAATCACTACCTCTCTTTTGCCCTCTCTTTTTATTTATTAATTTGTTTGCTTATTTGGAATATTTTTCCTCCCCCTCCCCCTCCCCCTTAAAAAGGACCCAAGGCGGCTGACATCATTAAAAGGCAATTATTTCAAAGCTAAAAAAACAGGAAGGATGCAATTATTAAAAAGAATCTTTCTTTCCCGGAGTTCTCTTGGGGAGCATTGGGGGGGGGGCGCAGCTCTCTTATTGAATCTAGATGGACGGGGTAAAAGCCGAAATAAATAAATAAATCTCTTGCAAGAGGGCCTGCATTGACTGCTTCCAGACAGTTTTTAAAATACAGTGGTGCCTTGCTTGACGATGTTAATTCATTCCAGCGAAATCGCTGTAGAGCAAAAACTTCGTCAAACAAAATAAAAAAGCCCATTGAAACGCATTAAAACCCGGTTAATGCGTTCGAAAGGGCTGGAAACTCACCGTCCAGCAAAGATCCTCCATAGGGGCGGCCATTTTCCATGCCTGTGCAGCAAGAAATCCGTCCCTAAGCACAGCGGGGTGGGTGGGTTGTAAAGCGAAAATCGCTAAGCAAAATCCCCCCATTTAGACCATCGTTTTGCAATTGCGATTGCAAAAACCTCATCGTAAAGCAACTTCCTCATTAAGCGAGGCAATCGTTAAGCAGGGCACGACTGTATGGATGAGCTTTCTAGTCTCTGGTTTAGGTCTCATTCACATATTTAGGTGTACCCTGAAAAAAAATCTGGAAAGGAGCCGGTCCAATCCTTTAACCACCCTATCAAACAGTTATAAGATCACACACATCAGACGAGAAAGGCTGCAATCCGGCCAAAGCATTTTAATTCCCTTCGGCATGGAATTCTTCTCTCAATTTGTAGCTGCCTCTCATTCTGCTTCAGATGTGAAACGTCTGCCTCGGACTTCCAACCGCACTCCCTGTTCCTCGTTCCTGGCTAAAGGTAAGTGTAGGAGTGTATATAGATGTGTGTGTCGGTGTGTGCATATATACAAGCCTTTATTTCTTTCCCTCTTGCAGCTGTTTCTGCCCCTGCAGCCGCTTTAGGAGCAGAGACCTGGAGCAGACACATCATCTGCCAGAGGTGGGAACCCAACGCCCCTTTCAAATGTTGCCGGATTCTCATTTTGATCCTCCTTGGCTACTAGCTATGGGAATCGGAGTCCTGTGACATGCAGGCAGGCTGTTAAGTCAACGGTACAACAAACACTGCACACAGAGGGTCCCGGGTTCAATTCTCAGACAATCTCAGGGAGAGTTAAGGAAGACTCCCAATTTGAAGCACTGAAGAATCATTGCCAGAGAAGAGTTGCTAATATTGGGCTGTGTGGACCAGCGATCTGACCAACTATATTCCTATACAGTAGGATCCTCTTATCCACTGGATCTGTATCCACTGATTCACTGATCCACAGTCTCAAAATATTTTAAAAATTGGAAGAAATATCCTTCAAATATATATTTCTAATGATGCCATTACCAGAACTGGCCATGAGAGAGAGTCTGGCTGGGTTGGGCAACTATCATCAGCATGCTGAAACGGATGCTCCACTGTGATGGAACTTCTCAAACTGACAGTCAGGTCTTCTTCGAAGGCAGCTCGAGGCCACCCTGATCTGAGGATTTTTAGGGTGGGAAGGGCAGCATTCACCCTCCAGTTCCCAAATCAAGGCACAGGGAGATAAAAAGAAAAACCAAACAACTCCCAAGCTGACGAGGAAAGGAAAGGCAGAGCCACTGTCTCTACATGGCAGGGGGAAAGGAGGAGGGGGGTTCAGAAACGGTAGCAGTAGCTGCAGATTTACCTAGAGAAAAGGTTCTTGATCCTATCCCAAATGCTAACGACCGTGCTACTAACTTTATCCGAGAAACTGGGGGGGCCGGCAAGGAGGGGGAGGCACAAACCGACAAAAACAGAAAACACAACGAGTCAGTATATGGAATCCCAGAGATGTCACACACACACGCGCCCGCCACCCCACCCCTCACCCCACCACCCCGACTCCAGCCTTGCTCCAGCCCGGTGTATTCCATGGCCAGCCGAGCTGGGCAGAAGGACGGGAGGAAAGGAAAGAAGAGGTCAACTAACAGCATTCTGCGGGGGAGGGGGGAGGCTGCTGCTTTCCCTAAAAGCAGGTTCTCGTGATGTGATGTTGACCAGATTGGGCATACTACACCTCCCATCCTCCCCAATACCACTGCTGTTTGGGGGGGGGGGTTGCAGGGCTTACAGTCAAGCCATCCGCGAGATTCCGCCCTCAAGGACATCCTCTCCTCTTGTCTAACATCCATATCCTCTTGAACTAACAAAAACTTACCTGGTGCCCCAAAGCAAAGAATTAGCCTCAATGGTTGAATCTGGATGAACTTAAGGGGACCCCCTTTTGCTGGGAGGCTGGGACTGGGAGCTATCATAAAGCCCCACCCCCTCTATAATTTATCCAATGAGAGAACTGGCTCCGCCTTCATCTTAGGAAGTGGACCAATGATCAGCCTTTCTTGGCAGCACCGCAGTGCCCTCTGCTGGGACACAAGAGGACTGCGGCTAACCTGGAAGGGCCACCTTCTGCTCCTGGAATCAGCATTTTTGATTCATAATAAATGCTGCCCTCCCGCAAAGGGAAGACCAGGGCAAGGTAGACCCACGTAATGAGCAAAGGAAATGAAGTGACCCGAAAAAAGCACCTCTCCTCTCTCTCTCTCTCTGCTTTGATATTTTTCTCATTGGCTGAAGGTCAACTGGAAACAAACCAACCTGGTACCTCCCAGCCTTTTCCCCCCCTCCCCGAAGGAATCGCCTTCCTCCTTCCGTTTTTGTTTGAGGGCGTTTTTGTGGGCCAGGGCAAGGCACCCCGGCTCTCCCCTGCCAGACAGCTCCGGTACTCACGAGTCCTTCCTCTGCCGCAGATGCTCAAAGACCAGCAGGCCCCGGGAGTTGACGCTCAGCACCAGCTCCCGCCCCTCCAGCAAGTCCATGCGGAACGGCTTGGCCGTCAGGATGAGCTTGTGGCCCCCGTCGCTCAGGGACAGCTCCACGCTGTTGTCGTCCCGACCTGTCACAGACAATCTTAGGGACGGGAAGGAAGAAAAGCAGTGTCTGGGACGAGTAAACCAAGCGGGTCGGATGTGGGGCAGGGGGAGAGAGGAGAGTCTTCTTGCCAGAAACGGGGGGAAATCTTACTTTTTGGGTCTACAACTCCACCAAATAGCAGTGCACAAGCTACACCAGTTACAGAGGGTTGCAAATTCAAAGAATCCTAGAATAATTGCATTGGAAGGGGACCTATAAGGCCATCAAGTCCAACCCCCCTGCTCAAGGCAGGAATACCAAGTCAAAGCAGATCAGAGGGTTGTCTGAATTTCTCTTGAATGCCTCCAGTGCTGGAGTGCTCACCCCCTCTCGAGGTCATGGATTCCACTGTCGTAGCGCTCTAACAGTTAAGACGTTTCTCCTGATATTCAGCTTATATCTGGCTTCCTGCAGCTTGAGCCCATGGCTGCACGTCCTGCACTCTGAGATGACGGAGAACAGATCCTGCCCCCTCCTCTGTAAATATTTCAAATATTTGAAAAGTGCCCTCCGATCTCCCCTCAGCCTTTTTCTCTCCAGGCTAAAGAGGACCAGTTCTTTCCATCTTTCCTCCCAGGGCTTGGCTTCCAGTCCCCTGATCATCCTTGTTGCCCTCCTCTGAACTTGCTCCAGTTGGTTGGCATCTTTCTCGAAGGGCAGTGTCTAAAACTGGGCTTAAGGAGGGACACTTCCGAAGCGCCACACACTTCTACATTCCCATCCAGGGATTCTGTAGACCCACAAGAGAATGTTTAGGGGCTTGGCACCACCTATTGCTTCTCTTCCAAGTCATCCTAAGAGCATGAACTCTTTCTCTGCTGGGAGTTTTTTTTATTATTATTATTATTTTTTTTGCATCTTCACATGCTGCCTTTAGTACGTTTGATGTAGAGGGACATTTCTGGGCTGGGGTGACTGTCAATCAATCCAGCACTCACTAATGCCTCTGAATTCAAAGAGAGCCCCGCCTCCCTGCTCTGTGTTCCTTTCCTCCTTCCTAGACCTGGTTGAGGCCTGTTATTGAAGGCAGTGAGTTTGCGGTCTGATCTGTTCACAACTGGAAGTGAAGAAAATTTGTTTTTGTTTTTACTACGTACGACTAACATCTCAGGAGGAGTTATTGAGATTGTAAGCACCACTTGATGGGGGCGAAAAGGGGGTGGTCTACTTGGGGGAGGGGACTTGAAGCTATTCTGCTGTGTGAATTCCCTGCACTTCTGTTGTGCAGCTAAAGGAATTTAACCCCAAAAATTCAAAACTCTGTAAACATTCTTCGCTGCTAAACACTCAAAACCTGAACACAAGCCTGACTGATCTCTTAAGGAGAGAGGCTAAAGTGAGCAACTTAACGCCCCCCCTCCTTATTTAATCAACATAACCCACCCGAACAAACGGCTGCTCGCCATAGCAGGGTGGACCACCTTCCATCCTCGTACCTGGTAGCAGGCGGGTCCTGGATTAACACATCAGGTACCTCGTAGCGGGGTTTGAGCGGATTCAGCTCATTGATCCGGATGCGGGTCATGTTGCCTTTCAAGCCGTAGACCTCCAGGAGGAGGGGGACCTGGAAAGAGAGGAGAGGCTCAAGTCTTATGATCTGGGATTAACAAATAGGTGGCCATCCGGGGGTACTGGACTGCAACTCCCATCATCCTTGGCTGTGCTGGCTGGGAAGGACGGCAGCTGGGCTCTAGAACCCCCTGCCACATGGGGTGGAGAAGACAGGGCTGGCTAGCTTCTTTTCTTTTGTCCTTCTCTCCGTAAATACAGTGGTGCCTCACTTAACGATTGCCCTGCATTACAACGAATCCGCTTTACAACGATCTTTTTGCGATCACAAAATGATGGTCTAAATGGGAGAATTTCGCTTTGCGATGATCAGTTCCCTGCTTCGGGAACCGATTCTTCGCAAAACAATGTTTTTAGAACGGTTTCAAAATGGCCACCGGTTAATTAAAATGGCTTCACACTGTGTTTAGGAATGGATTCCTCACTACACAGGCAGCAAAAATGGCCGCTGTATGGAGGATCTTCGCTGGACGGTGAGTTTTTACCCCACTGGAACGCACTGAATGGGTTTCAATGCGTTTCAATTGGGTTTTTATTTTCGCTTTACGATGTTTTTGCTTAACGGCGATTTTCCTGGAACGGATTATCGTCGTTAAGCGAGGCACCACTGTAAAAGTCTTTCTACATGATGGACCCTGGATGTTTCTGTGGGTTTGCTGCTGAATGGGGCCGAATCCCGTTTCCCGCTTCTGTTATCAATGTCCTTCATTAATTCCTTTTCTAATGTGTTTACCTTCTGACCATCTTTGTTTCTAAGGGCGTGCCCTGACTGCTCTTCACCTTCTGGGAACTCAAAACAAGACAACCAATCACAAAATCCTCTCTGGCGTAACCCAAATGGCATCACCGTTGGAAGCTACTTGCTTCAAGTTTGAAAGTCACTGGAGAAACGATCTGTTGTGTCTCCCAGTCAGGCAGCAAAAAATAAGGCCTTTGTCCACATCCTAACTTAAGGCAATTTGTCTTTGAAAGACGCATCACTGGCATGAAGCTGATCACGTGACTAACAGGTTTTGGGCCGCTAGTCAAATCCACAATAGATGATTCACCTTGTTGGCTTCATTGATGATCTGGATTTTCATAGAATCCTGGTCGAGCTGCAAGGAATCTAACAGTGCCCTGTAAGGGGAACTCCCAGGTTTCATGTTCCTCTGGCGCCTGGAGGGAGGAGAAACTACCGTTACCAGAACTTACTGCAGTTACTATCATTCCCTGCACCTTTTTTTCATGTTTTAAGACACCGCAGGATATTCCCCTCTACCCTCCATAGCCCTAAGAAGAAATGACCAGGGAGGGTAAATAAAAATCAACAATTTTTTAAAAGATCAATTTAAATCACAATTTAAATTTTGTAAAAAAATCCAATTTTTTTTACATTTAAATGGTGGGGAGGGATCCATTATTTAAACATTGTTTAAATCATATCCACCATGGTACCAGGTGCAAATGTAATTTTTAAATTACATTTAAAAAAAAACACACACACACAATCCGGAAGAAGGAAAACCTGGCAGGTGAATTGAGTATCATCTCCTCCTCCTCGATTCCCTTCTTCGACTTACTTGCAAAAGGCACTCTGATCGCATGTCTTGAAGTTGCTTCGGTCCACAGCGGAGACGGCGGCTAGGCAAAGAGCCAGCCAAGCAAGGGCTGTCGTGGTGAGCCTAATGGGAAAGAAATCATTGCTTCAGGCGAGGCAAGGATTGTTTCTGGACCCTGTGGCCACATGACAAAGAGGATTAGGCAAATTCCCAGAAGAGGATACTGAACTGTGCGATCCCCTTGGAAGAAAAATATATCTCTGCCTTGCAGATGGGATAATCAACGGGGAAGGCCACTTCTAATCCTTCTGCAAAGGATTCTGCTAGTTATGGCAAAAGGCTCCGCTCCGGAGGATCATTTTATCTCCTTAAAGCAAGGCAGTGTCTTCAAGCTTATTCCACAAGACGAACGGTCTGAAATTGCTACCTTGAAATGAAGGCAGGAAAAGGCCATAAAGAAAACTTGCCATCCCTGAAACCTTTCGTTCCAGGCCTTTAGCAGGGAACCAAGGTACAGTGGTGCCTCGCTAGACGATGATAATCTGTTCCACATTGTCTAGCGAAAAGCATTGTCTAGCAAAAACCATTTCCCCACTGGAATGCATTGAAACCTGTTTTAATGCGTTCCAATGGGGAAGAATCGTCGTTGTCTAGCGAAGATCGGCTATAGGAAAGCCGCTTTGCAAACTGCCGACCAGCTGTTTAAATCGCTATCTTGCGAAGCTTAGGTCCCGAAAACACCCGTTTTGCGAGTGTGGAGGAAGCTGTCAAAATCGTTGTCTAGCGGAAATTGGTTTGCGAAGCAGGGACCAAACATTGTCCAGCCAAATTCCCCCATAGGAATCACTGTTTTGCGAATGACTATAGCGATCACAAAAAGTCAATGTCTAGCGAAAAAACTGTAATGCAGGGTAAATGTCTAGCGAGGCACCAGTGTATAGCAGTTAGTCTTTAAGGTGCCCCAACGTTTTTGTTTTCTTAATTTTGTTTTTCATTCATTTTGACCAGATAGATCAATTCAGACATTTCCAATGATCAACCCAGCCAGCTGGCAGAGGAGGACAGGGTGGAGGAAAGAGTAGTGACCCTGTCAGAAAAGAAACTCTCGAGGTCTTTCCAAGCTCTGCTTGGCTTACAACAAACTGAAACCAAAAGTCTGAATTCATTGATTCTACCACTGGCAATCACCAGGGGCTGAAGGAATGGCAATCAAAGCCGCCTACATGTTGACTTAGAAATAACCAAACCTGCGCTCAGTTTGGGGTGTTCTATGGCACAAGCTTTTCAAAAGGGCAGCGCCTCGAAACAGGATCCGGGGGACTGACTTAGGGTCCAATCCCGATTCACGAGGCTGACATAAGGATAAAAATTAGGAGAACCACATGGGCCAAGGTGGGCTTCTCAGAGCAGCTTGAGGTTCTTTTTAAGGAGGAAGGGAGGTAGGATAAAACCAAATAAGTCGATTTAAAGAACAAACAAACGTCAGTAACCAAATAAAAGAATGTGGGGTTGTACTGTAAGTGTTGGGATCCAAATTCACCAGTCTCCACAACCTCTGCCCCCTTTCTGTTTCTCTCCACGACACCCTTCCTTGCCAGCATTTTCCCCCCTTATAAAGCACCTTTATACAATCTAAAGACCAATGTTTTAAAATGATCACAATTTTTGAAGGGTGGTGGTTTGAAGGGGCTCTCGAAACATGGCAAAGTTGCCACTATGCCTCCCCTTAGGAAACACAAGGGGACTTTCTAAAGCCCACGACTGTTCTTTCAAAGTTATTTTACAAAAACGTTTTAAACCTTTTTGGCGAAGGAGGTTCTAGAGGTGTAAACGTTTCTGGGTCCCAGCGGCTGCAGTATGGAGTCCATGGGCACGCGTTACCCCTCCCTGTCTTGTCCAATGTCCTTCAGTACTATCTGATATTGTGATTTTATCTAAATAATAGATCTTCCTGCCCATTTACCGCAAATATATATATAATGGGTAGGAATATATATATATACAAGTTTTCCCTGCATGTTTTGAATTAAGAGAGGGTTCCTTCCACTGCATCTTTCCTCCTCACGAGTTATAGGAGAGAAGGATTTTCTCCAGAGAGCTTGTGGTTTTCCAGATCTTATGATCGTCGTTAATCTATCTGGCCCCGAGTTAGATAGGCAAGATGTAGATGACCTGCATTTGTCATCAGCCTTAGCATGATGGTAGTAGTATTTCATCAACATCTGGGGGGCTGCCTTACAGACGTTCTCCTTGATTTCAAACTCTTTCCTAGCTGTATTTAAAGATAGTGGAGGCTGAACCCCGAACCCTACTCATGCAAAAGCCTGTACTCTGCCACTGAAGTACAGTTCCCCCCCCCTTAAAAATAAACTAAGATCCCAGTCCTCATGGTCTGAGTCAAGACCTGGTTTATAAAGGGTTGTAATTAGCTATGGAGGAATCATAGAACAAAGAAGCTGCTAATAAACATTGCAATAAAAGGATTGTAGTACAAAGCTACCAAGCAGTCAGAGTTTTATTTCACTGATGCGCTTAACTCAGCATTGGCTACACAGCATTGCTATGGATCCATTGCTTAACCCAACACCCTTCTGCATGCATAGCAAAACATCCTGGTGGCGGATTATGGCCCCGCTCTAGTTACAGGCAACAGATCAGCAAAGGTTTCCAAGTAATTTAAAGACAAAACAGACACCAAAGCCCTGTCTGTACCAGGCCTTTAAGAGCTTCTAACAGGAAGCAGCTTGGAGGGTTTGTGTAGAGCGGGATACTCTGATCTGTTTGTTTTTTTAACCAATAACATCCACAGTCTAGTTCCAACTTTAGATCTTTCCACATTTTCTCCGGGGGAAGGGACTTGAACGATCAAAGAACATCAAGATCAGGCTTAGCCACGTGTTTGTAGGAGTTCAGCGACAAATCGTGGCTTTTATCAGCCTAGAGCAGGAATGAGAAGTATGAGCACACAGCGGATGCAAAGGGCGGACTTATCCTAAGTCCCCTGGTGCAAAGGTCAGTTGTAGCTTCTCCGTGTGTGCTTGTGTGCTTGTGTGTGTGCGTGTGTGTGTGTTTGTGTGTGTGCTACGACCGAGTCATCTCTAAGAAGCAAAGCAGAAGCCTCAGGGGCGGGAGCAGAGTGCCCAGGACCTCCCAGCCTACAGAACACCAGGTTTTGAAATCATTAGAAAAAGGCTTTATAAGTGGTCAATGCCAAATGTGAAAATCTTCCTCTTTTTTTTGCCTCCCTTCTCAAAATACACTCCTCGAGGTGGGAGCCTTTCCCTCCCTTATTCCCTCTCAAATTGTTCTGTACGGCAACATACAAACACAGACACGTGTTCTGTGATACCAGAGTGACAGAGAATCTCTGGCCACCAGATGCTACTGGACTACAACCCCCATGCTTGAGGAGCTCTGGCCATGGGGTAATGGGGCTGATGGGGTAAGTAGTTCCAGAACATCTGATGAGGTCACAGGCTTCCCACCCCTGGAACAAATGCAACATAAAACAACAAAATAAATTAATTACATAGGGAAAGCAACCGCCACCATGCCAACATTTAGTACTAAAAACTATAAATTGGGAAAGATCGTATAAGGGTTTTTTTATCTGATGATCTGGAAGGTCAACAGGCATCTATCTACACATATTCAAAGTGTAAGATCTACAGCAACTAGCACGCACAGGAGTCTACAAACTGCAGTCTTTTTTCCATGCAAAGCAAGTTTCTAGCTCTCATGAAGGCAGAGAAAGACATTCATGTGAACCTCCCTGAGCACCAAACAATTTTTAAAAATTCTAAAAACATCAGCACTGAACTTCTTAATGAATAACCATTGTGCAAAAAATACGGGGAAATTGGCCACTTGTGTTCCAAATCACCGTTCAGCTGCAGATCTACTTCATAGATCTGTTTGGGGGGAAATCTCTTGAACCCCCGCCGAAAAATGAAAATGTTGACCATGGGCCTCATCATGATGATCTAATTGTGAAGGTGGACATCATGAGAACCAAGCCCTCCAAGTGTAAAAACAAAGCTCATGGAAGTTGGGGAGGAAAAGAAGAAGAGGAACATTGGAAAGTAATGAGGAAAAGGAAGCAACGAGAAGAAAGTAGCAAATGGACCAATGAGAGAATTCACCAAGATGTAAGAAAGAGATTGTGCCAGCTACACAGCACACTCTGGGGTATGCAATTAATGGAAGAGTGCAGGGAAATGGAGGAAAAGGAAACCTCCATGTTGAACAGCAGTTTCTCTCTTCCTCCAGCAACAGGTTCAAACACCGGGAGAATGAATGCCTTCAAGAGTTTCCTTGGGAGCCTCTGACGGCCAACCACTGCAAACAGGTTGTCGGTCTCTAGACCCATGAAGTGACGAGGACAAACTCAGAAAGGAGAGGCTGGGCCACAGGAACAACTATCAGCCCTGATGTGCCAATGTAGAACCTCCAGTGTTCAGGAGCAGTGTATCTTTGAGCTGCAGGAAACTAAAAAGAGCGAGGAAAGCGGAGAGCTCGGCTGTGCCCATGGTGGGCAACAGGAAGATGGGGAAGGAGACAACTTCGGAGTGTGATTGCCCCACACATACATAACACACACGAGGCACTCTGTTTATGCTCTTGCGAGGTCTGGGAAGGGGCTAAAAAAGAGGAATCTACAATCCTGGGGGTGGGTGGGAAGAAGAGGCAAGGGAGACGAGCTGACTGGGGGTGAGGGGTCTGATCCTGCATGGGGGGGCACCCCAGGGGGGCAAGGGGGAGCCAGACCACAAGGGGTTAATGGAGGTGTTGGGGGAAACTGAGGCAAGGGTGGGGGGAGACTAAGAGAGGGGCGGCTTCCCACCAATTAAAGGCCAATTAAGAAGAAATAAAGGGTCTTTGGTGAGGAAGGGGAGCCATTTCAGGGATAAAATGCCCCCCAAACCCTCCTCACAGTCGCTCCCTCCCTCCCGCGGGGAGCCTCGCTCTCACCTCCCTGTTGCCGCCGCGGCCGCCATCTTGGTTCTTCCTCGGCCCCGCCCCCGCGCCGCTGCTATTGGCTCGGCGCCTCCTCCGGGCCGAGCACCCCGTTGGCTGCCTCGGAATGAGCCCGCCTCTCCTGGAGACTCCGAGAGCGCCGGACCCTCCTACTCCCGTGATTCCTTGGGAGCCAACGCTCGCGCGGAGGGAGGGGGGGAAGAGAAGGGGGCGGGGCTGAGGCGGACCGGAAGCTTCATGGCTCCAATTTCCGGTTCGGGGGGAGGGACTACTCTCGGACGCTTGGGTTCTTTTGAGATGAAAGCAGAGACTATGAGCCTTTATTGGGAAATTAAAAATATCCCCTCCTTTTCCTGCCTAAGACAAAAGGAGATTCCCCCCACACACACTATGACCACACGAGGCCTCCCAATTTTAACATTTTATTATTTTTAGTATTAAACATGGCCCTCCTTCTGTGGCTTCACCAACACATCCATAGGCATCCTTCAGTCTCAAGAGACTATGGTAACATACTCTGAATCGAGAAGTGTCCTCTCCAGAGCATGAAGCCTGGGTAAAGAAATATGGAGGATAGGTTGTTACCCAAGCAGCAGATCCCCCCTCTCCACGCTGCTGAAATGGTCCAATGGAAAGGCAAGAGCCAATACAAGTGGTTCCAGCAACGTCACAGGAGTTGGCAGAACGACATGAACTGCCTTCGGGCCTCCAGCTCCAGATTTTGCCTCGAGGTTAACTCCTGAAGCCTTTTCCATCAGTGGATAGAGCCACAAGGCAGTGGAGGTTTGAAATTGGAGTTTTCCTTCTCCTAGATGGGCTGCCTTCCAAGGCTGACGAGCCCCACCTACCCGGCCTGCTCTTTAATAGTGCAGAAGTATGATCCAACCCTTAAAGTGTCTGATAGTGACTTTATTCAATTTTTGTCTACACATGACATTATACTCCTTCAAGAAACTTGGTCCTTATCTCCACCTTATATCTCAGGGTTTACCACCTACCATTTACCTGCCTATAAAACTAAGTCAAAGGGCCGCCCCGTGAAGGCCTTTCTTGTGTTTTTAATTCTTCCCTTCCTTTCTTTGTTCTTTTGCCTGAGACCCATTCTTCATACTTTCAATTTTTTTTACTTCCTCTTAAGGATCTAAAGATTTTACTATTTAACATTTACATTCCCCCTCCTACCGTTTTATCATCGTCCCTCTGGGTTGTTCTAGCAGAACTTCTCTTGAACTATTCTATTGCCTATCCTTCTGCCCATCTTTTAATTGCAGGCGACTCCAATGCTAGAATAGGGCCAAGCAATCATGCTTTACCCTCCACCTAAACTGGAGTTTTGATGAGCAAAGTCTTCCCTGGTTTCTTTCTATAAAATCTTCTAAGACCTCTTTTTCAATAACTATGCTCTCCCTTTGATTGACATACATCTACATTATAATTTAACCATCCTCAATGGTTTTGCCAAACAAGACATTCCAGGAGAATTTACCCAAGTTTCTATAAGGGGTTCAAGCATTATTGACTATATCCTAGTTTCTCCACCTCTTCTCTCCTTTCTCTCTGTCTTTTTGATTGGTAATCATACAGATAGTGACCACCTTCCTATTATGTTATCTTTCTCTTTCTCTTTATTCTTATCTCTTCACCACCTGGCCAATCTTCTTCCCGGATCAGATGGTCTCCTATTTCTGGACAAGTGGCCCATGACTGGTCCTGCTTACCTGAAATTTTATATTAAAAAAATCAGAACTGATGGCCTCTAGCACTCCAGCTATGGCCATCCTGAACTATAATCTACTCATTGAAACCTTAATATCTTTACTTCGATCCCCAAACCCACCTCACCCCACTACCCACTCTCACTCTTAAGAGCACCTTAATGATTTTGTACTTCCTCATTAATGTTGATTGTGTCCATTTCGCCTGAGTATCTGCATAACCCAATTAAAAACATGGCTGTTTATTCAGGCCTTCCCTCCAGCCAACTCTTGATTTTTTCTTACTTTTCCTTTTTATCTTTACTGCTGTTCTTGTTTGATTATTATGTATTTGTCTATGTTTTATTATTTGATTTTATATTTGGAAGCCGCCTAGAGTGGTCCGGTGGGCCAGATAGGCGGGGTATAAATTAAATAAATAAATAAATAAATAAATAAATAAATAAATAAATAAATAAATTAAAACTTTCCTGCCTCCCAGGTGTATGCAAATCTAATTGGCTTTCCTATTTACCATATTAGGGCCAGAGATAGAATCAGAGAATTTGAGAATTTCATGCGAAGTCTAATTATATACAAATACGGAGAAAATGAGACCTAAAAACTATAACAGCACTCCCATAAAAAGTATTTAGGGATGACACGACACTCTGCCTCGCAGAAAAATATTAATTGAAACATGCTAAAGTTTATGTTGTACACTTACGTAGAGGTCATCACTTCTTGTCTCTGCTTTGGTATTAAACTGCCTTTTCATAAGATTCCCAATTGTGGAAAGGTGTCCCTACCCTTTACAACCACTATCAGAGGTTTCACTCTATACCCTAAGATAATGGATTCCTAGGAGTGCTTGTTTACTTCCTCTCTTGTAGAGATGAATCACTAAGCCTTTTAAAAAATTTCTTCAGCCATTTTGGTTTGTTTTAATATTCGACTTGTTGCTATCAATGATTTCAGCCAGTTTCTAAAAACATATGAAGAAATAAAATTATTTTCTCTCGAGCTAGCATCAAGGAACGTGTTCCAAGACAGCCTTTGGAGCCCCTGGCTGATTCTCAGCAGTACCTCTCATGATCTGGAGACTATATTTTTGTTAACGCAGCCTAAAATGGCACTTGCCTATTTTGCAGCCACATAACACAGTTGGCTCATGTTCAACATTTGATCTACAAACCAATCCTTACATAGTGCTGCCTGATGCAACTGTATCAGCTAACAGGGATCCCTCCTCATATGATGCACAATGGCATGGACGATATTTTATTTAATTATGTTCACGTCTGGCATTAACGAAAGGATTTGACACATTTCCATACAAACTCATCCCCTACTTTCAACAGGTTGGGATTTCTCCACAAAACCAGGCCACAAACCCATCTGCCTACATTTCACTCCTGAGTTTGCAAGACTTTCCGCTTGCGGTCTTCCACGAGTTGAACTACAGACATCCGCTGGACTTATTTTTAGTTTTTCTTAAGAAAAAAAGCAGAGATATCACCTGCAACCTCCCCCTTTCTTAGGGACTTCTCCTGCTGCTGCTACGCAACCACACATACCACTCCATGGCTCTCTATCAGTCTACATCTTTTTATTTTCTTCTTTTTAAATTGAGGGGTTTTTTTCCAAAAGAAGAATCATCATGCCTCTAAGAGGGTCCAAGAAGGCCTGGCACTGGTTGAATGGGATGAGAAACAGGAGGTTAGGTGTGGAATCGCCCAGAAAGCAGCCCCAGGCGATCAATGTTCTTATGCAGGACGCTGTGTAAGACATAAAGGTATTTGCCAACGTCAACGTCTCTGGAAAAGTCTCGGAAGAAGAGGCCCGTGTCGGCGTCGAACGAGAACTTCTGCGGCAAGGGGCTGTTGTCGCGCATGTAGTCCCAGACGCTCAGCAGCAAGAGATGCACCTCGAAGGGGGCCAGCTGGTCGAAGATCTCGTGCATGTTGCTGAGGAGAGGTGGGAGCAGGTGCCCTTCCCCCATGCAGGCCACGAGGGCGCAGGACGCCTGCAAGTGCCAGGGCGAGCTGGTGGTGTCGTTCTCCCGCGAAGCCTCCCAGTGGGCCATGAGGGTGGCCATGAGGCCGCGGAGGAGCACTGAGCAGTAACACAACGCCGGCCGCCCCGAGGCCACCAGGCTCAGCAGCTGGAAGAGCAGAGGGTTGTCCCGGAAGGAGCGCTCGATCTGGAGGTCCCGCTCCACCGTGTTGCGAGTGTGCTCCTCCGGGGGCCAAGCCAGCTCGCTGTTGGTGACGTCCGGGCAGACGGTATCCACCAGGACGACGGCCACCGTCTTGGCGGCCTCGGGGCCGACGGCACCGCGCCGGGAGGGCTCCGGGCCGCAGCGCCCGGCCCCACAGCACTGCAGGAGCAAGCTCAGGAAAGTCTGGACATTCTGGGAGATCTCCTCCGGTTCGTGGCGGTGGGGGGCGTGGGGGGGCTTCAGACCCTTGCCAATCACCCCGGCGTGGAAGACAGACCACACACTGCCGGAGAAATTCACTGCGGCCGTAAAACGCCTGTTGATGTCCAGCAGGGAGACGCTGGCGCCTTCCAGCCTGGCATCGTTCCTGACAGAGGGTGGCTGGGCCGTTCCACCAAAGAGCTCGGTGTTGCCCGGGTGCAGGGCGCCTTCCACCAGGTATTGTAGGATCGCTTTGCTGGCCATGGGGGACGCCCTGCTGAGGCAGCCCAGGAGGCGGCTCCCGTAGCTGATCCCCGTGGGATACTGGCAACGCAGCACCAGGAAGAAATGGTGGACCGCAGAACGGATGAGGAAGAGGAGATGAGCCGGCCGGATGGCCTTTGGCATGGGGCAGACCGAGAGCAGCAGAGAGGCTGCTTGGGCCACCTCGGGATTGTGGTGCAGCAGAAGCTGGCCAAAGTCGTACACGTGGGAGGAGACCGCTTGGCCGAGCTGCTGGCCCATCGAGGCCGGGCCTTCGCCCTCCCACTGCATGATCAAGGCCAGGTTCTGGAACAGCTGGGCCATGTGCGGCTCAGAAAGAGCCCCAGCATGGATCTGACAGATGCACTTCTTCATCGTCGCCGGCAGCAGGCCGCTCATGCAAGAGCTGAGCACGGCGTAGAGCTGGGTGGCTAAACTGAGCTCCTCTTGGCTCCTAGCCAGCGTCAGCAGGTAGAACAGGGCCTCGCCGGCGCAGCTGGGGGTGCAGTAAACGGACAGCAGGACCAGCAGCTGGTGCTGCCACAAGAACCGCTTCCTCTCCAACTGCAGCGCCTCCACGCACAGCTCGCGCACGTGGCCTTTCAGCTCGTCCAGAAATGGGACCACTCGGGGCGGGGCCTCCGCCAAGCTGGCCGAGCCCCGATTGTACACCAGTTTCTGTAAGTTGAGGAGGAGAAGCTGAATGATGCGATCGCAGGCTTCCCGCACGCTGTCGTGGACGGCCAGGCCCGGGGTGGTGATGACAGAGGCCGGCATGGCCGTGTTGATGAGGAACTGGAGAGTCCGGTAAGCGCCTCCGGACGTCTGGCAGATGAGATGCACCACGATGCTGACCATGTTTTCCAGGTCCTCCCGAGGCAGGGAAGCAAAGTGCTGGTGCAGTTGGTTGAGGACGCTGGGTTTTAAGGAATCCACCAGTTCGGCCGAGATGGTGCCCAGCAGAGTGGGGGACATGACCGCCAGCTGGAGTAAGAAAGGCACTGTCGCTTTCTGCTGCTGGTCCCAGGCAGGGCCCAGACTCCCGTGGAACATGCGCAACAACTCCTGCTTGATGCTCTCCGAGTGGCGAGAGGCCAGGTGACCCAAAATGCCCACAACCGAGGCAATTTTGGGCACCCTCTTGTCAGCTGCTGTGGCGCTCGGGAAAAGGAGGAGATCAGCGGAGGCTGAGCCGTGCATGCAGAAATCCTTCAGCCCGCAGGAAAGCACCCGGTTGATGATGGTGTTGGGGAAGGAGGAGCCGATGTGGGCCACCACCCAGTCAAAATGAGGGGAGTGCTGGACGGACGTGTCAAGGAGGGCATCCACGCAGGCATCCGGGCAGCTGTTGATCATGGAGGAGAGGCACTGGGTGTAGATCTCCATCAGTGTCCGTGTGGCCTTGCAGGACATCCATAGCTGCAGGAGTTCATTGAGGCTGCTGGCGTGGGGGACCCCGTGGCGCCCGGCATATTTGCTACTCAGCTGCCCCATCAGATCGATGGACCAAGTGGACACCAAGGCCGCCCAGGCCTTGGGATCCATGCGGACAAAGTCGGAGAGCACGGCCTGGATTTCCTGCACCACATCGTCCAGGTTGGGGCCCTGGGAGCGGATGGAGCCCATGCCGTTCTCGCTGCTCTCAAGATCCATCAAGTAGGTGCACACGTACTCGTCAAAGACGCCGCGGAGGTGATCCAGGACAGCGCCGCGGGCAGGGGGCAGGTTGCGCAGCAGTAAAATTGCGCATCTGGCATGCTCTTTAATGGTGAGCTTGTTGCCGTGTACAGGGTCCACTCCACTCAGGAAGGCCTTGATCTCCTGAGCAAGTTCTTGGGCACTGCAAGAAAAAGAGAGAGAGAGAAAAAGATGATGTCAACCCCAAAGCAGGGGAAGTTCTGGTGGGAAGTAAAATGAAATGCTGAGAAAAAAAAATCACCTCATAGCGATTTTCCTTTGTTTACCCTGTCAGAAATAAGCTTCTCCATGAAGCAACCCCTCTGTTACTAGATTCAAAGGCATTGGGGTTGTTTTGTTCCATTTATATCCTGCCTATCCTTCCGTAAGCTCATGGTGGCATATGTGATGCTCTTTTTAATCATGACAACCTTGAAGGGTAGGCCATGCTGAAAGAACATGTGACTGGCCTAGCACTCCAGCTGCAAGCTGGGGGTAATCAAATGCACCAAACATTATAACAGGGAACCAAATTATGATGTGTTCTAATAGACAGCATTTAGTTTCCTTTAGTTCTGATTAGTACCAGATTAGGTTCCAGAAAGAGCCAGCTGTTGGTACTAGAACAGATTCACAAGCCCAACAGCAGCATTCACAGTTTCTGCATAAAACGCTATGTACATTAACAGTAGCAACAATACCATAAGCTGTGGCAAGTGCAAGTAAATGAAAATACAGCGTATTTTGCTGCATGAGGCAAAACAGGAAATGGTGCCCTGCTCCTTTCCAGTTTTAGATACACATTATCTAAACTCAGCCCAGTTACTTGGCTTATACATCAGAATATGCCACAAGCCCCTCTCTCCCTGCCTAGCAATAGACATTCAATAGTGGTGAAGTACATCATTGGCAGTGGCCGAGCTTCATACCCCAAATCTGCCACCTGAGGCAGCTGCCTCTCTCCCCACAGTGTTAGGGCTGTTGATGGCTTTCCCTGTCGGTTGTTGTTATGTGTTGCCACGTTGCCTCCGACTTATGGCAATCCTGTGAATGAGTGCTCTCAAAAATATCCAGTCCTCAACAGCCCTGGTAAACTCAAGGGGGTGGTTTCCTCGAGAGAGTGAGTCCATCTCGTATTTGGTCTTCCTCTTTTCCTGCTCCCTTCCACCTTTCCCAGCCTTATGATCTTTTTTCAGGGAATCCTGCCTTTTCGTGAGATGCCGAAAGTAGGACAGCCTCAATTTCCACATTTCTGCCTCCCTTCCCTTTTCCACCTCACACATTAGATTGTAAACTCTTTGGAGAAGTAAGTCTGCTTCATGCCACTTCTGACTTAAGGCACACGTAATAAAGAGCCTTCTATGTATGTGAGACACTCAAGAAGCGACTTAACACTGCTGCCTCCCAGTCCTAACTCCCCACACCCTATCCAGTACACCACACCATGGCTTCTCACGGGTAAATATCTATCTATCTATCTATCTATCTATCTATCTATCTATCTATCTATCTATCTATCTATCTATCTATCTATCTATCTATCTATCTATCTATCTATCTATCTAAAACATTTTCCCTCGCTTTTCTCCTTGAAAAGGACCTAAGGCAGCTTAAAACAACGAAATACAATATTTAAAGTGGAAAACAACAGGGGCTAACTTCATCAAAAGATAATATTTAAAACCAGGGGCAATGAATAAGGAGGCATCTTTCATCAATGGACAGGCAACATTAAGGCAAAGATCAGTAAGTATACTAGAGTTATTCAATCAACTGGGTCTCAGGAGGCAGTGACTCACTAAATCCCCACAGATTCAACAGGTTGACCCCTTTACTCTGCTAAGGCAACAGGTTTCAGCCAGGAATCCTCACCAGAGCAGATACTTTTGCAAACTTTTTCATCCTAGGGAGGGAAGAGTCCGGATAGCGCTGGGAAGGGCCCCAGTCCCGGTTTACCAGCCCCAGAGCCTGCCAAGATCCAGTAAAAGGTGGCGGTTTCTAACCCAGGGGGTGGTGGGGAGAGCCCTC
The DNA here is from genome assembly GCF_051106095.1 of Pogona vitticeps. Classification (NCBI taxonomy): domain Eukaryota; kingdom Metazoa; phylum Chordata; class Lepidosauria; order Squamata; family Agamidae; genus Pogona; species Pogona vitticeps. The sequence goes on along the minus strand of NC_135797.1, from coordinate 5,410,995 downwards.
CCAACCCCCCTAAAAGAGGAGAGAGGTCCAGTACCTGAGCGATGGAGGGCCAGCTGCTGGCTTGGGGCTGGGGGTGGACCCTGTAGGCCCTCCCACCCCCGGAGGATCACACAGAGCGGACATGCCGGCCGTGGGAAGGGAGGGGAGAAAAATTGGAGAAGCACAAATCCTCCTTTTTTTAAAAAAAAATTGCTTCCCCCCAACAACTTCTTCCGCGCCTGCGCACGCGGGAGAATGAATGGGGGAAGATGAAAAGCAGCGCACGAGAGGGGTTCCCGGAAATAGGGCCCGTGCGGATGCGGAGAACTCCGTCGCCAACGTTCCTACACGATAGGGCTCCTAAGGTGGGACTTGATTTCTAATAGCCCTAATAGAGTTTTCCAGATAAATTAAAGTCTTTCAGGAGTGGTTTTACCAGCTCCTCGTTGCCCACTGGGTTCCCATGGCCGAGAAAGGATTTTAAACCAGATTTCCTGGGTCCTAGTCCATCATGCAGTTCAGGAGGGCTTCTCCCCACATACATGGATGTGGGAAATTTAAAAAAGACATACTGTACTGTATCCAGCACTCTAGTGTTGGAAGTCAGCCTGTTTGTCCGTTTGCTGTTGATCTGTTCATGACTGTAAATCATGGAACATTTTTTATTCTTTCTCCTGCAAATGTCTCAAGAGTGAGTAATTGAGAACTTAAGGGCCAGGTAATGAGAAAGGGGTGGACTATCTGGGGAATTTGAAGCTATTCTCCTCTATGAGTCTTTCTTGGTATTTCTACTTCATAGCAAAAAGTAATTTTACCCGAAATTAAAAACTGCAACATCAAATACCATTATTATTATTTTTTACTTCAGGATCATGGACATCATCCATAATAAAATATATAATTCTTGAGAGAAAGGGAAAAAATGCCCTATCCAGAAAGACCACAGAAGTTGGGTAAATAAATGAGTTTCAGTGCCTCTCTAAAGAATGAAGCTTCTTTACATAAGATATGCATTAATAAGCCAGTTTCCTGTCATATTTTAAGGCTATAAAATGGTTCTTTCTGTTGACAGACTTTGACCTCTGTTAAAACAGCTCTTAGTTTTAACAGCCGGGTCTATCTTGCATAAATCTTATCACCTTAGCAAAGATCAGCTAACTTAACAGCTTGATACTCCTATTTCTGTATTAATGAACCGTTGTCACTGTATCTCCACCCGGATATGACTCTCACCAGCACAGAATAAATATAAAGGACATGTATTTGCACTCTTTATGTCTGATAAAGTTGATCTCCATCAATAAAAGATCACACTGAAAGAAATGTCAGTCTTTAACATGTGTTGAAATAACTTGATTTTCTTCTCGTTCTTTTTTTTTCTTTCTCCCCTTGTATTTTGCCAACATCCCATCCTATTTTTCTGTCTCAGGGCTGAAGAATCTGTGTCTCTCTAGCTGTTGTGAAATGTCACTTCACATTCACCCTTGACAGCCTATCTAGTGGTGAGGGTAACAGGAGAAGTACGTCATCCGCATCCAATCTCAAAGCAAAAGCAAAGTGTGCTGCTTATATACTGCCCTTTAAAGCACTCTCTGGGCGGTTTACAATCACATTGCCCACCCGTCCTTCCACAAGCTAAATAGTTTACCAATCTTTGAAAGATGGAAGGCTGAGTCAACCTGTAAGGTAAAGGTAAAGGTTCCCCTTGACAATTTTTGTCCAGTCGTGTTCGACTCTAAAGGGCGGTGCTCATCCCCATTTCTAAGCCATAGAGCCAGCGTTTTTGTCCGAAGACAATCTTCCGTGGTCACATGGCCAGTGCGACTTAGACACGGAACACTATTACCTTCCCACCAAGGTGATCCCTATTGATCTACTTGCATTTGCATGCTTTTGAACTGCTAGGTTGGCGGGAGCTGGGACAAGCGATGGGCGCTCACTCTATTGCGTGGATTCGATCTTACGACTGCTGGTCTTTTGACCCTGCAGCACAGGCTTCTGCGGTTTAGCCCACAGCGCCACCATGTCCCTAAGACGTGGTCAACCTGTACTGTAAGAAGGGAACAAATGCCTAAAAAAGAGGTGCTTTGTAAGGAAGACTCAACGTTCCTTAGAGATAAGCTGCTCTGCGCATGGGTAACTGTGCTTTGCTGAGATGTGAGAAATTGTAACCAATGCATATATTCCTCAAGGACCAATGAACTGCTGCACTTTTATTGTTTAGAACTGTATAAAAACTTTAACCCTGTTGATCTCCCCTCCCTCCTGGGCACCCCGAGTGTGCACTTATTTTACCTGAATGAACCTGTTGCCCTTTCCTCCAAGAAACTGTCCGCTTATTTTATTGCTCAAGACTTGGCTTCATAGAATTAGCAAAGATATCGAGTGCTGGGAGTAACAAACCTTGAGCAGACTACTTGAGCTGGTCGGGATCAAACTCAGGTTGTGAGCAGAATCTTGACTGCAGTACTTGCGGTTTAATCACCGGGTCTCAAGGCTCTCCATCCCTTATTGTCCGGTTCAGTAGAGCCTGCTCTGGCTGGCAGCAGCTCTCCAGGACCTCAAGAAAAGAGTGGCACCTTCCCCAATACTCAGCATTTCTATCAATTTCAAATTGGAAATCCTTCTGCTTGGATGTAGGGGCGACGACATCAAAAGCATGTGACCACCCACGAGCCCTCTCTGGGCGGTTCAGTAGCTTGTGTTCCCACGGGTACACAGCCCCATCCACCCTCAGCGCCAGATTGCACTGATAAATGCTTCTCCTTCCAGGAAGGAGAGAAAGCATTTGGGATTCAGAAGTCCTTGAGGCAAATATGCATCTTGGGACTGTTAGTTTGCACCACGATGCACTTTGAAGATGCCGAAATAAAGCTTTTGACTGGCAAGGAATCTATGCAGGTAGATTACCTGCTCTCTATGCAGCCCATTTATTGCACCTTTCCCACCCTGGCTAAATATATATATATTTCAATCCTGAAAGCAAGGAGGAAGAGACAAAATGTAGAAAGGATGCTATATTCTGGCACGAGAGTGAATCCAGGAAGTTGCATTGCTGGATTAGGTCAAAAAGAGACGTTGTGGCGGATAAAATATTTCCTGAATAGATGAAGTTGTCTTTCCTGTTCTAGCTTTCAGTAGTTTTTGTTCTGGATCCTCAGTCTGTACTTTGGAAAATTCCACTTAAAGGTATAAAAGAGCAACTGCTTGGTTATTTGGGAAGGATCACTTTACACATTTTCTCAGTTAGCCTTTCTCCCACTTTCCAAAGTACAGTAGTCAAGGTTTATGGCGACATCTACTCTGTGTTCTGCTTTGCGACCCCCAACAAGGGGGGGGGGGTCGCAAAGCAGAACACAGAGATCTCAGTTGGTAAATTATTAATTAACCAATTAAATTGATTATTCATAATTAAATTCTAAACTGCCCAGACAATGCTTTAGGCACTATAGAGTACATAAGCAGCGCACTTTGCTTTGTTTTAAACATCTTATAAATCATGAGGGCTTTCTTCCCAAGGATCCTTCCACACAATTGTTCTCAGCACATGTTTATTATGTAGTAAAGCTGGCTGAGCCGCTGCTGCTCCCCCACATCAAACATTCACAAAGTCCACATTGCACAGGCAGAAAGCTCACTGGGCTGACTCTGGGAGGCCCTTTCAAGCTTTAAAGAACTGGCATGGCTTCCGGATATGAGGAATTCAGAGCTGTTTGTCAAGGAAACCGGAAACCAGACAGATATCTAGATTGTGCTGGAGACCTCTCTAATCTGTGTGTTTTAAAAGGAATTTAGACACGTCTTAAGTTTACTGGGCCAAACCCTCTGATACTTCTCATTCTGCAACCTTCGTGCTCAGCTCCTCCACGATCAGCCCCAGAATCTTGCCAAATCCAGGCAGCAAAACAGGTCACGGACTGCCAGGTTTCAGGGTTTGACAGATAGATCTCAGCTCTCTGGCTCAGGTACAGTTCCTGCTTCTACCATTTCTACATCTGGACAGCTTATGGTTTCTTTCTTCTTCTTCTTCTTCTCTTTTCTGCTCTGAGCTGTTTTACTCGGTCCGGGAGAAGCATCAACTGCAAAGAGAGAGATTTAAAACCCATGATCTTGCTTCTATTAATACCTGAAAGCTACTTTCCTTTCTTACCCAAGGGACTTGAGGGTGTCTCTCAAACTTTCTCTATAAAGCGGGCTTTTCTTTATTATTAGTAATAGTCATGTGCCATAAAGCTACATCAGATTCCTAAATTAAAGAAACCCCTTTACCCTGCATCTCCATCTTCTCTTTCGTGGCATGGCGGATCTGTTTCAACAGTTTCCTCCTCTTCTTTCCGGAGAGGGTGATGTTGGCTCGAGCACTGGATCTGGAGAGGAAAGCCCAAGAAGATAATTCAGACATGGCTCTTTCATAGAACAGAACAAAAATACAAGCCAGTCTCTACTGTAAAAAAAGCACTCCCTCTTTCTTGTATAAACCAAACTTGCGCTCCCTTGCTCCAGAACTTGTACCACCCCCCCCATGAACTGTTATGCTTTCCTTCCTTGCTGCAAGGTTGAAGGCTGAACATTTTTGGGCGCCGTGGGGAACTGAACTCCCAACCTCGGGCTCTGGAGATAGAGACCTAAATCACTGATCTAGCCCATAATCTTAGAACAGCAGAGCTGGAAGGGACCATATGGGTCTTTGAGTTGGGATTCAAACTCCCAACCTCTGGCTCAGCAGCCAGATAGCAAATCCACTGAGCTATGCAACAGTTCTATATAATCATCATCATCATCATCATCATCATCATCATGTGTCATCAAGTCAATTCTGACTTATGTTGACCCTTTTTCAGGGTTTTCGTAGAGAATCCTCAGAAGTGCTTTACCCTATCCTTCCTCTAGGGGCACTGTGGGACTGTGCAGCTTGCCCAAGGCCACCCAGGCTGGCTCTTCTCCCTGGAGGCATAGCAGGGACTCGAACTCCGAACCTTAGGCTCTGCAGCCAGACACCTCAACCGCTGAGCTCCCCGGCAGTTCAATATAAAGCACGAAAACAATTTTGCCAATAAGCATATTCTGATTTCTTCACACGCTCTTCTATGGCTCATCTCGGATTCGGCAGAGGAACGAGGCTTAAGCATAACTCACGATCGCTTCTTGAGGTGGTGAACGGTGATCAGCCCCTCGTCCACCACGGCCCCCACGATTCGGTGCTTCTTCCTCTTCTGCTTACTCAGGGTGCGTCGCCTTTTGAAAAGCTTTTTCTGCAGCTCCTGAAATGTACACACAGGCAACACGTTCTCAGATGCATCCTCAAAAGCAAACTGTGCTCTCACTGTGTAACACCGTACACAAAGAGGTGTTACACCTTGATTTTGCTGTTTACAAGAAATGTGTGGCCGTTCAAATACTGCTGAGCCTAGAAATCTCATTTTCTCTCATTACTGGATAGAGCTGATGGGAGTCAGAGGAAGAACATCTGGAACAAATCAATTTCTTTCCACAAAACCTCTGGCTTCAGAACATCAAACTCTTATAAGCAAAACTCTGCTTCAACACTATCTGAACAAAAACCTCTCAACAGCTGGATATTAGCTGACAGATCATTAGCTGATTACTTTAGCTGCTGGGGTTACCTTCGTCATACCAACCTGGAAGTTCGTTACTATTATTAAGAATACCACCAGTTTCCATCTAAATTTTAGCTGTGATCTGAACTTCTGCCAATATGGACACGGTGTTTATAAACCTGTGGCTTGAATATTGAACATTAATCTTTTTTTTTTTACTATTGCAAACCGCCTTGGGCCCCTTATCAGGAGAAAGGCGGCCCTATAAATAAAACAAACAGGAAAAAAACCCAAATTGGACTCCATAAAAATAAATATTTTGACTTAATGTGCTTTTAAATAAGAGGCAGCAATCCATGGAGGATGACAGTAAAAAAAAAAATCAATGTATTACAGGCGCCTCTAGAAAGTACAACCCACGCCCACTCAGCCTCGACCAAAATCCGAGGACTCCTACCACAGTTCTCATCATCCTCAGCCAATGCCAGAGTGATAGGCATTGTGATCCCATAGGCTAGGATGCGGAAACCGGGTTTAAAAGCCCCATATCAATTCTGAAAATGGATAATCATCGATGTTAAATAAATTACCGTCCGCGGCCGATTGATTTTCCCCGTAGGGGCCCCCATGCTGCCACCCACGTGGCGACCCAGCCACCCAGTTCTGTTAACCGCAGAATTTCATTTCCGGGTTAGAAGCCTGTGTCACGTGACTCTCCACTAGCCCCTCCATCCCCGCTCTCACCGTCCAGGAGCCTGCCGGAATCTGATTAGTCGACCCAAAGGGAAAGTGGCCAATCAAAACGGGAGGCGGGCGTGTCTTCGGAGCTCCACGCCCCTTTCGTGTGTGTTATTTTTAGAGCTGCCTCGCGGGGGCGCTCAAGAGGCGTCTGGATGAACTATAAATAGGCGCGCGACGCGCCTCTTTCTTTCTTTTGGAAAGTGGTTTTTTTCACTTCTAGGTAAGGATCTTAAATATTTATTTTAAAAAGCAATTCGGGTGTGGGAAGATACTTGCATTTTTGGGGGAAAGCGTCTTGAATTGTAACGCCCCCAAGACAAAACCCGATTGCAAAGGGTGCATTTAACACGATTTTTTTAATTGGGTTTTTTTTCCAATCGTGTTAAATGCACCCTTTGCATTCGGGTTTTGTCTTGGGGGGTGGAGATTTTTGGCTGCAGCCAGGCGCTGGGGTCTTCAATTTTCCCAAAGCCCCGTGGCTGAGATCGGGACTGGTTTGGGGGGGGGAAAGATGTTGCAGGATTCGAACCGGGGGCCTCCTTTTCTTGGCAGGTCCGGGTCTCACCGTGCCCGGCTCTGTAATGTCCGGAGGCAAAGGGATGCCCACCCAGTGTTCTGTCTTCGGTGCCAGTGGCTTTGCCATCCGCTGGTTCTATCCTCAACCACTGGGACAAAGCCCCGTGTAAAGCCAGGGTTCGTAAACCCATTGAGTCAATGCGATCTGTTGAGCCGGTTGCAAGCCCCCCCTACCGCGTATACCGGAAACCGCGGAAATGTCGAATGTTATACATTGCTTTGTCTCTGGCGCCCTCTAGTGGCTAGCTTTGGTAACTACACCCTGGATGGTTTTTATTCCACAATTTCTAGCAGTGGATAAATGAATCCGTGGATACTGAAGACCAGCTATCAAAAAATTTTAAAGGGGGGGAGGTGTGGTATTCCATGTGTTGCTGAATTCGATTTTCTTTTAGCTGAGCCAAAGGTGGTAACGGTGAGCAGGTTGTCTATGTTTGTTGGACTACAGTTTCCATAATTACCTAAGCTTTGCGGAATGCTGGGGGTTGTAGTCCAAAATGGCACAAATCGGAAGACTAGTAAGAGGAGTTTCTTGCCGTGGGGAGTGGGAGATCCTCTTGGGAGGGGGTTCTGTGGTTGACAGATAGTTTTTTCACCTTTAATGCCACCTCTTTGCAATGCAACCTACATGCTTACATTTCGTTTCTTTCTCTCTTTTGCAGGGTTTTCCACCAGTTACGCCCAGCCTGGAGTCTTAAAGACCGTCGCCCTTCCTCAGCCCATCTTTTAATTTTCCTTTAAATATTCCCATGTCACCATTCGTGGCAGAAGCCTCCTCGAGCCAGTTTGCAAAATAAAATCGCTATATATTTCTCTTTATTTGTTCTCTTAATTTGGTTTCACCTAGTTAGTGGGCTAGATTTTATCCCCATCCTGATGGGGGTTTTCCACATTTTTCTCTCGGTATCCTCATTCCCTGGTCAAACAGGAACCTTGAGTTTCAAAAGAAGGCAATGGGGGAAATGGATGATGATAATCATCATCTTAGAAATGTAGACCTGGAAGGGATGCTCTAGAATAGATGAGGTCCAGCCCATGTCAGGATGCAAAGAGGGGATTTGAAGGCCCAGCCTCTGGCTTTGCCTAAACCACTGACCTGGCGGTGGTTTTTAAATTCATATTTCTTTCCATGTTTTCCTCGTCCCTCCCATGTGGCAGCCAGCTGTCCATTTCAGCACCCTCGCTAACCGCTTCCCGAACTTGGAGATGCAACTATCCTTGGACTACAATTCCCATAGGCCTTACAGAGTACAACATTTGAGAGCTAGTGTGAGAGTCAATGCTTTCTCACATAGGTGGATAGGCCCATTATGAGGCTAACCAATAATGGGCTGCAAACTTTCAAACATCACCACTGGCTGATGGGACCTGGAGTTGGACAAAATGATAAGGTTTACCTGTCTCCAGCTGACCTATAATGTTACAGATTAAAAGCCTTTTTTTTTTGAAGTAACAGCATTGGCTGGATAGGTCAGTGGGTTTGGGTCTCTGGCGACAGAGGTTGGGGGTTGAATTCCCCCACTGGGCCTCCTTGATGTCAGCTGGATTCCTACGGCCCCTTCCAGCTCTAGATATTTCAGAAATTCACTTGAATGGGCCATTAAGAGCCGTTAGCTTTACAAAAGACCTGGTCCTTGTGTGGATGCAGTTTGCCAGCATTTTTGGACACTGGTTGGAGGGGGGGGAGAGAGAGATGGCTACAGGGGCTGTCAGGATGAGCCCCCGGACCAGAAGCAGAGGCCGGCTGTTGGGGGGGGGGCAGTCCCGGCCGAATAGCTGCAACCCACAGGACCAGATTTGAAAAATGGCTGTAATCGCCTTCACCCATATGGCTGAGCCAGGATTTGTTGAGGCCTCTGTAGGTCCATGCATACCTTTTTCCCTTCTCTATGGAGAACTGTTGGAGCTCAGAAAGAAGTGGCTAGAAGACAGGCTTGGGAGATCCGGGTTCGAATTCTCACAGCCATGAAAACGCCTGGGTGCCGTTCGATCAGAAATCAAATACAACAGCGTAAACCCCTCTTGTCTAAAACCTCAACTATAAATTGGAACTAGATGCTCAGTGTATAGAGAACAGTGACAAATTATGACTCCGGAGATTTCAAACTCTTTGGAAGTGTGTAGAACTATTAAAATTCCTTAATATCACACTTACCTGGAAAGGCCAATTAAGAGTTGCAAGTTACTTCCAACTTAACAGCACATAACACACACAACTCTGTGTAGGCTTCCTAGCTGTGTGACCACAGATATTGATGATGATGCTTTAAGGAGATGGCAGCTTGCTGAAATTTACAGCAATGGATTTAACACCAGCATATTTGTTTGGCTGGACTCCGGAACCCACTTTCCCCAAAATAAACGCTTCATTTTCAAGGACAGGTTGAACCCAGATTTAGCCTGTATTTGCAGCAGTTTCTTCAAAGGGCTGAGCGTATTTCAAGGATCGGGTTCAACACCTGAGAAAGCTGCTGTAAATTGCAGCCTAAAATCCGGAACGGATTCTCAGCCCCTCCAAAAGCGGAGTCACTAAATGCACATCTGGTCTGTTGATCGTAATAAAATATCATTACTAATATGAATTTGACCCAACTCCGGGAGGCAGTGGAAGATAGGAGGGCCTGGCGTGCTCTGGTCCATGGGGGCACGAAGAGTCGGAAACGACGAAATGCGGTTAAACAACTCTCAGAATCCCTGGGCATTTTCCCTTTCTGGAGGAGACTTCTGGGAATTGAAGTATGCACGAAGCAGGCAGAATTCTCCCTGCTAAATCAAAGCATGCTATTTAAGGTATTTAGACAAAATTAGCAGGAGGTAGCACATTTTACTCTCCAAATCAGCCAAGATGATCAGCCATGGGGCTTAAGGAATGAATAATTTCTAAGAGAATGCGCTAGAGATGTTCTGCAGTAATCCATAGATAGAAAATTGTGCTCCAACATCCTGATCTTTCATGCACAGCCGCGCATGCTCATAAACACTGTGCTACCACGGAGCTGTGCATTTTTGCAGAAGATGGCGCACCAGCGACCTCTGCCAGCTGCCAAGGAGCAAGCACATCTGCAAAGCATGACGGGAATAAGAGGGAGGTGCATGCAAATATCAAACCTATGGCCGTCCGAGCCACCAGATTGAGCCAGAAACCAACCAAGATGAGAAAATCCACAGTTTTTCCCATTCGAGGCTCCCACTTGGGAGACCACGTCCCTAAAAGACAGGCAGGGAAACATAATTGGGATTTATTCTGGGGCATCTCAAGTGGGGCGGATTCAGATGCGGTGTAGGGTGCACCGGAGGCTAGCCTTGCTCATGGGCTTCTGGAAGGCCGTCGGCGTGATAAACCAACCTCGTTTTTCCACTTTTTCAGTATCGCTTCTCGGCCTTTTGGCTAAGATCAAGTGTAGTATCTGTTCTTATCAGTTTAATATCTGATACGTCCTCTATTTGAGGACTATATATTAAATGGATTTTTGGAACTGGGAGATGGAAGAGGGGCTTGCTCCGTCCACTCCACGCATCGGCCTGGTATTGCAGTACCTCCAGGAACGGTGCACCTTCCCCCTCTTGGGGGGGAAATATGGCTGGTTCAAAAAATAGATGAAAATCTGAAATATTTCTGTGGTTTTCTGAGCAGATCCCACCTTCATGAGAGTGGGTATACCCAGTGAGTCCTCTCAGCTCTGCCTCTCTTTGTCCATCTGACCTCCCTCGCAGGGAAGTTGTACAGCAGACAAAATCCAGAAACAAAAACAGGCGGCACCTTAAAAACTATTTTAATTTAATGTGAGCTTTCCTGGACCTGTCTCCAGTAGGCACTTTAATTGCCAGTAAAATCGGAATTGTGAAACCTGTTTACGCGCTGTTTTTCCTCTACCTCGTTGTATGTTGAAATCTGCTCTAATAAAAGAATCTGTTCTTATCCATTTAATATGTGATGTGTCTCCTATTTGAGGGCCGTATATTAAATGCATTAGGGCTATAATTGCAAGCTGATGTATAAAAGGGGAAAGATCCTTTGGTTTCTGATGTTTGTGGGGGCGAAAGCCCGAGGGGAAGAGAGGAAAGTGGAAGGCAGCAGGAAAGGAGGAGGACCCAATACGAGATGGACCGACTATGTAAAAGAAGCCACGAGGCTTGACTTTGCAAGAGGGGAGCAGGACAGTTCAGGACGGGGCCTTTTGGAGAGCGCTCATTCATATAAATCAGAGGCAACTTGACAGCATGTAACAACAAAGATCTGAAATTCTAGTTGAGTGTTGTGGTTTTAAAAAAAATACAAAAAAACTATAGACAAGTTGTTTCCTCAAACGGCTGCTTTATTGACTTTTCTTTTTAACACCATCAAACGTAACTTACTGGATTTTGACGCTCGCTTACTATGTTTTTATTAAGTTTCACACGTGTTCACACAAGGAAAGGCGGGGATATAAACAACTCGTAACCAAGCGCAAGGTCCCAGCGGTGCAAAGGAGAGAAAGCAAGAAGAACATTTTAATGAAGGAGGAGCCACACATTTCTGGGCCCCACGGATGCTGTAAATACAGCTGAAATAAAATCCCAAACAGGGTTTGTTTACGAAGAGCCGAAGCTCACCTCCAGCCGGGGGAATTTTGGGGAACAACGTCCTTCAGCTGACCAGACCTGGAGAAAAAGAGGACGACATCGTGAAGCCGGGAAGAAGGGACAGAAACGGTCCTAAAACCCCAGCGGGCACTCCCCCCCGAACCCCCTCTCAAATTTCCAATGTTTTGGAGGGCAAACGGGCAGCAAAACTCAATTTTTGCCCACAGAAGGGGCATTTCCCCCCCTGCTCTGATGTCAGCTCAGCACCCACAAAAGTCATCATTTTTTTGTGCAGAAGGTAAAAGAGGGTCCTTTAAAAAGCCCTTGTTTTTCTAGGACCTGGTTTGCAGACGGGTGGGGGACTGGAGCCCCTTTCTGAGACCCCAAACCTCTGGAGGCCGGCCACTCCGATCTAAACACGCATAAATGAATGGAATGAATCCACTCCCCAGGACCTGTGCCTCTTTGTTTGAATGCCTGGGGTACGAGATCGAATCCACAGCAGCTTCGGCTGTAACTTTAATACAACAGCGCTCCTGCAGCTTGCCTCTTTCCAGAATTCCATCTAGGAAAGACGTGCCGGGCAAAATCCATCTGGCCTAGAACTTACGGACTTTTAAGTTCTTCACACTGGTACAAGCCTGACGAAGTGGTCTTGATCCATGAAAGCTTGCGTATTGCATGACGATTTTTAGCGGTCTATAAAGGTAACTCCTACTCTTGTATGTGCATATAAATAGTACTCTTGTTTTAAAGCCCCTCCCAGGGTTTAGCGTATCGTTTCAAGTTATTTGGATAAAGACAATAAACACAAGCCTTTCTGAATCATATTAAAGGCCCATCATACTGTATTTTATCCAGCGGATAAGTGAATCAGCAGATACAGATCGTACCAACGGGCGGGTGGGTCTCACCGTATTCCATATCCCCTCACACCACAGGTTTGGAGATTAGGGCATGACAATCTTGGCTGTTTTATCTTGAATCTCCTTCTCTAACAAACCCTAAAAAACACAGCAGCTTTGCTGGGTGAGTCCAGCAGTCTGTTTCCAACAGAAGACAGTCAGGCCTCTGGGAAAATCAGATACAGAGCAGGAGGGAGATACTGAAAAGCTGGGCTCTGGCTGCGGAACCAGAGGTTGGGAGTTTGAATCCCCCACTGGGCCTTCTTGACTTGATGATCCAGTGGGTCCCTTCCAGCTCTTAAATTCTAAGATTATTATTAAAAGTATACCCTTCCTTTTTGCTTGCTGGAATCATCTATCGTCCCTTATCCTTATAACATCCAGTGCCTATTTTTTAAAAAAACACAGCAAAGGTGGTGGCGATGTGGATTACAACTCTCGTCTTGAGTTAAGGAAATGTCGTTTTGAGATTCAGCGGCCCACACCACCGACATCAAGTCCTCATTTAATTTCTACTCTTTTTTGGCCTTCTCTAATTATTTCGCTCAGGAGGGCAACCTCCAACCGGTAGCGAGGCGCCGAAGAGAGAAACTTACCGAGGTAGTCATCCATGAGGGAGCCGATGGCAAACTGAGGAAAGAGGGAAGGATACGGGTTAACACGGCATCAATATAACGGAGATGGCCCTTCAGTGTACCCTCCAAGGCAGTTGTTACTGGGGGCACCCAAGCCTCGACTCCCAAAAAAATTAGTTAAATATTCTGTTCCTAGAGGCCTACAGGAGCTGTGTTTTCTGCTGAGTGGGGAATCCCCAGAGTGGCCTTAGTAGCCAGATGGGAGGTATAAAAATTAAATAAATACAGTGGTGCCTCGCTTAACGATTACCTCATTAAACGACGAAACCGCTATACGATGACTGTTTTGCGATCGCTTTTGCAATCGCAAAACGATGTTTTAATAGGCAAAATGTGCTTCCCGACAATCAGTTCCCTGCTTCGGGAACCGATTCTTTGCATTGCGACGTTTTTAAAACAGCTGATCTGCTGCTTCAAAATGGCTGCCCGCTGTGTAAAATGGCTTCCCACTGTGTTTTCGGATGGATTCCTCGCTTTACAGGTACCGAAACTGGCCGACCCCGTGGAGGATCTTCGCTGGACGGTGAGTTTTTGAGCCCATTGGAACGCATTGAACGGGTTTTCAATGCGTTTCAATTGGATCTTTTATTTCGCTTTACGACATTTTCGCTCTACAGCGATTTTGCTGGAACGGATTATCCTTGTTAAGCGAGGCACCACTGTATAAATAAATAACGCACAGCTCCCCGCACATCAAAACAGGAAGTAGAAATCTGACCACTTTCTTTTTCCCCCCAAAATCTCGCTGGGTGTTTTTAAGAGCCAATGAAAGACTTCTCCCTTTAGGCAGGCCTTCCCTCCTGTCAATACTTAACTTTTATTTCTTACTTTAGCTTTTTTTCTCGCATTGCCCATCTTGAACAATACTAATACCATGGACTCAAATTGTTTTAACTGTTTTATTATAAGCTGCCCTGAGTAGACATTGTCTGGAAGAGCGGGATATAAGTCTAATAAATAAAATAAAATAAATAAATAATAAATACATCCAGAGGCTGCACGGCCCCAACTGTTCTTGGGAGCACCGTCAAGGGTGGTGGGAGTGGCAGCTACAGCTGCCAGAGGAATTCTGGGAGTTGTAGTTCAAACCCACAAAGCCGCGCGCTACCGTCCCATCATTTCCCGCTTCCCTCCAGCAACTCACGATGTCATTCTTGTCCACTCGCGTCCCCACAATCTTCAGCCGGATTTCGTCATCTTGCTGGATCACAATATCCTGGTTAAGGAAGAGACAGACCGCACAGAATCAACGGAGTGAACACCATATCCCCTTTCCTCCCCCCCCCCCGATATTTGGGTTACAAAAACTACAGTCGAAACAGTCTCGCCCACCCACAACAGGGAGGGCAGCACAAGCCAGACGCCCCCACATTTCTGGAAGTAACTTGTTGCAGATCATACTTCTCCCCAGGCATGGAAGTTTCAGAATTCCCCCCTAGCCAGACTTCTGGAGGCTTAGCAGCCAAACCCTCTCCTTTCAGGTGTTAGTGATTTAGCTGAGCAAGCATAGTTTTTCTCTCAGACACAATGAAGAGGTGGGAAGTGGCTCCTCAGGGTTACGTTCTATTGAAATGCAAGGCATTATAGGCCTGGTAGTTTCCTGAGAGGTCTGTCCCATCAGCAGAATCATATCCCTACAAGAGGAACCCTTATGTGGCAAGCAGACTACCAAACCCATAATGCCTTGCAGTCTCCATAAAATTCAGCATTGCCCAGCCACCTTCTCCGTTTTTTTACCATATCTCAGAGAAAACATTGTTTTTCAGCTTGAAGCAATGGCACTTGAAAGAACTCATTTTTTTAACCCACCAGAAATCTGGCTGGGAGGATTTCCTAACGACTTCTGGGGGCTGTAGTCCCTGAATTCCTCCCTGCCATCTACTTCTATGAATAAGGAAGACAAAAAAGCGAGGAAAAGCTGAAGGCAGCAGGAAAAGAGGAGGGCTGAATGTGAGACAGTTTGACTCTGTAAAGAAAGCACCGGGCTTGACCTTGCAAGAGCTGAGCGGGGTAGTTAATAACAGGATCTTTCCGAGGTTACTCGTCAAGAGGGTCCATATACGTCCGAAACAACTCAATGGCAAGTAACACCAATGAAGACGGTAAATGCTCTTAGCACGTGGTCTCATTCACAAATAAACGTGTCTCCAATTTACTCCTTACTGATCTCTCATGCCCACACGGCATGCTTCCCACTCACACCCTGTCCCGTTTAGAGAGCCAAGCAGCTACGCACCTCATCCACAGTCTTGTAGCACGGTGGGTTCGAGTTAGGGTCAAACTCCATCTCGGAGGGAATGGACTGCCAAGACAATGGGAAAACGGCATGAGACAGGCGTAAACAATGCATTTCACTAGGTTTCTCTGACTCTTTGCCCGGCCCCGGGCAGTCTATTCTTCACTTCCCACAATGCCTTGGGGGAAGTATTATGCTAGGGGCATTATGGGAAATTAAAATGGCAGAGGATCCATATAGCAGACAATCCATGTGGTGGTGGATACTGATTCCCTCAAGAGACCCCCCCCTTCCATCATCAAGAGCCAGGCTGAGGCCCAAGGACAGAAACAGCCGGACTCTGGCCTTCGAACTCACATGCCGGGAAATGAAGCAAGACATGGGTCCAATTTCGGTGAAGAGCCCAACCTGGGAGGGAGAAGGAGAGAAAATTGGAGAGATTTTTTTTCTTGCAGATCTTTCAAGATGTTTGCAAAGAACTGGAAAAACAGTAGCCAACGTAATGTGGAGGAATGGCATAAAGAAAGATGGAATCTCTCTTCGTTTACAATATATTAACCTGTGGAACCAAGATTAGGACAGGAATATTCAATATTACTGATTTTAAAGAAATATGGAATGTATATTTGGTATAAGTGAGAAAGACGAAGGGAATATCCTTGGAGACAAACCACTGTATTTCTGGAGAGAAACGAGGCATCATAAAACATTGTGTACAATAAATATGGAAATTATTCCTGAGGGTGCTGGGAAGCAGAGTCAAAAATGTATGTTATAACTGAGGGTTTTTTAAAAAAATCATTTTAAAAAATTGATATGTTAGTAGTGTTCTATTTGTTGTTATATTATCGAATCTTTGTTTAAATTCAACTTGTAAAAAGTTCAAAGCATTCTGACTTACAGGCAGAAAAAGGGACTAGAAGCAAAAAAAAAAAAGGGACTTACAGGCAAAAGAGACTAGAAGCAAAAAATTGAAGGCGTTCCTTCCATCCAAATTTTCTCCGTTACGTTCCTCTTACCTTGTTCACCTGGGTTACGACGGCGTCCACCACCTCCCCCTTGAATGGTCTGAAGACAATGGCTTTGTATTTGACAGGGTAAAGGACAAAGCCACGCCCGGGCTGAATCACACCTGCGCCAATGTTGTCAATGGTGGTCACCGCGATTACAAAGCCATACCTGGAAATCAAAGTTTTGAGGAGGTCACACGTAGCATTTGGGGGCAGGTGTTATTTGAAGCTATGGGGAAGGGGTACGACGCTTAAATTCAGCCCTCCTCAAGCTGATCTGTGGGACTGCCAATCTCCACTGGTTTTAGACAGTATAGCCTACCAAGAGGAATGAAGAGGTAAGAGTCTACCAGAATCTAAAGATAACATAATTTCTACCCCATGGGGTGGCAGTAGAAGGGTGTCATCCTCAGCCACACCTGAGTATGTTAAGAAATAGAACCTATGGCCAGAAAGCCATGCACTCTACCATGGACCTATTATCCTTTCCTAAAAAATAAGTTTCCAGTCCTCATGGATCTGAATCACAGTCTAATTTAAACAGTAACCTAAGAAGCTACCGTATACAGAGGCACGCCAGCAATCCTCCAGGTTTCGGGGAAGATTCTCCCAGAATCCCCCAGAATGATTTTAAGAGCTAAAATCCCTCCCCCGAAAGCCAACTTTTCCAAGAGATGAAAGGAGAATTCGAAGGAGCCATCGCCAAGAAAATCCATGCAGGAACACGCAATCCGAGCTATGCTGGTCCTAAGCTGTAAAGGCCATCGTACATCAAGATTAACCCATTTGATCTGAACTCAGAAAGAGGTTAACGGACACCTTAGGTTCTTTCAAAATTGTAACGCACGGTGCATACACCCAGTTCTGATCAAGACGCTCGTTGCATCGTTACAGGCCCACCTAATTTTCCAATCATTTTTCAAAGGCAGCATCCCATTCAATGAAATGCAGCAATTAACAGCGGTCAAGCTACCTTTGGGATCACAACCATCACACGGATCTAACTCGGGAAAAAAAGCTGCTTTCTAGTCCAGAGACTGTACATTCCTCCCCCCCATGAGAAGATGAGATATTCATTACTCATTTATTTATTTAAAATAAAGACTATACACCCCGCCTCAGCAGGAAGATCAGACATTCATCACTGCCTTATTCATTCATTCATTAATTTTCTAAAAATATTTTTCCTCCCCACTTCTTAACAAGGACTCAAGACAGCCAACATCGTAAGTTCAGTCTCTTCTCTGGACTGAACATGGTTTTATTGGTCCTTATCCAGTCTGTTACTGATTTACATCATCCTTCCTTTCTTACTTGCCGGTGCAGGTCCCTTCCACTTCAGTGAACAGCTTTTGCTTCACCGTGTTGAGGAGATTCGGCCCAAAGTAACGTGGATGTAGCAGAATTTCGTGTTCCAGAGAAATCTGGAGGCAGAATCAGGAGGCACCAGGAGAATAAGAATCTCAGCACCAGAACCAAGAAGCAAACTGTTATGTTGTCAATATTTAGTTATGTAAATATTTAAACCTCACCTTTCTCCGTAAAGAGGTCCCAACGTTGAAACATTACAAAAAAAAAATTTAAGTTCAAAACAAGTACATTGGTGCCTCGCTAAACGATGATAATCCGTTCCACTGAAATCACTGTTTAGCGAAATCATTGTCTAGCGAAAAGGATTTCCCCACTCGAATGCATTGAAACCTGTTTAATGTGTTCCAATGGGGAAGAATTGTCATTGTCTAGCAAGGATCGGCCATAGGAAAGCCGCTTTGCGAACCGCCGATCAGCTGTTTAAATCGCTGTCTTGCGAAGCTTAGGGCCCCAAAACACTCGTTTTGCGAGCACGGAGGGAGCTGTCAAAATCGTTGTCTAGCGAAAATTGGTTTGCGAAGCAGGGACCAAACATTGTCCAGCGAAATTGCCCCACAGGAATCACTGTTTTGCAAATCGCTATAGCAATCGCAAAAAGTCAATGTCTAGCAAAAAAGTCATGCGGGGTAACTGTCTAGCGAGGCACCACTGTAAGTATAAAGATATTTAAAACATCAAATACACACCTCACATAAAAAAGGTAAACAAAATCAACACCAAAACCACATTCAAAGCAATAAGACACAACCACCAATTTAAAAAAATCCCACTCAGACACCCAGTCACTCAGGGAAAGCTTGCCTAGAGAGAAAGGTCTTTGCCTGGTTGCAGAAAAACAGGAAAGATGGGGCCTCCAGTGGGAGGGAGTTCCAACGTCTGCTTGACTAAGGGATGAGTTTAAATGTTTGAATTTTTTTTACTAAGATTTATGAGGCTCCTAGGATCACTAAAGTTGGATATGGCAATATAATGAACTGCATTATGAAGTTCTCATACAGCGTACATGGGTTTAAATTATTTCAAATTCTTAACGTTGTTGTTTGGGGGTTTCAGGCTTCTCAATACAAGTCTGGATACAATCATTTTAACAAATAAGTAATATTTCCGTGCAAGAGAGAGTAAGATGGCCATGCCACAGAATGGCAAAGGACTGGCCTTGCTTTGCTACTGGAACCCTATTTGTCACAAATCATATTTCTGCTTTTGTTGGCCATTTTATGATGTTTTAAATTACCAAGGGCGTCGTCCTTTGAGGATGGAACGAACTTGTCTAAAGTGCTGTTTTATGCTACCAAACTAATCTCTTAACTGATTAATTAAATTTCAATCACTCGTGAGTGAGGATATAAATATGACAAAGAATATTTAAACCTTCAACTCAAGAGCTATTGAATGGCTGATTCCAAACCTTGCTGGAAGTAAAAAAAATAATAATAATAAAGCAAGCCCTTCATGCACTCAGCTCAGTGTTAAATTCACCAGTTCCCAAATCCGCCTAAAAACTCCTAAGCAGGGCCTGAACAAGAGCAGCAATCCCACACCAAAATGCACTGGCCTCTGCCATACCTGTAAAAACAAAGATCCTTCTTTTTTATTTGCCCTGATGCTCACTCTATTGATATATATGAGCTTAGTGGTTCAGGTCAGTGGCTGTGAAGCCAGAGGTTGGGAGTTCGATTCCAACCCCCCCCCCCGGGCTTCTTTGGCAGGGGCTGGACTAGATGATCCACAGGGTCCCTTCCAGCTCCGCCGTTCTAAGATCTAAGACATCTATCCATCTGAATGACTCCATTAAAAAGCTTTACATGTACTTTCAAAAAAATCCCCAGTGCCAGTGGCTTAAATTAACCCCTGATCTTGTGGTAAGGAATCCCGCAAACCAGATAGCGGTGTACATTTTTAGATCCTTCCAAAACACGCTTTTAGGAGCCATTCACACCCAGAAAATGCCCGAAATTCTAATAGTAAGATGAGGGTCTGGGGTGTGTGTGTGTGATCTCTCTCCAGTATATAAGCTCCCAATTCTTGCATGGCCCACTTTCAGCAGGGAAAGAAGCCCTCAAAACAAGAGGAAGTCCGAAAGCTCCCCGACACGCGTCTATACGAGGTGCATTCAAACGAACGCGCTACTCACGTGGTAAAACATTGTCCCAGCTTTGCAGCTGGACCGGAAGGAACGCTCGAACCCTCCACGTTCTACAAGTTGCAACCCAGCCTCCTGATTGGCTGTGCCGCGCTTCTCCGGGAAGGAACGGTAAACGAATGCTACGCATGCGCGGTGAGGACCTGGGGCAGTGCCTATAGTGTCATGGCGGGTGGGACTGTCGGCCATTTCGCTTAGGGTTTACTCTCTCAGTCTGGCCGTGGATTACAAAACCCATCGGCCACTAGAGTTTTAAGGCACAGATGGCGCCCGAGGTGGCAAAATGCAAAAGTAGATCCCCAAATTTTGGATTGTGAAATGTTGCATTGCTCGGAGTTATTGTGTGACGACGACAACAACAATAATTTTTATTTTATTTTATGTATTCTCGAAGGCTTATTTAATGCTTTTATTATTTTATGCTTCCGAAATCTGGGCAGGGGAATGAGAAACAGATCTGATGCATTCAAATTAATCCTGTGTGGAGCATTTTTTTTCCTTAGAAATTGGCGTATTAAGACCTGAGGTGTGAGGAAAGCATTCATTAATGCCACAAAAAAAATCAATACATACACAACCTAAGAAGTGTCAGCATAGAAGCCTGAAATTCCGCAGTCCACAGGACAGCTTTTATAGGTGGTTACATGAAGTACCATAAGTAATTAAAACTGGTTTTTCTTTCCAACCTTTCTTTCTCAGATCATGTCCTTTGAATTACCTTCTTCTCAATAAATTTTTTTCCAAATCGTAACATCTCCTTTGGTCCAGAGTGATGGATAGCATTTATCTGTGACCCTAGCCTCTATTCTCAAAGGATGAGATAACTTCTATTAATTGTTTTACCTGGCTTATTTGAATCTGCAAGAATGCTGAGGTATCATCACGCTTTGTAAGAAATAGCTGTTTCCAATCTAATACATTGAGCTCACTGTGTAACTGGGTATTTTAATACATTTATGGAACGCCCAAATTCTAACGCATACGATTATGTCACAAAAGTTACAAGGAGAAATCTCCTCGTTAGCATCTCACCCGTCCCAAGCAGAATTCAACAAGAGTTGGGTGAACGAGACCAAAACAATGCTCCATTTATAAAAATTATACCCCCTTCTATTTTCCCCCCAGACCCTCCTTCCCCCATGATTCGTCTCTCCAACCCTTTCCCCCTTCTTTTCCCACTCTCGAGGTTGACCCGAGACATTTTGCTGCCTGAGGCAAAACACAAGTCGCAGAGGGAAACCAGCTGGGCCAGATGTTGACAACATCTGAAGTGGCAGTGGAAGAAATAGAGGCAGCGAGTCGGCTCTCATTGCTACCCCCTCAGAATATGCCACTTGAAGCAGCTGCCTCGCTCAGTCTAATGGTGGACCAGTTCTGCTTCTACCCCACCTTCAGTCCTCGGTCCCTTTAAATTTCCCTGTCCTCCTTCCAAGCCACCATTTGCCTCTAGCTTGCCTTGTCTTCACAGTACACCTTTGGGATTTCTGAGTGTCAGGCTGTGACGACACAGCGTGAGAAATGCAAATCAACTTGCTGTGAAATTGCACCGGGAAATGCAGGTTTTCCCCTGGGGTCTGCTCATGTGAACGGGCCACACAAAGAGGAGGAAATGGGCTAAACAGCCTTGTTTGCTGCTTGTTAACATCAATATCCTGTCGCTCTGCAAGAGGCATAGCTGGAGAACAACTCAATAAGATGTAAACAAGGCTATTTAATCCACTTCCTCCTCTATTTTTTCCCTTTTCTTTTTTGGTTTCTGGGTGCCCGTGTGCAACAGCCCTGTCCAGCCCTCTCAAGCTGAATCTCTGCCCTCAACCCCAGCTGCTTCGCCATCATGCCAACCGCAGCACACACTTTTCTGCATTGATTCAAGCGACCACACTGTTTGAACCCATGTGAATGGATCCATGGGGTGGGGGGAGTAGAAACCCCAGTGGTGGAGGGGAAAACTACAGATTTGGAAAGGAAATTCCGGACTGATTCCTCATTGCTTTTACATCATGTGGTGCCATTAAAAATGCAAATCAGACCATCCTAATCCGTTAGGGTTTCCTGCAAGGTTTTTTTTTTTTTGATCAACATAGTTGCAGCTCCGTTAGACCCACCTGTAAGTACGTCGGCCGAAGGAAAATGAAAAAACACACCCATATTAAGAATTGGCACTGGTTTATTAAAAACGGCTGCAATATCAAAAATAAACTCTGCTTGTGAGGAAGCAACCCCACAAATCCACCCCGAACCCCGATGCAACAAGGGTTGTCCCGTGGCTTAAAGCATATAGTATAGGTTAAGGCAAATGACTCACAATTTTAAAAGATGCTCCCTGAGTAATTGGAATGGCTGAGTGATCTTTGAAATTAAGTATACCAGATATTTTTTTTCCTCTGTGATTTTCAGTCCCTTAGCAATGATCTATAGCGTTCGAAAGAAAAAAAAAGGCAAGGTATACCTGTATAGAGCTGCACTAAATATATTGTAAAACCACACACACACACATGGTTTCGTGAACAAACAAAGGCCCGGAGGAAGGCAGCTATGTTGAAAATGGGTTGTAAACTAGGGTGGCGGAAGAAGAGAGAGGTAGGGATCCATGAAGGGCCGGACTGCGAAGTGTGAAGCTCGAAAGGGAAGGGGGAAAGCATAGAGAGAGAAAATAAAGGGTCAAATTTTACATTCACAAAGTGGTTGAGCTACCGTATTTTTCTGTGTATAAGACGCCCCCATGTATAAGACCCCCCCCACTTTTCTAATCCAAAATTAAGAAATCTAAGTGGGGCTTAGCAAGTGTAGGGGGAAAGGGATCAAAGCGCTGCAGGATCGCTTTGATCCCTGCTTTCCCCCTCCACTTGTTTTTGTTCTCTCCTCAGCTTACTTCCGTGTATAAGACGACCTTTAATTTTTAGTCTAAAGATTTTAGACAAAAGTATAGTCTTATACACGGAAAAATACGGTATTACTTCTTTCTCCTGTCATCCGGCACTTTTTGAAACTTTTGTTAACACCTCCTCTGATCTGGCTTTTGGACCGTTAGAAACCAGGTGAGGAGCCTCCTCCCAAGAAAATGGGTCTTTTTTTTTCTGGACAGGGGGCTTACGTCTGACTTCATCTGCTTTTTGTCAGAAACTCCAGCCCAAGACTTTCATTGGGGATCCGGCAACGTGATTCTCCATTCTCCCTTAAAAACCCATATGAAAGAAGACTTCTGTTGAACTCAAAAGACTGTGCGCTAAGATGCGGAGTATGGATTGGTCATTGATCGGATATCGTGAAATCCTCATGATCTTTGTCTGGTATTCTTCCAATGCATCAAACATGGCAATTTAACTTTTTTTTTCTTTTCCTAATGGCACTCATAGCAAAAAAGAAAAAAATACTGCTCAAAAGTATACAGCAAACGACAGACATTCACGCCAGCTTCATCTGTGTTTAGGATTCCAACGCCCATAATCCCACAGGCAGCTATGGACTCTGTAATCCCACCCAGGATAAAGGGTGAGGCTGGCTGATGTTTTCTCGCCTCTTCCAGAACAAAACAATAAAAAGTTCTACAACATCTTAAAGACAAAACAAGTTTCATTTTGCACACGGCTTTCACAAACTGTAGCTCATTTTTCAAACCCATCCGGGCAAGTGGATGACAGTCTATGAAAGCTACTGCTGAGTATAAGCGGTTTTTAAGGCGCCCAAAAGGCTTTATGTGGCTTTTGCTACAACAGGCTAGAGATTAGCGTGGGTATTTTAATCCTGGCTCCTTCCCAGTTAGCTCTGAAGGAATGGCTCTGAGCTTTTTTTTATGGAGACATATTCTGAACAAGCCAAGATGGCACAAGGAAAAATGAGGCTCGAGTCACATCCTGCCAGTCAGCTGGATATGGCAGTACAGTAGGATCCACATATCTGTGCCGGATCGGTTCCATGTCCTCCCCAACGGATGCTGAAAAAGGTGGATTATAATAAACCCTGTTCTAATAGTGAATGCTATGCATAGCGTGGTCTCTGGCTCCCTGTAGTGGCCAGTTTTGGATTTTTCTTTTAATATTTTCAGGCCATGGATCTATGAATCAGTGGATACTGAACCCGCAGATAAAGGGGGTCCTGCTGTAATCGCAATCCGGACACAAAATTATTTTACCAATAAAATAGAAGGATTAAATTTGAAACACCCATCTCTTCCCTAGTTTAGAGAAGTTGACAACCCACCCCTGCTTTTGTCCTGAAGATACCCCAGTCTCCAGAGCCAGTGGTCAAACAGCTCCCAGTGATTTCAATTTGTTTTTCTCTCTCCTGTGGCTCTTTTCTACAAACAGATCTGGCGACAGTTTAAGGCGGTCAAAAACGGATTCGTGATCCTCTTTCTGGACACCTCTGGGCAGTCTGGAAGGACGCCAAGAGCGGCCAAGGGTTTCCAAAAAAGTGCTTCCAGATTCAAGGGTTCGAGTCTCTGGACGGAGCACACACACACACACACCCTGTTCACACTTTAGCACATTCCCGGTGACGGCTGAGTGGCTTTGCGTGGGCAGAGGTCCAGTCCCGGAGGAAGACTTCCTCCAACTGCTGGCGTAGGGTGAACCCCGGCGGATGCGCGGTGGCCGAGTCCCGCTGGCTGACGACCAGTCCGACGCCGGTGGTGTTGACGAAATAGTCTTCAGACCAGTTGGAGGTACCTATAAATGGAAAGAAAACACAAACAGACACACAATTGTGGATTAAGAGTTTTCTGGCCCCCTTTTTTCCCCGTTTTGCATCGGGATTCGTGGGTTACACAAAGAGCCGGTGCCACCGTTCACAAGCCTTTGTGTCCGAGTTTGAGTCTTTGGTATCAAGTCCCAAGCTTTGAGTTCGAATTCCTATTAAAAACAAGTTTTTTTCCATCCCCCCAGATAAAAAGAGTTCTGAGTCACGAGTTCAAGTCATTGGGGAAAAAAACCCACCAAAGCCTGGTCGAGTCAAGTCGCTGGTGTGATTTAACTCCGACGTGACAATGAGTCCTGAAACTCAGTAGCTCGCCCCTGCTTTGTTGTCTGCACGTAATGCTTTGCTCAAGCTGTACACCAACAATTTACTGCTTTTTTTCAGCGTTCTGATGAGCACCACACAGAAGACGATCAGAGAGTGAGAAATGACTGCGTCTGATCCCACCAGAAAGGGTTGCGTGGCTGGGGGGGGGGCTTCTGCCTTAAAGAGACCCTTCTGTCCGTGCGGGAACCATTACAGCCTCGCCGGCTCCCCCCCAAAATTAGCTCCGTCCGGGACCAAAAATGGCCAGCTGGAGCACAAATCGGGCTGTATCGGTATTGCCCGTATGTCTTGTGATCACCAGGAAGTAGCTCGCACCAGGCTGGCCACAACTGGTCCAAAATAAGAACTCTTTCCCCATCGGATGCCACAGGCTGAATTTGCACCAAATTGTACCCTAAATTAAATGTGTATTTGAGGCAAAGATACAGGATCCCCCCACCACCATTTTTAGAAATGAGATTCCTGCTTCACCACTTAGGACAAACAGCATCTTTCTAGACTCTCCTGCTCTTTCCCATTCAGCCAGCCCTGCAAGGGAAACCGTTGCTATCCCTGGAGGGAGAAAGATAAACCCAAAGCTTGAAAGAAAAAAAAAACCCCACCAAACTAACTTATATCCCAGAACTGCAGCGCTGAAAGGAGCTTTATATATGATCGGGTCCAGCCCCCGTCAAAGAAGGCACCGTTGAGGAATCGATCTCCCAGCCAAAGACTTCAGCCACTGAGCTATCTAGCAGAGGAATATGGACTACAATTCCCAGAAGCCTCCCGATCAACATGGTTCATGGTGGCACGGGGATCATGGGAGTTGTAAAAACAATACAATTTCTCCAAGTGCGGGATAACACGCCCTCGAGGGTCTACGTACCGATGTAGGCCAGCCGGTCGGTCACCATATATTTATTGTGACTGACGTGAGCGTAAGGGATCGGCGGCTGTTCCCCTCCAGAAGGGACCACAAAGAGCTTCTGGAAAGGAAACAAAGCAAAGCAAGGTCACCTTCGAGTTCAGAACCAGCGGGAAATGTGGGATCCTGTCGGGTGTCCTTTGAAACTGAAGGGTCAAGACGACCATTGGTTTGGAAGCTATTGATTGGAATCGTGGACTAAGCTAGCGGTTCCTAACTTCAGGGAAACCAGGTGTTCTTGAACTACAACTCCCAGAAACCTTGGCCTGCAAATGGGTGGTGAAGATGCCCTTGGTGGAGAGCACAGGAGAGGGCCTTCTTGGCGCCTGCTCCCAGACTCTGGAACTCCCTGCCACTGGAAACCAGGCTGGCCCCATCTTGGCTCTTCTTCCGCAAGCAGGCCAAGGCCTTTCTCTTCAGGCAGGCTTTCCCTTAGTGTCTCCCTGCCTGAGTGGGTTTTTTTAACGGATGGATGTGCGTTGCTACTTTGGATGTGTTTCTGATGTTGCTTTTAGTGTGGTGTTTGTTTAATCATTTTTAGTATTTTTTAGTACTTCCTGTTTTTCGCTTGACATACCGTCTTTCAATCATGTATGATGCCCTGGGGTCCTTCTTAAGGCGAAAAACGGAGTTTTAAAAAATACACTAAATTAATAAAATAAATAAACCCTCTGCTTCCCGGACTCACCACCTCAATAGGGCAACCCAGCGGCTCGCGGCTCAGGACGCTGAGCGACTCCAGGAAGACGAACATGGAAGGCCTTGAGTGACGCCAGCAGCTTAGGAGAAGACGCACGTTCACCCCTCGCTCGCAAGCAGCCGCCCGCAGAGCATCGTCGATGACGGGCCAGAACCTGTGAGGGCAATCCAAATAACACCGCACTATCCTAAGCGGGAGGCATCTGTTTATTTCCATCCGCGGAAGCTGCTGGTAGCGGAAATCCTGCTAAGCCACAGCCTGAGATAAGGATGCTGCTAACTAGATCTAGTCTCATAGCAGTAGCACAGCTGGCGTTTGCAAGACTGATGCATCAGGATGTTCTCCTTAAGAGGAGCAAGAATAGCTTCTAAGACGCCACACAACCTCCCCCAGTCCCTCTGAATTTAGTGGCAGTCCTCACCATCTTTATGACGTAGTAACTGCTTCTCAACATATACAGTATGTTCTTGTGAGTTACTCCTCTTGGAATGCAAAGGAAGCGATGTGGTCTTGAACAGGCCATTCAGAGCCCTTAGCTTTACAAAAGACCTCCTCCTGGTAGCCACGAACACGGCTAGACCATGAGTCGACCGGGATCAACGACTGCTATCGACTTTTGACTTCTCTTTGGGATACGTTTATGGAGACTCTCATGATGTGTTTAAGGAAACTCTCAAGGCTCAGCGCGCCTGTGTTTCAAAATACAGAATCGGGTCCCCTTGCTCACTAGGTAAATCACTGCTATTTCTTTGGCACCCCAAAACCCTGAAAATGGGCAGCATTAAAAGACGCTTTCATGCATGACTGTCAAAGAGAGAGCTCCTTCTGCTGATACATGGAGGCGTGCGTTTACATGAGCAACATCCGTTCAGCCGTGCATGCACTCCGTTGGCCCACTCATTGGGAGGCGAGGAAGGCGTTACGGTTGCATAACCTGTAACTATTTTCACAACCCCAACTGTTCAGAACACAGCTGCTAAGTGGAACCTCCATATACAAGAGCAGTGTGCCTCGAATAGCCTTTGGTGGGAAACAGAAGAAGAAGGTACTCCTGCACGCCCTTACCTCTTGGGCTTGCAAAACGAGCACTGGGGTTCGTAGTCCATCATGGCAATGAAGACAAAGTCTTCCGCATCCTTGATGGTGCTGAGGATGGCTGTGAGATCAGACGTTCGACCCTTTGAGCACAAAGCTGGTGGGGAACTCTGCAAACAGAGGATCACAGATCAGACAGGGTTAAGGGGATCCCCATCATTGAATCAAAATGGATCTGAGCATGTCAGAAATCGGGGGAAAGTTACTTTTTCTGAGAATGACAGTCCCCAAAAGTAAGTTTTCCATTTTTATTTTTTATTTTTTGGAGCCGGGACGATTTTCATATCCTCACGCCCGGATTTCTTCCCAAACGTTGGGCTTCCGAAATTCTAAACAAACTAGCCTGTTGGAAAGGATTTTTAAAAATCCCTGATCATTGCCTTCTTCAGTCCAGTTCAATTCAATTCAATGCTAAGCTCATTTTTAGCTTCTGTTTTTAGAAGGCCGTAGCGGTACCGAGAAAACAATTCTGTGACAATTAAGAGTCACTTGGCTGGATAGCTCAGTGGTCGAGGTCTCTGGCTGCGGTGCCAGAAGTTGGGAGTTTGATTCCACCCCCACAGTGCCTGCTGTGAGTAGAGCCAGCCTGGGTAGCCTTGGGCAAGCTGCACAGTCCCAGGGCTCCCCCTAGAGGAAGGGAAGGGTCAAGCACTTCTGAGTATTCTGTATCTAGAAAAACTCAGAAAGGTTTGCCATAAGCCAGAACTAACTTGACGGCACAATATTTTTATATTTCAGAGTCCAGAACAGTGCTTATTCAGGAATCTTGTCTTCCCCGCACCCCATAATACAATCACGGTTTAAAAAATAGCAAGGGAGAGTGCAGTGGTATTCAGGGAAGTTTAAAGACCAGCATGGCAGGCCTTAACGTGTCATTTGCCTGCCCTGGTACCTACTCGGCCCGTATTTATCATGAAACAAAACAGCCGCCCTGGTAATCAAGCCAACAAAAAACCCTCCTTATTTTCTCTTCTTCCCAAACAGATGAATCTCAGAGCCTTGGGCCACTCCGGAAACCAGGCTACCAGCCACTGTGCTTACAGAGAGGTACACCTCCGCATCGGTGCCATTGAGCTGTAGCTTCAGGGGGTGTCTTAGGCTGGACTCGGCGGTAAGGCCACCCGGCCAGGACGCAGGGATGGAAGCCCCTTCTTCTCCCAGGAGGCGGTAGATGGCAAAGATCCGGTGGAGATCCGTCGCTAGGCAGCTGCAGTTGTAAATCACGGCCCCCAGCTCCTTCACCTGGAACGAAAAACGAAAAGGTGAGCCCCCACCCCCTGAAAGAGATGCCAGATGCTCGGGCACCCACCTCCTCCTTCCCTTCCTTTTTAAAAAAAGGCAGATCTCTGCCTCCACTGCTGTGGATCTACACCTGCGCAACTCAGAAGGGCCAAACCCTTTACTCTCCTCGGCCGGATCATTTCCGACTGCCGATCGGAGTCAGAATCAGGGTCTCTTCCTTCCGAAATAGCCACCAGACCACCAACCCGTCTCTACCTTGGGCTCCCCTTTTTTTCTACAGCACCTCAAGGACGGATGCTCTGAACAGGGCGGGGGGGGGGCTGAATCTGGTAGCCATTTGCATTCCCCAGGATGCCCCTGGCCCATTGTGGCCTTGGGGCATTGTGGGAAATTGAAAACCAGCAATCATTATGTCAGACTGCACAGGGAAGCCATTGAAATCCGCAAGCACCAGCACAGTTTCAACAAAAAAGAGGAAAGTATGAAGCTCAACAAAACTTGGCTCCCAGCTCTCAAAAATACTACATGCAAAAGGTCAACGAACTCTACCCAGCCACAAGGACAGGGGATCACTACACACAAAAGACCAGCTAATGACACCCATCAACCCCAGGAACAGATAATCTCTTCTCCTTAGTACAACAATACACACTAATCACCCATCTACAGAAAAAGACAAAAGCCCATCTCACAGCCATAAATACTGCACTCCCAAGCCAACTACACCAGAGCACAGGTTGTTGTCCTCTGAAGATGCCGGCCACAGAGACTGGCGAAACGTCAGGAAGAATAACTTTCAGAACATGGCCAAAGAGCCCGAAAAAAACCAGAACAACCAAATTGAAAATTTATTTATTTATTTATTAGATTTTTTTTATCCCGCCCTTCTAGACTATGTCTACTCAGGGCGGCTCACAATGAAATGATTCATAAAACAATTAAAGCCATGAATTAAATCGGCAATGTCTGCCCTCAGCCCTCCTGGCACTGGTCAACCTCCTGCGGCCCACCTCGCCCGAATCCACCCGCAGAGGAAGCGCTGCGTCCTTGAGTCCCCGTTGACCAGGAAACGGACCGGGTGAACCCGATCAAACCAAAGGACTGTGGCCTCCCCCTCCTCCCCTACTGTAAGTACCTGAGTGAGGGATCGCCAGTCCATGTTGGCGCTGCCAATGTAGACATGCTGGTGATCCACGACCCAAAACTTGGTGTGCACGACCCCTCCGGTCAGGCGCTTCATGTTGACGTACCTCACGTCTGCACCTGCAGAGAAGGGTGTCAAGAGTGAACGAGGCATATACAGTATCTAATACTAACGCCATGTTTTGCATCAGTTTTAAGCTATAATTGCTACCAATCACAATAGAAGCCGTCGCTGTAAGAATGCATTTGTGTAGTCCTTTATTCGGTTCATAGCCGGCTGGATAGCTCAGTGAGTTGGGCACCTGGCTTCAGAGCCAGAGGTCTGGAGTTTGATTCCCTCACGGTGCCTCCAGGGATAAAAGCCATCCTGGGTGGCCTTGGGCCAGCTGCCTAATCCCAGAAAGAAAGGAAGGGGAATTCTGAGTATTCTCTTCCTGGAAAACCCTGAAAAAGGGTCACCATAAGTCATAACTGACATGGCAGCACATGATGATGATCATCAGCCTTTCTCCCCATAATTTAGGGCTGCCTGGTTTAGGTATATGACTCTAGAGCTAGAGGTTGGGAGTTTAATTCCCCTACTGTGCCTTCTGCGCATAGAACCAGCCTGGGTGGCCTTGGGCAAGCTGCACAGTCCCAGGGCTCCCCCTAGAGGAAGGGAAGGGTAAACCACTTCTGAGTATCCTCTACCTAGAAAACCCTGGAAAGAATCAAGTGGGTGATACATGGCTGTGATGATTATTATTTGATTCAGCCTGGCTGGGTAGCTCCCTGGGTTTGGTCGACTTGAGGCGCAGCCTCGATGGGAGCAATCCGAAGACCGACTGGAGGTCGTGAACCTGCCTTCCCCCAGCTCGGTACCCAAGCTAGTCCAGAGTTAGGCCAGAAGAGTTCCTGATGTACACAAAGTTGCTTTAAGGGAGACCCTTTCTGGTGTGATCAGACATCGTCCTTTATTGCTGTCTAATTGGACCCTGAGCCTTCTGCCGTAAGACGATCAAGAGCCTTGTGAAAGCATCATGCCCACATCTATAACCACATGTGCCAAATAAAACTCCAAATACTTGGAGACACACGCCAGCAGCCGAACAGCTTCTGGAGCAGTGAGTCATGTGTACAAAAACACCTGCTGAACACAACTTCTTTGTCTTAATAGTAGTAGCACAGGGCTCTCTGCTCTTCATCCAGCTGTCGTGGATGATGCCCTTTCTCATGTTCAAAGAGTCCTGCAGGGAACAGATGGGAGCAGAAAGGGATCTGGGAGGCCCGGAATCAAGGATAGCAGCCAGGCAGATTACCGTGACGGGCCAGGTCGTCTGTATCGTTCTCCGACAACTGGGGGCTGTTCACGGCG
Source organism: Pogona vitticeps (assembly GCF_051106095.1). NCBI lineage: Eukaryota > Metazoa > Chordata > Lepidosauria > Squamata > Agamidae > Pogona > Pogona vitticeps. The sequence goes on along the minus strand of NC_135797.1, from coordinate 5,379,815 downwards.
ATGCTGAGCTTCACCCCACGAGCGGGAAGGCCCCGCAGGGCCTCAAACACCGCCTTACCCTGAATAAAAAAGACAATGATATTAAGCATTAAAGCACCTAACAATTTAGTAGGACTGCTGTATCCGCAGGATCATTACCCATGGTTTCTGTTGCCTGGATATATTAAATACAATTTTAAAACCCAGAAATACAATTTTCCAAGGTGTATTAACAGAACTGGCCACTAGGGGGAACCAGAGACTATGTTTTTCCTCTCTCTCTCTATCTCAGGTTTGTATATCTGCAATTTTCTGCATCCACGGCTGGGTAGGAGATTGGAACTGATCCCCTATGGATACTGGGGTCCTACCATATAGCCAAAGAAGAACGAGATAGCACAGATTGAGCAATGCACGCATGGATGATGTGGTCAAAATCTTTCCTGAGAGAGAGGGAGGGGTTGCATCTCTGTATAAATCAAAATAAACAGCTACTAATTTCCAGTGTGGTGTAGTGGATAGGGTGACAGATTAGGACTCGGGAGGCCTGGGTTCGAATCCCCACTCAGCCACAGAAACTCACTGAGGGTGTGGAACTGGCAAAACCACTCCTAAAGTATCTCAATTACCTCAAAAGCCCTATTAGGGCAGCTATAAGCTGGTTTTTGCTTGACAGCACAAAACACACACATAGACAGTTCGCAGTGACACTGCGCCAGCTCTCTACACAAGGGTTAGCGCTGGTGAGTCATGAGGTCTTAAGTGCCAATAAGATCCAGAAAGCTTTTTTCCTGGGAAGGGTGCAAAGTTGCACAGTGTCACATGGCCACCCTCGTGCACGCTGCACACACCACTGTCTAGTAAGTAGTTTCTGCCACAACCTAATCCGTGGCGCATGCCACGACAACAGCGTTCTCACTGTCTCTGTGAGAATAAGAGCCATATTTAGGATTTCGAAGGCGGCGGGGTGGGGAGAGAGTCCTCCATCAGATCCATGCGCAGCTGCTGCATCCCGAAATGAACCTCTGACCTGCTGCGAGGACGGATCCTGCATGTGGAGATCCGAGTCTCGTAGAGTAAAGTAGAAAGCGGCGATCTCCACGCTGCTGTGGGCTTCAGCCAGAAGGTCCACCCAGGCCTGGTAGATGCTCGGATTCGGTGATTTCAAATGGAGATTGGCTGGCAGGCTCTCCACGAGCACCACCCTGTGTGAGCACACAAAAAAAGAGGAAAGCATCGTTTCAGGCTAGAGAGGATGCGTTTCCCCAAAGCAGGGATGTGGGCCAGTCTTTGGGCTCCAAGCCCGAGTCTTTGGTACCCAGTCTCGAGTTCCAGTCCTCAGGTTTGAGCCTTGCATCGTTTGCCCTGCCCCCCCCTTCGAGGTTTAGGACTCAGGACTCGAACCCCAGCTCCTCGGGCTGGTGTGCGCGCCGCTCGCAGGCATGGAGGTGGGGGGCGGCTCCAGGAAGGGACATTGTCCCGCGGCCTCTGTGCATGAGCTGGCATCCTAGCGGGGTGGCAGGGGGTGTGTGCCTCTGAAGATGGCGACGGGGTGCTGGCAGGGAGGGGAGGGCCCATGAGGACTCTACAGTGGGACTCACGATTCCTGCTGACACCCCTGAGCCGAGTTCGAGTCAAGTCGCCGGCGCAAATTTTAAGTCGGACATGACAGCGAGTTGCGGCCCCTGAGTTCCCATCCCTGTAAGAAAGCAGTGCCTCCCCTCTCCATAAATCTCCTTTATCCTGTAACCCAGGCTTCCTTGGTCTACTTGTTTTTAGATATATGACCATGCTGGCTGCGGATGATGGAAGCTGTAGTCCAACAACACCCTGGAGGACAACATATTCCCCACGCCGTCCATTGCCTGTATAAATAAATCACGTGCAGCCCTTACCTGCACTGATTACTGCACTCCTCTGTCTCGCTCCACAGGCTTGGAAAACTGCTTAGCTTCCACTGCCCATATCCCATCAGCCCCGTCCAAGCCCCAGGCATTCCGTGTTTCCAAACAAACCAGCAAGCAAAACCCATCACAAGCAGGAAGAGAAGGAAATAGAGAGCGGTCAGAGGCCGGAAACGCTGTGGAGAGACCTAGGGTGAGAGAAGGGGATGGGTGAGAGAGAGAGAGATTGTCAATCTATACATTACAAGGAGCATGTAACTAGAAGAGTTCCTTCCTTAAGCACTTGAAAGGGTTTGATTGGCACAACAGAAGCTTTCTACATCTCATGGCATCTGTAAATTAGCTCGCTTTGTTTTGTGATGGGTGTCTTGGATGTAAACATAGCCTTCATTTGCAAGTAGAGTAGGAGCCCCAGATCTGCAAGGGGGTTCCAAGCCCCCCAACCCATGATAGCTGAAAAACACAGATTACAGCAAACACTACGGTATTTTAATAGCAAACCCTATTGCAGGGCCTCTGGCTCCTTCTAGTGGCCAGTTCTGGTCACTTCACCTTTAAAAATACACTATATACAGTATTTATAGGATTTTTTTTTTAATATTTTTAATATTTTCAGCCTATGGATAAGGGAATCAGCGGATACTGATCCCATGGATGCGGGGCCCCTCCTGTATCTGAGTAAATGCGATTTACTGCTAGAAGGAGTGTGTGGGGTTGACCCCTGAGTTCCTTGCTGATCAGGTTTCAATGCATTCCAATGTGGAAATGCTTTTCGCTAGACGATGATTTCGCTAAACAGCTATTTCAGTGGAACGGATTATCATTGTCTAGCGAGGCACCACGTGTATAGTGCTCACAGGTATTTGGGACCCCCCCCAAAAAAAAACATACCAAGATCCCCTTTCTGCTTGGTTTTCCTGCAGGCAAAACTTCAGCGCGCAGCATGGAAGGGGCAGTCTTCTCCATTCTGAGTCCCCAGCCAGCTCTGCTGCCGATTCCTGCCCTGGCCGGTTTCCCAAGGGCTTTGTTTTCCACTGGGCTTTGTAAGCTGGGTGTCACCTCTTCCGCTGGGGGTGCCCCCTTCATGCTTTGGGGCCTCCGAGTCTCCAGTACCCGCAGCCGAGCCCTCTCGTCCTTCACCACTTCCCAGTCAAGGTTGGGTTTCTGCAGCTGGGAAAAGTAATAAAAAGGGAGAAAAACAGAGAAAGGAGAAAGAGAGGAAGGGAGAGAGACTGTGTTCAGGCCATCTCTGTGCAGAATCAGAGGTTCAAATCCTGCACTGGGCCTCCCAGGAGAAGAGCCAGCCTGGGTAGCCTTGGGCAAGCTGCGCCGTCCCAAGGCTGCCCCCAGAGGAAGGGAAGGGTAAAGCACTTCTGAGTGTTCTCTATCTGGGAAACCCTGGAAAGGGTCAGCATAAGTCAGAATTGAAGGCACATCATCATCATCATAATCATCATCACCATATACATTTCTTTCTTTTTTTTAATCTGGCTTTTTAACACGGATGTCACAAGTCATAAACATTCAGTTCCCCCTTTTTCCCTCCTCTGCTTTGGATGAAATGGGATACCATGGGAGTCCTCCTCGAGTGTTCGTTGCAACCGTAAAGGAGGAGGAGGAGGAGGAGGAGGAGGAGGAAAGGCCTTCTGTACATGCCCCGAAGTCTCACTTTTGTCTCAGCTTATTAAACTGAGATACAGACGTCACTTAGTCGTTCTTTTTCAACCTCAGCAACTGGCTGGATCCCCAGTGGATATTATCTCTTCTATGATGATGATGATGATGATGATGATGATGATGATGATGATGATGATGATGATGATGATAATAATAATAATAATAATAATAATAATAATAATAATAATAATAATAATAATAATAATAATAATACGCAGGACCCCTTTGTACCAGGGATCAGTACCTGTTGATTCACTTATCCACAGTCTGAAAATATTAAACATATTAAAAGAAAAATCCTAGAAACATATATTTCTAAAGATGAAGTGACTAGAACTAGCCACTAGAAGGAAACAGAGACCATGCTCTTAAAATGGCATTTGCTGTCATCCACGTTTTCCAGCATCTGTGGAGGGGGGAAGGGGCCCCAGAATTGTGGATATTGTGGGGGGGGGCTCCTTCTGTAATCATATAAATAAATAAATAAATAACTCTTCCCCAGAAAAGGATTGCTATCCTATTCTTCCCACTGAAAGGGTTTCCGTGCCTTCAACTGGGGATCATGGGCTAAAATGTTGTTCCTGGAGCTACTGTGGAGGGCAACATACAGTATAAGCCTGCTGAGTTGGCTCATTTAGTTAGGACGTTCATGTTGCGTTTTTCTAAATATGCCATAATTTCACACGTGGATGTATTTTGTGTGCATGGGGGTGTGTGGTCAAGGCAGAGGAGCTCTCTTGCAACCTATCAGGAAAAAAAAAACAATACTGGGTTTCGTCTCCCAGCTGTGGTTCAGAAAGCCCTCCGAAGCCTGCAAGCGTTTCTCCCAGCCTGCGTTTACCTCCTCTTCCCCCTTTCGGCGTCCGGGAGTCTCTTCTTCCGGAGGAGCAGCCAGCCTCCTTAGCCTCACAAACGGGGACTGGAAAGAAGAATGGAGATAAGTCATTTTCCTATTCAACATTTACTGCTCTATTCTCCATCCTGTTGCGTGATCAACTCCTAAATCATCCAAATTACAGAACTGGACTTTAACGATCCATGGAGTTCCCTTCTGGCTCTGTCGTTCCAAGATCCTCCTGCTGCAGGAGGTGGTTTTAAAGTTAGAGAACCATAAAAAGAAAAGAAAACTAAAAAAAAAAAAAAAAAAAAAAGGAGAGGTCTTGAATTTACCTGTTATCCAGCACTGGCAGCTTGGAGAGGAGATCATTTAAATTACAGTGGTACCTTGCTAGACGATGATAATCCGTTCCACTGAAATCGCTGTTTAGCGAAATCATCGTCTAGCAAAAAGCATTTCCCCATTGGAATGCGTTGAAACCTGTTTAATGCATTCCAATGGGGAAGAATCGTTGCTGTCTAGTGAAGATCGGCCATAGGAAAGCCGCTTTGCGAACTGCCGATCAGCTGTTTAAATAGCTGTCTTGCGAAGCTTAGGTCCCGAAAACACCCGTTTTGCGAGTGTGGAGGGAGCTGTCAAAATTGTCGTCTAGCGCAAAGTGGTTTGCGAAGCAGGGACCAAGCATTGTCCAGCGAAATTCCCCCATAGGAATCACTGTTTTGCGAATTGCTATAGCGATCGCAAAAAGTCAACATCTAGTGAAAAAACTATCATGCGGGGTAACTGTCTAGCGAGGCACCACTGTATCCTTTCCATTTCAAGTTAGTGCCTTTCGGCAAATTCTTCTCAAAAACCGTAGTTTGGAAGTCACTCATGCAAAGAAATGAGTTCCTAATAGTGAATGGCTTTTTCAGCAAAATAGCCTTTACGCTGCATTACATAGGGTAACAGGACAACAGAGGGCTACCTCTGCAGTAGTTCTACCCTGTTTTCCCGAAAATAAGACCTAACCTGAAAATAAGCACTATTAGAATTTTTTCAGGGTGCTTGTCATATAAGCCCTACCCCCAAAAGAAGCATTAAGTGAAACATCGCCCTCCACCCTTGTGCAGCAGCCAGAAGACGATGGCGTGACTGTATTTGAATATATGTAGATGGTTGGACACGATAAAAATAAAACATCCCCTGAAAATAAGCCCTAATGCATTTTTGGAGCAAAAAATTAATATAAGATCCTGTTTTATATTTGGAGAAACGCAGTATATATATTTTGCACCACAATCCCACGGCTTCCTAATTTCTGTTGCTTTGAAAAAAGATAATTCAAACAGCGTTGTTGTTTTGTCTAAAACAACAAAAGTTATACCTTCTTTTTTAACAACTGCAGCTGCAAAGCAGGAAACCTTTTTTTGGGGGGGAGGGAGATTATCCTTTGGAAGGGTCGCTGTTAACTTTCTAATAAGTTTTCAAAGCTCTGGAAATCAAATGAACGTCATTCACGCCAGTCCCGAATCAAGACTCACCAGCGGGCTCTCGCTCTCCGAAACGCTCGGTCTGTCGTCTTTCCGAGCTTCTGGTTCGGACTGCGGCAACGGACCACGGAGCGGATCTGGGGGGGAGCCGTCTTCGGAGAGATCGACCCGCTTCCTGTGCGCTTTGATGCTCTCTCGGGGTTGGAGGATGTCATTCAAGCGACTTCCTTTCAGGCTCTGCGGTTCTCTCGACACCTGCTGCAGAAAAACAGAAGAACGTTTCGTCCCTGGGATGTTTCACAATTCTAAAAATGCACTGTCTTTTTTTTTTTACGGTGCCCTTTTGTCACGGGGGAGAAGATTCTGTCTATCTATGGATAATGCACATCTGAGTTACACCCACTGGGTATATGTTCAACCGGAGGATTGTACAGTGGTGCCTCGCTAGACAGTTACTCCGCATGACAGTTTTTTCGCTAGACATTGACTTTTTGCGATCGCTATAGCGATTCGCAAAACAGTGATTCCTGTGGGGGAATTTCGCTGGACAATGTTTGGTCCCTGCTTCGCAAACCGATTTTCGCTAGACAACGATTTTGACAGCTCCCTCCACGCTCGCAAAACGGGTGTTTTTGGGACCTAAGCTTTGCAAGACAGCTATTTAAACAGCTGATCGGCGGTTCGCAAAGCGGCTTTCCTATAGCTGATCTTCGCTAGACAACAAGGATTCTTCCCCATTGGAATGTATTAAACAGGCTTCAGTGCATTCCAATGGAGAAATGCTTTTTGCTAGACAATGATTTCGCTAAACAGCGATTTCAGTGGAATGGATTATCATCGTCTAGCGAGGCACCACTGTAAATGGATTCCTTTGAAATGTGGTGCTGGAGGAGACCTTTGCGGGTAACCTGGACAGCCAGAAAGGCGAGCAAAGGGGTCCTTGACCAAATCAAGCCAGAACTGCCTCTGGAATCAAAAATGTTGAAGCTGAGGTTGTCCTACGTTGGGCACCTCCTGAGAAGGCAGGATTCTCTGGAAAAGAGCATCGTGCTGGGAAACGGTGGAAAGGCAGCAGGAAAAGAGGAAGGTCAAAGATGAGATGGTCGGACTCTCTAAAGGAAGCCACGGGCTTGAGTTTGCAAGAGCTTAGCTGAGCGTTTGAGGACATTTTGGAGATCATTCAGTCATACAATTGCCATCAATTGGAAGTGACTTGATGCCACATAACCACCGCCACCACTTAAAGACATTCTGTCCTACCAAGCTGTATCTTCTTCCAGCTAACAAAGGGGGACTGTTTTACATCAAGTCAAACCATTGTTCCGTCTGTCCCGCTGGCCTGTCCGTCTGTCTTTGCTTCTTTCACTACTTTTGAGGCTCTCCGCTCCCCCAGGTTCTCCGAGAGGCGTGCAATGCGTACGAAATATTCACCTACCATCATCGTACTATATCCCTAAAACCCTTTCGAAAGTATCCGCAGAAAATAAAAACAGGTCGGCGTACCAAAATCGAATTAAAACCAGCTGAAGAGTAAATGCTCAAAGCTGTTTTTATCTGCCTCCAGATCGCCTCTAGACCTGAAGACTCGAAAAAAAGGTGCAAGGACAATTCACGTCTCTGTTAGAGGTCAAACGCTTTCCACCTTTCAGATTTTGCCCGACTTGTACAAAGGTGATGTGGTAACGAGGGGGGCTGTTTCATGGATACATGAAAAATGATAATAACAATTCCGTTTTAATCTGGATAAAATTAGTGAATAAATCAATCATAATCAGAATGTGCCGTCAAGCCAATTCTGACTGATGGCGATCCTTTTCAATGTTTTCCACGGAGAGACTATTCAGAGGTGCTTTGCCCTTCCCTTCCTCTAGGGGCGCTGTGGGACTGTGCAGCTTGCCCAAGGCTACCCAGGCTGGCTCTTCTCTGTGGAGGCTCTGTGGGGGATTTGAACTCTCAACCTCTGGCTGTCTAAGAAGCATACAGTATTTTGTTTGTTCCTTTTAAATATTTCTCTATTTCGTGTTTTTTAGCTTTAAATACCAGCCTTTTAATGACGGACGCCACCTTTTGTATATTCATTTGTTTTGTTCGCAAATATTGTCTTGAAATGCGGAGGTGCTTTGGGTTCTTTTCTAAAGGAGAAAGGCGGGTCACATATGTTTTAAATAAATAATAAATAAAATAACGATCTCTTGGGATAACCCGGACAAAAGGCAAGGGGGGCCGGGATGCGATACCTGCACCGAGGAATTTGAATTTCGTGGCATGTCGTTTCGCCATCTAATATCCTTATTTGTCGGGTAACTGAAAATACAAAAGATATAAACAGCTCGAGTCCCTTTTTTCGTTCGGCCTGCGGTCCCCTCGCAGGAGCTGTCCAGCGGATGTGGAAAACTGTTTCACTCGCTCTCTAGACTTATCTTGTTTCAACAGATCCTAAACTCTGGAACACCCTCTCAAAAGACTTCAGCTTGACTCTGTGCTTGCTAAACATCTGGTGGCCAATCAAACCTGTGTCTTCCCTGGCCTCTGACGTCTAAAACTTTGAAAACAGTTTTAAAATTCTATTTTTTTTCCCCTTTGAAGAGCGTGTCTATATAGGATGTTGTGCATCACGGCGGGGGCCATTGGGAGAGAGAAAAAATGATTCATAAATGCTTCTAATAAATCATCACGTCCGTGGAGAAAAGCCCACATCTTCAGGCTTAGCACAACCCCTTAACGGATCGTGCAGAAAACCTGTACACAAGAATCCAAAAATGGGTGGCCTACGTCTGTGATAGTTGATTTAATTCCTCTAGGGCTGGAGTCTGAATTTTTTTGGTAACCTATTCTGGACGTTTTACACCCTTCTCTTTGGACCAAAATGCGGCCACAGACTTCATGGTCTGACCTCAGCCACCCACTTCGTTTTTTAAAAAAGAAAGTCAGGATTCACACTTGGGATCCCAATGCAATCCTCTGCCACTGAGTGTGCACACCCACCTTGTCGGCGTCTCCCGATCTCACCTCTGGCTCAACTTTCTCCGGTTGCAGGCGAGAGGATCTCCGGAGAGGGGTGTCCCGGGATTCCCTCCGGGCAGCATCTTTCTTTCTCATGATGCAGCCGGGGAGGGAGGAAAAAAAATTAAAAGTGTGTACAGAAAATTCCTTAGGTTAAGTTATGTGCCGGCCCAGGGCTCCACATCGGAGCAAGCTGTCACCACAAAGCTGACCGACAGAGACGTTAACAAGCTGAGAGGAAAAAAACACACACAACGCCACACACCCTACCAGGAGGAATTTGAAATGACAAGCAGCAATTGGCTGGCGGGATGTTTATGCACGATGCGCAGGCTTTAGGCCCAGGCGCAAAGCTGACGCCTAGTGGCTGGTGGCTGGAAAAAGGAGGAAGAGAAGAGGAACTCAGTTAGTTCAGCAAGAATACTGCTAGGGCTGGTAAAAGCACTCCTTAAATATCTCGCATACTTTGAAAGCTTTACAGTGGTGCCTCACTAGGCAGTTACCCCCATGACAGTTTTTTTGCTAGACATTGGCTTTTTGCGATCGCTATAGCGATTCGCAAAACAGTGATTCCTATGGGGGAATTTCGCTGGACAATGTTTGGTCTCTGCTTCCCAAACCGATTTTCGCTAGATGACGATTTTGACAGCTCCCTCCGCGCTCTGCAAAACGGGTGTTTTCGGGACCTAAGCTTCGCAAAACAGCGATTTAAACGGCTGATTGGCGGGTCGCAAAGCGGCTTTCCTATGGCCGATCTTCGCTAGACAACGACGATTCTTCCCCATTGGAACGCATTAAACAGGTTTCAATGCATTCCAACGGGGAAAATGCTTTTCACTAGACGACGATTTCGCTAAACAGCGATTTCAGTGGAACGGATGATCATCGTCTAGCGAGGCACCACTGTATTAGGGTCACATGAAGTCCAAAAAGATCTGAAGGGTCACACCTTGCACACTTTAATAATAAGAATCACCTTAGGACAGCAGAGCTGGACAGAAGCCCTCTGGATCATTGAGTCAAGGAGGCCCATCGGGGGGGATTCGAACTCGCAACCTCTGGCTGGCTCGGCCCCTTTTGAGCTGTAAGACAGCGGAGACTCTCGTCAGCAGCAGAAAGCATGTGTGATGGTATAAAAGAGTGACTTTAGAGATCTATGGAACCAACTAAAAATGACTAATAAAAGTTTTTTTTTTAGGCACTTGATCTAGACAATTATCCTGGGCCCCCTCGGGACTATCCTGTTATTTTAAAAACCAAAAGTCAGAATTCTTCAGCGCTGCACAGAATCTGGGAAAGTTACTTTTCCGGAGGAAAACGTCCTGTAATCATCCAGCCAGAGTCATTGATGTATTAATTTTTTCTGGGGGTTCTGGTGCTGGGCCGCAGAAGGAGCGCCAGTAGAAGGATGTGCGCTCCATGTATTCCCCAGACCGTTGCTGTTGTTGTTGTTGTTGTTGTTGTTGTTGTTGTTGTTGTTGCTGTTGCTGTTGCTGTTGCTGTTGTTGTTGTTGTTGTTGTTGTTGTTGTGTGCCCTCAAATCACCCCTGCGCACGAAAGGGTCACCAAAATGTCCTGTTCCCTGAAACCACCCCTTAACGAGCAATTACGTACGTTGGTTCTCATTTGATGACACAGAACGACATGAAATAATTGCATCCAACTGGGATTTATAACTGGATTTAGGCCAGAGCTTTCAATTAATTTATTAAGATGATAGGATAGTTATTTATTTATTTATTTATTTATTTTCTATGCTTCCTTTTCCCCCCACTTATGGGACCCTAGATACCTCACAAATTATTTAAAAACCAAACCTCTTTGAAATGCATTATTATTATTATTATTATTATTATTATTATTATTATTATTATTATTATTATTATTATTATTATTATTATTATTATGTAATAATAATAATAATAATAATATACTGTAGTAGTAGTAGTACAGTATATTATTATTATTATTATTATTATTATTATTATTATTATTATTATTATTATTATTATTATTATTATTATTATTAATAATAATAATAATAATAATAATAATAATAATAATAATAATAATAATAATAATAATAATAAGTATCAATATTTAGTAGTAGTTGCAGATATTATTGCGCGTCTTTAATGCCTCCAAGCGAGAAGAAATGACGTCACCGGCATAGATTTGCATATGCAAAAAATCAACCCGCGTCTTTCCTGGCAGTCCCTCTCCTCTTCCCCTCCTCCCACAACGCCTCAGTAACCATGGAAACCTGAGCTCCGCCCACCGCTCCTCGGGTTTTGCGCCTCTAGAACGATTTCGCCAACCAGCACTCAGGGCGAGCGGCGGAGTTGACCATTCAGACGCGGGAACGTCACCTCCGCGCTGCTTCTCCAATCACAAGGCTCCAAGCGGATTCCCCGGCGGTCTTGATTGACGGGGAAGGGTCGGGTCCATGAGAAGAAAGAGGAGGCGGGACGAAAACTGCCCCGCCTTCGTCCTCACCCACCATCCAATGGGGCGAGAGACGCCGCCAATGAAGGGCCGAGAGGGAGGCGGGCTCTGAGCGAAACCTCCCGGGAGGAAAGGCGACCACAGAGTGGCCGCGGAGGCGCCCCTTTCCCGAGGAGTGACAGCGAGGGCAGCTAATCAGGCGGGAGGAGGCGGGTCCCTGGAGGCCTCCGCTTTGTGGTGGGTAAGTGGGGGAAAGAAGGGGCTCCCTCGCCGCCCGACGCACCCCCTGTTGGGGGGGAGGAAGAAGGGCGCCTCCCGGGATCCGTCCCAAATGGGGCTTGGGAGCTGCCTTCCTCGGGGGAGGGGCTTGAGAATTTGAGGGGGGGGGAAAGGGGGTGGTGGTTTAAAAGCAGTGGGGAGGGCCTGGGGTGGGGAGGGGGCCGGAGGGAGGACCCCCTGGGATGGGATGATGGGGGGGGAAAGAATAGGAAACCCCCCTTGCTTTGGGAGGTGGGTGGGCTTGAGGGGGTGGGGGGTGGAAAGGAAAAGAGGGGAGCCTGCATGGAGGGAGCAGGAAACAACCCCCCCCCTCTTTAAAAAAAGCAACCCTAGAGGGTGGGGGGGGTAAAGACCCTCACAGGGTGGAGCCCCCCGTCCTGGAAAAACAGATTTTATTAGGCGTGGGCAGATCGATCGGTTGATAGATAGATTCATTTATATATATACACACACACACACATATATGCACATATATTGTATATGTATATATACACTTATTTTATTTTGTTTCATTTATTGCATTTATACCCCACCCCTCTAGTCAATTGACTACTCTGGGCAGCTTCCAACGTGCAGTATATAATAAAACCCGGAAGGGTCCTGGAAATAGAAATTTGGCCCTTGGATTCAGGAGGCGCTGTGGGGGGTGGGGGGATCGAACCTCCGACCTCTAGTTCCTCAGCCAGAAACCTAACCCACTGAGCTATCCATCCAGCGGGTGTGAGGGGCATACGGTCCCCGAATGGTAGGTGAAGCAGTGGGAGGATGTGTAGGAGAAGTGTGGAAATCTAGACATGTGTCAATCGGCAGAGAGAGAGGCTTTTGATCGTCGGCTTTAAGCTGGAGATGGCAGGTCTAAAGCTGGTTTTCTGTGGCATTTTCCCCATCCGAAATGTGTCCCGAACAAACTAGGATGAATAAACCAGAAGCTGGAAGTCTGGTGGCCTTGAAAATGAGCACTTTCAAGCAGCCGGTTGTGTTCTCTTACTCTGTTTTCTTCTGTCCCAGGGACGTCTGTGCTATGCCTTTGGTTCCCTGGCTCTCTTGAACGAGGATGGAGTTCCCGGAGCATAGTAAGAATGTCCTGCAGAGCCTCTGGGAGCAGCAGCATGAAGGCTTCCTTTGCGACTGCACGGTGCTGGTGGGCAGCACCCAGTTCTTGGCCCACCGGGCGGTCCTGGCCTCTTGCAGCGCCTTTTTCCACATGTGCTACAAGGAGCGTCTGGACAAGCGCGACTTCGTCTCCATCAACAATGAGATCGTCACTGCCCCGGCGTTCGGGCTGCTGCTGGAGTTCATGTACAAAGGCAGCCTCTCCTTCAACGACATGCCGGTGGAGGACGTCCTGGCGGCCGCTAGCTACTTGCACATGAACGATATCGTCAAGGTGTGCAAGAAGAAGCTGCAGGCGCGGGCCACGGCGGAAGCGGACAGTACGAAGAAGGAAGAGGAGGCCCTGGGAAGCTCCGAACGCCTGCCCAGCACCTCCAGAGGCCAGCTTCAGCTGCCCGAAGTCCAGCCGTTGCCGGTCCTCACCCCTCACCCCTGTGAAGCTGACAAGAGCAAGAAAGAAGAACTGAAAGGAGGAGAAAAACCTGCTTCTGAAGAATCGTTGGCCTCCACTTTGGATGTGGCGGACACCACGCAACCGGGCGTGGAGGCTCCTCCACCTGCCAGGCTTCTACCTCTTCCTGCGCCACCAGCGCCACCCGTAGTGGTTGACATTTCGTTCTCCAGCCCCAGCAGTTCCACGGAATCCGTCTCCCACAGTGGCTTTCCCGCGGGGAGCCTGCCGGAAAGGTCTGCCAGCACGGGTCCTGCTCCGGAGAGGTACCCAGAGTTGCAGGCCCGGGGAACCCTCGGCCCGCTGGGCGCCAAAGAGACAAACAGGGCCTCCATCAAGGTCAAGGTGGAAGCCATTGTGATCTCTGACGAGGAGACGGATGGTGTGGAGCACCTGAGCGGGCAGGGCGCAGATCTGAGGCTGGAGAACCTCTTCCAGAGGTCGACCGGGGAGCCTGGGCTCGCCGGGAAGTGCGCCCGCCACCCCGAGAGCTTTGAAGAGCCAGCGGAGATGGAAGAGGTGTCCTCCGAGAGCGGATTCCTGCCTCAGGATCACCTCCCGTATCATATGATCCCCCTGCCTGGCGGGCAGAGTTTTTCTAACCTGGTGACTCCGCCGCTGCACGAGCAGATCTATTTGCAGGATTACGAGTCGCACTCTAACTTTGGCATCTTCACCGAAGACGTGCCCACCTGCAAGACGTGTGGGAAAACCTTCTCCTGCTCCTACACGCTGCGGCGCCACGCCACCGTCCACACGCGGGAGCGGCCCTACGAGTGCCGGTACTGCATGCGGAGTTACACCCAATCCGGAGACCTTTACCGGCACATCCGCAAGGCCCATAATGAGGACCTGGCAGCCAAACGGTGCAAACAGGACGTAGAAAATCCCTCCTAGGGTGTCTCGCCAGGCGGATCATCCGGACCTCTCCCCACACATGTCCTGTTTTAACTTGGTACAAAGCCATGCAAGCTGGCGTCCCCCAAGCGCAGAGAGCCCTGCGTCCCATTGGTCTGGCTGTTCCACCTCCACCCCTCCAAATATTTCTCCACTTTTGGTGTTGGGTTTTCCGTAACGCAATTCATGCCTATTTGTATAGTCCCTGTACATAGTTAAGAACTATAAGATGAAAATAACCAGGGAAGGTTTCTTAATTTTATTCCTTTTTACAGTAGAACCTCTGTATCTGCAGGGTATTGGTTCCAAGTCCCCTGTCCCGTAGATACTGAAAACTGGATAATAGCAACTGCTATACATAGCATGATAAAAGAAGAAAACAAATTTAAAAAATATGCATTTTCACCATGTATTACAAGAACTGGCCACTAGAGGGAGCCAAAGACCATGTTATGTACTGTATTCTTGAACAAAATAATACATAGTATGGTGTCTGGCTCCCTCTAGTGACTCATTCTGGTAAATACATCATGAAAATATGTATTTCTAGTTGTTTTATATTTTCAGGCCACAGCTAAGTGAAACAGTGGATACTGATCTTCTGGATACAGGGGTCTTACTGTATACATTTATATACAAATGGTTGCAAGTCAGACAGAGATAATTCCACCTCTTCCGGCTTAGTATGCTTGGGTGGAAGGGAGGATGTACGCCAAGAAAGGTCTGGAAGCTATTCTTGATAGATGAAGCAGATCAGAATTAAAGGGTTGGAGGAAGAACAAGATCACTCGGGGGCGCCGGTGGCTATGGGTCAGACTATGTTGTGGGTCTGTGATCTGATATATCCTCTCGCACAAAGCAGGCGTGACTCTGGAAAACAGCTTCTGCCACCCATATTGAGTCCCCGACTCGGCCTCCAAAGAGTGACGGATGCAGAGTTGCACCCACTTTACAGCCAAAAATAAAACCTCCAAGGTCTGCTCAAAGTGCCGTTTGCACCCTCCTTAGTCCATGTGTAGTATCTGTGCGACTTGAGCTCCCCTTTTGCTGCCTATCATTTCCTATACGCCTTTTTTTTGCTTCCTGTTCTCAAGCCAGCCACGACGGAGCAGACACTGCCTGCCACCACCATCCTCATGGGATGTTGCGGCCTTTCCCATATGCCACGTGCGTCTCCAATCCATTCATTTTGTAAACAGCCAAGAAGCATCTTCACTGCCAAGGTTATCGGTTTGACAGTAAAACTGAAACCTCGCGTCCTGCTGTATTCCTTTGCTTTGTGTGGTCTGTGTGTGTGTGTCCCTGCCTATGACGTATCTATCCCTTTCAATTGGCATGAGGTTGATTTAATGAGCATGGCGGCCGTCTCCTTCACTGCAAAGTATGCTGGGAAATGTAGGCTGATTAGGACAATAATCTTCTTAGCAGTGATGACAGGTCAGCGTTGCTGATTTTCGGTTTTATCAGTTTTTCCACAGCCTGGACAAAGGACACCATTTCTGCACATACAAGACTCCAGATCTCCTCCCTCTCCAAACAGTTTTCTATGGCTCCTCACCCTTCGACATCTTGTTCTTCTGCACGGCTGATAAAACCACTCGGCAGCCATTTCCAGTTACAGTGTCCACTGGGGTTACAGGAACACCTGGACAGAAAATTTTGACCCATTTTGGCTTGTCCGAACGTAGACCCTTTTGTTACCACTGGAGATGGGGAATTCGTATTCACCTCCCTTGGGACCCACTTGGGCCATTTACCATGCACGATGCGCATGGCCGTTGTCATTTGCACCACGCCGGTGCTTCCCCGCCTCCCTGCACGGCTGACTCGCCAGAGTGGTCAACAGCCTGGGGAGGCGGGGAAGTGCTGGCTGATCAAACTCTGTGATGGGCTCTTTGCAAATGTGCAGGAAGCGGTAAGTGGACCAGCTGGTTCTGGGAGGGTGGGTCCAAAGGGCCTGATGACCGGGGTGGCGATATTCATACCCCATCTCTAGCAGCCATGGCTTGTCTTGCGGGATATCAGCTCCTGTCCGACATCCCAGTCTCTCTCTTTTAAAACAGTAGGTGGTTTCCAAATAACTGCTGTTTGATTGCAATGACGACTGCAATGTTTAATGTAGTCAAGGACATATTGAGAGTAGACGAGTAGAGGTCTCATCTGGACAGATACCGCCTGAATTCTGGAGATGACCAAGTACCTACTACATCTGAAGTGGAGTTTTAGGGTGCAACTAGACAGCTGAATTATCTCAGCCTGGATCCGTGTTGATTGTGCTAAACAGGGTGGCCTCTAGGTATGGTATGTAATTTGGGGTAATCCTTTCATCCATATACAGGGATCAACCACATGGTACGTCAAACGACCCTGTTTAGGACAATCAAGAGCTTCTTGCTCTTTAAAAGGGAGAGATTCCTCAAGATGGTTAAGCCGCTACCCTAGCTGTCCCTTTTGTTGAAGCCTCTTCGCGATCTTGAGAAATGGAAAGCTTCCATGTCACTCCCTTTTCAAGGGGAGAGGAGGTTTTGCCTCTCTTTGCTGCTCACATATCTGTGATGTTTTGAAAGGTGTTCTTTTAAGCTCTGCCAAAGCATCGCTGATGCGCCGGGTCAGTTAGCATCTGTTAAAAAGAAATGGAAAGCTCCCTTCCCCTCCAAAGCAGAGTGGTGCGGAAGCTTTTCATTTCTCAAGATTGTTAAGCATCAGCGATGCTTTGCCACTTTGGTTTGATCCCACCAGTCACACGTGTTGGAATCAAACCAAAACCACACCAGGAAAAACAATAGTCTCTGACCAAGGATCCAGAAAGCTACAGATAGGTACCAATCGGGGCTGGGCTCGTTCGTGAGGTCATGTAGGTTGTGTAGTTGCTGCAAAAAGCGTGGGACAAATGCCCGTCTGATCGCACCCTTAAATTCAGCCCAGTAATTTGGTCTTTTTGGGACCAAAAGCCAGGCTCAATCCTGAGTAACCTAATTTCAAAATAACAAACAATAGTATGCAAGAAAACGCAAAGTGACAAGATCACACCGTACCTTTTTGTAAGCCCATATTTTGCAGTTTTCTCCCTTCTTCAGCCGCTCTCTTAACACCAAAGTTTATTTATTTTATTTATTTATTTATTTATTGGACTTATATACTGCATAAACAAGATGAAAAAAGCATGCAAACATACCCTGGACCATTTTTAATGGCATTGATTCCTAAGTGTTTATTCAGCTGTACAAACTTTCCACGCAAGATACTTTGCCCATAAAACCACAAATAGCTGTTCTTTAAAGAGAGAAACGTACACGCGCACACCCCTACTAAATTCCACTCTGTTCCTTGCTACTGCATATTCGCAACGCTGAATCAACACCATGCACACATATGTATGGTCTTACAAACACAGATGCTTTTAATCTTGTATAGGTTTGTTAATAAAACAAATAGATCATTATTATTTTTTTCAGAAAATCCCAGAAAAAGAAGTTTTATCCACAAGACCATGGGCTTGCGGGAAAATACATAGGGGCTTTGTGACCTTGTGTGGCTTTAACTCCACTTTTTGGAAGTTCTGGCTGTCTAGTTATGGCAAAACTTTCCAGATTGAGAAAGAGTGATACAGATCCTCCTGGACTACACATTTAAGTGTCTTATCACATTTTCTGTGTTCCCAATATAGCTCCCAAGTGGTCCATGGGTAACAATTTTATTCTGTACCTCATTATGAACCCTTCCCTTTGCTCTGTTTCTTCTTCCACCATAGCCGTGTACATTATCTCTTGCTTCGTCCCATCTATGATACGTCCTTATAACCAAGAAATATAAGTCCTCTTAAAGGCTGGCCAATGGCTTTGGTTTCCATGAGCATGCCTGTGAGATCTAATCCATATATTTAGAAAAAACGTTTCGCTTTATAGTGGACCTAAGGTCTTGCAAGACCTCAGCTGGCGACCCGACAGCTGAGGTTCTGTAAAGGTGATGTTAAGGTCAGAGTTTAATTTTTTTGGAGCAGAGCTAAAGCCACACACTGTGGTCTCACTGATGCCCCTGCAAACCCACGGAAGTAAAATCTCCCTGCGTGAAAGTAGAGTCAGGAAAAAAAGATTATGTTTAACACTGTATTTTCTGCTCCAAATAGCAGCATGAACCAATCACTAGGCAAAATACGAAGCAAGCATTGAACAATATAACACATTAGTGTCTGATACAGTAAATCACATTTAGCTTCCTCTTGTTTTCTGATACAGCCGTTCCCTTCTCAAACGTCCAAGCTCTTTTTACAGACAGCCGTTTAAAAAAAATCTCTCTTCCTTGCACATGTAAAATCTGTATTATGGTCTGTGACTTTGTCCCTCTCCCCCAGGCAGACCGTGTCCCCTTGGTCTGGTGATTCAAGAGCCCATAATCCCCTGTTTTTGGCACGATTGTAACCACAAAGCCTAAAGGACTGCAGACCTAGAGAAAGTTGTCTTGGCCAAACTTAAATCGACCGAGTGGGAGGTAGAATCTGGACCCAGCGCAGAAGCCGAAGGACTACTTGGGACCAGATAGGCTGATGAAGTGGCGTGTGGGTTGGGTGATGCTTTTGAGGTTACGGGAAATTCCCCAAGGAGGTAGGAGGATGCTGTTTATCAAGCAACAGAAATTCCATCCGAGTGACCCCTTTAAAAAACACACTTGAAAAGCTTTTGGCTGCTCCTAAAATGAGCCTTCCGGGAAATCTGTAGGTTTACATGCAATCCAGATGTGCTGATGTTCTGAGTACGTGAGGTAGAAATAAATAGAAATACAGATATTCTGAGAAGACCACGGTGCAATAGAAAAAGAGATGGACGCGACCACAGTGATCGAGCCACAAAATTGAACCTGGGATCCTGCGACGGCCGCGCGCCATCAGCCAAACATCTCTTGGGAGGCGTAAGTCATGTATAAGAAGCCGTCTTCGTCGTGATGCGTTGCGTAGACTTCGGCCATGGTGGAGGACATGTTAACCAGGCTGCGGTTGCCGTTCACCAAAACGTGGAAGGCCTGAGTGGAGCCGATGGACATTCGGTTGCTGGGGAAGAAACGAGAACATGGTTTGTGCGAGAGCACGTTTACCCCCCCTTCGCGTGATGATCACAAAACCCGTCGGTGTAACCCTTGCTTAAGCCGGGCCCGACTTGTGATCGGAGAGAGAGTGGATTGGACGGCCCGATGTTCAATAAAATGACTAATTTGTCGTCTTAGAAGAGGGCGACACGTCCGTCCGCGCTTGCGTGCCCGGAAAAAACAAACTAAACATTTAAAAAATTTAAGACGACAAAAAACACTGAGCTAGCCAGCAGATTAACAGCTATATTTTAATGTGAGCTTTCATGGACAAGTCCACTTCTTCAGGCATCTTAAGGTGAGAAACCTCACTTTAAAATATACCAGTCCTCAAGGTGCCACGATTGTCATCTTTATTTTTTTTTAAATATTTTTTTGCTTTTGCCTGCAGTTTATAACCCTGACACCTGTCATGAGAGGTTCGGTTTTGGGAATGCTAACCCAGTCAAGATGGTGGTGAGGAAACTCCCTCATAACTTGGAAGTAATAACATTTCCTGTAAGTATAGCTCAGAGCCAGAGGTTGGGAGTTCGAAATCCCCCACTGGGCCTCCCTGGAGTTGGTGATCCATAGTGTCCCTTCCAACTGTGACTTTCTAAGTTTATTCTTATTTATAAACCATACTGAGGTTAATGACATTTCAATATTGTTCCTTTTTAGAAGGAATATAACAATAGAACAAATTTTAAAAATGTAACAGGATAGTTTAATAGAGGTTGTGAGTTCGATTCCTCACTGCACTTCCCTAATGGGCTGGATTCGAGGATCCGTAGGGTCCCTTCCACCTCTGCAGTTCTAAGATGACGATAATAATTACATTTCCTCACTACTGTACTCTTAAAATGTTACTGGTGGGGATTATTGTCTTATAATGTGTGCTTTTTAAAAAAGCACATTTTTTAAAGCAAAGTAATCCTGATTTACAAGCGTAGCTGTTTAGGTTTTTGAATAAATGCGTCAATGTGAGGAGTAACATTCTTTCTTTTAAAACCTTTATGGGAAAGGTATGAGTTACTTTGAAAAGGAATACTAATCAGCATAATCTTAAGCACAATTTTTAGAGTATATATTTTAATTGTATTTTAATTGTTTTATCTTTTTATTGTGTTTTCATTGTTGTAAGCCGCCCAGAGACCTTTGGGTAGACTGGGTGGCATATAAGTTAAATAAATAAATAAATAAATAAATAAATAAATAAATAAATAAATAAATAAATAAATAAATAAATAAATAAATAAATTGAAGGGACCCTTGACCCCAGTCCATCAGGAAGCAAGAACTCCCAAACCAGTGAACTATACTTACTGGTAAAGTTGTTACTGTACTTCCAAGTTATGAGGGAGTTTCCTCACTGTGCTACTAATTGTGTTATTAACTTTGTTTATTAACGGTCCACACATCCCCTTTTGACATGGGTAGCTGCCTGCTATATACCTCAAGAGCTATCACAATTTGCTGTGGTCGGCCACGTAAAAATTCCCCCAGTGGCTTTGATTTCCTGATCAAGCACCGCTTCCGTTAAGAGCCTTGTAGGAAACAGGAAAACGGAGCTTAAAGGATGCTACTTTGAAAAGTTGATCGCACACCTTCAAATAATAACAAATATACGCCAGGATTCCCGAATCTGGTCCTGACCCCTCTGTGGGATTATATTTCCAATGAGACCCAGGTAGCATGGCTAGGGATCATCCCAAAATAATCTCTGCTCGCTAAGCAAATCTTTCTTTATGACAGCGGTATCATTTACGGTGTTTTTTCCCCCCTTTTCAAAGTCACTGAAACACCAAGATTAACCCCCACCCCACCCCTCTTGATCCTTGAGGCTCACCGGATAATCGTGACAAACTGTCCCACGGTGAGTTCCTGTGGGACTAGAAACTTGATCTTGTTTAAGGCCGGCAACATTTTCTCCTTGGAATAGCGCTCCAGGATGACCTGCGAGTAAACAAGAGCCAGCTTTGAGAAGACCCAGTGGCCTGAATCACCCTTCATTTAAAACATAGAATTTTGGAGCGACCCACGAAAACTGGGTGTACAGCCTAAGGAAGATGATTTATTATGGAAAGCTAGAATGGTAAAAGGGGGAGGAAATACACCACTGAGTCCCCTTGGATATTATGGCCCTACTGTATACCACTTTTCTACAGGAAAATAATGGTTTTCTGGTTTTATTCCTAATATCCACTTGTTTAGCGCATCTTGTTTTTAAATGGCTATCATTAGGGTTTTCTTGCATGGAGTCATTGTTTTCAGGGGCCCTGGTCACGACCTAACACTTCTAGGAAATCGTAGTTGCTGAGGGTCAGGAAAATCATGATCACCCCAGAAAATCTGAATGAAATCCAGGTTTTGAAGAAATTTCAAGGAGGAAAGCAGAAAAAGGGAGGAGATACCTGGGAGTGGACAAACAGCAGGGGTAAGGGAAGCAAACCTGGTTTAAAACAGGGCAGGCGACTGCCGCCTTGCAGGTGTCAGACTACAAAGCCCATCAGGCTGTGTCAGCATAAAAGGTGAGGGATAATGGGAGTTGGAGTCCAACAAAACCTGCCATCTTAAGGGCCTAGAGTGAGTTATGAACTTTTTCCACCGTGGAAAACAGGACTCTCCCCTCTCATTTCAGTCAAAACACTGGGTCTGTGGAGAGGCTTCGGAGAAGGATTCTGATCCTATTCCTAGTCAAGGTTAAAATCATCATGATGGAGGGAACGTCATTGTTCCTCTGATCCAGTGGTTTCCAACTCCTGGGTCACCCCGGTGTTCTTGGACTACAAATCCCATGAACCCCAGCTAGCACATCTCGTGCTGAAGGCTTCTGGGATCTGTAGTCCCCGGCTCTCATCCCACCCCACTCCTCCGTGGAGGAAATCCTGACCTGGATCATATCCAGAACCTGCTTTAGAACCTCCAAGGACAGAGAGTTGACCAGCATACTAGGTCATTTTTATTCCATTAGA
This sequence comes from Pogona vitticeps, assembly GCF_051106095.1. Taxonomy (NCBI): domain Eukaryota; kingdom Metazoa; phylum Chordata; class Lepidosauria; order Squamata; family Agamidae; genus Pogona; species Pogona vitticeps. The sequence continues at coordinate 5,357,724 of NC_135797.1, read as the reverse complement.
AATTTTCTCCTCCTGATCCTTCAAAATATATCCTATTTCTAAAATTAAATAGAAAACTGAGAGGGGAAAAAACCCAGCTATATTCTTCAAGGAGACGTAGACAAGATTCGAGGGCTTAAAACACCAGATTGATCAGTGAGAGTTCATCCTCACGTTAGCAGTAAAAGAACTCCTAGCCTTTATATATATAAAAAAATCCAAGCCGGTCAACTCTGATTGGACAGCTAATGAACATTCCGTTATCTTCTATTGGCCCTTGGTTTGGAGGGAAAATATGGAATGATGGCTATTAAGGAATCTGATTGGCCGGAGAGTCTGGCTGGAGGGTATATAAACCAGCTATTCAGCCAAGGAAGCCTCAGGAAGCTGGTGGCGTGAAGGATGGGAGTATGTGGTGGCAGCTGACAAGAAGGTGAAGCTTTTCACAAAGTGGAACGGAAATCTAAACCAAGAGCCAACAATAGCTCATGTAGTTTGTAATGTTCAATTTTCAGTCAAGCATCATCGTTTTGGATTCTTTTTGTATATAAACACAGATCTCTCTTGATGTTTGACTAAACCATAAAAATATTTATGAACAAGCATTAGTCAGCCAGCCTGGCTATTATTATAATAACTGTTCTAGAAGATAAATGTGCATTTTTAAAATCCTAAATAGACAACGTATTTTGACTACACTTGTATATTCATTTTGTTCAGTGATTTAGAAGAGATCAATTGAATCGGTAGGTCACGCCACTAAATCTCGGGAGCTACGGGAAAAGCGAACATACTCATGCCAGAATATGCCAACACATTATCCAAAATATATAGATAAATCCAGATTTACGTACCGGTACTTTGCCCGGAAATTTTATCCGGATGGCGGCCACTTCGTTTTTCCTAGAAGCTAGAACAGGGGATGAAAATTTTTTTTAATGGAGCATCACTTCAACACAAACGAGATCCATTAATTATTGGAACCAGATTCCCTCCATGAGCGAGAAAATAGAAAAACTAGCTCATATTCTATCATGCTTCCTGGTACATCCCAAATAATGTTATTTTAGCCCATTATTAAAATTTTATTCATGTCATTATGTATACAATGCTATCTGCTTTGACAGTATTTGGATTCTCTAAACTGATAAGTTTCAACACGGGGGGGGGGATCCTTTCGACACAGTGGAATTTTTGAAATTTTGAAACATTTGAAAATTTGGAAGACGAGAAATGTTGAAAGGATGGCCTTGACTCTCCCCCAAAGTGGTGTGTGTGTGTCTAGACTCGTCACAAGACACACAATATATATATTTTTGCCATGGTTTAGTGTAGTACTGGTTCGATTATTTTTTAAATCTTTGTCTCCTCGCTGTTTTTAGCTTTCAAACATTGCCTTTGAGTGACAGAAGCCGCCTTGGGCCGTTTTTTAAGGGGCAAGATGGGGTAAAAATATTTTCAATAAATAAGTGTGCTCAAGAAAAAAACTTCAAGAATTTACATATACTTATTCACCATTAAAAGACAAAAACACACACTTTTAAAAGTCAATTAAAAGCATGGCTGTACATTCAGGCCTTCCTTCCAGTTAATACCTGATTTTTCTGTTTATTCTCCCTTTATTTATTTTCTATTCTATCTTTGTATTGTATTTCTTATAGTATGATTTATGTAATATTTTGTATTATTTTATTGTTTATATTATATTGGAAGCTGCCTAGCGTGGTCTTATTGGCCAGATGGGCAGGGTAAAAATCAAACAAATAAATAAATAAATAAGGCAGAGTTAAAAGAAAAAAGAAAAACATTACTGTATATTAATTTTTAAGATCTGGGCTTTGATTTTTAAAGAAGTCCTTAGAGATGTCTGTTAATCCAGGTTTATAACACTTTGCTTATCTGCTTATACTTCATGTACTGTATTGTATTTTCCATTATCTCTTTTAGCTTCCCAATGTTACCAAAACCAGCACAGGACATTAAAATGGGGACCCACAGCTTTGCTGGAAGAAGGTGAGGCTCTCCCAGATATTTGAAATTAAAAAGAAATTGTAAATAAATATGCCACCTCCTGGAGATGTTTGCTCCAAATAGCGGCTGATAAATCTTTTACTTATTTTTTTTTTTAAAGGGATCTCCTGCAAGTTTGCTACAAAGGTATGTCTGGAAAGTTTAACAAGTGAATTAAGACTGGAAGGATTAACGAGCAAGCAAGTTTTAGGAAATAAGTCAGCATTTTGTTAGGCCTACAACCTCCATCAGCCCAGAAAAATCTGGTGTCCAGAAAAATCTAAAGAAAGACTGATGGAAGCAGAAGCAAGGTATGTGATACCTGCAGGAAAGAGAAGTTTATATATTTCGTTAATTTTAATTTTATTTTATTTTATCTATTTTGTTTCAAAAATATTTTCCCCCCCACTTTCCTCCTTGAAAAGGACCCAAGACAACATTTAAAGTTGACAATGGCGTGTATACCACGGTGGCTAACTTCATTAAAAGAGAATATTTAAAGTATAAAGATCTCTCTGTATTAAAAAAAGACCATATTCAATTTGAGAACAATAAGTATACATTTTTTTTTAAAAAAAGATGCCACTCTGAGAAATGGATACACAAAGAGCAGTGGAATAGTAAAGAAGTAGCACAAAAAAGTGCAGGGTTAGCCCCGCCCCACCCAGCCTCAGGCAGCAAAATCTCCTGGGTCGACCCCATTATGTGGCCTTGGAATTCAGCTTTTTAAATTAACACACGTGGGTCAATGGGTGGCTGTCTTATCCTCCCTCGGCCACCAGGTGGCGGCAGAGAGCAAAGGAGGAAACCTGCCCCCGCCTTCGGTGCCAAACGGAGCGTTTACACGGGGAAAGTGGAGTCTTACCGAAGGGCTTTCGGTGCTTGAAGGGAAGAAACGAATCCATTCGGGAGGGGGGAAAAAACCTGCTTTTTCCGACCTGGTCGTGCAAAAAACAAAAAGGGGGAGAAGGCGCGATCCGCTCCAAGTCCGATTTCCTGACCCACCGCCTCTGCAACGGTTTAAATAGGGCTCGATCCGCATCAAACCTTTCCGAATCCGGATTGCTCGGTCCTGGTTCCGGTGGGAAGGGCAGGGGGAGCTGGGCCTTGGCTCCCCAGGGAAATTTATCCGTGGTCGATTCGCGGCGACGCCATATAAAGGAAACGCGTCCTGGAGCGCGCAAAGGTCCAGGAGGGCCGGTGGAACGCACCGCCACTAGGTGTAATTTTTTTCCCCAGGGTTAATGGATTTTAAACAACCTGCTTGAGAAAAACAAATTTAGGACGCTGAGTTGGAAAAAGTCTTGCAAGGGCTCTTAACCCTTGGTAAATGTCCATTTTTTTCCAGGAATTTTTTTTTCCTGGAAAAAATGAAGATTTCCTGAAATTTTACACCTCTTAACTCTGATAAGTGAACGGAACTTGAGAAACGGGCTGTTTTCAGAGTTTGATGTTTTTGTCAAGTTCGATGAACTTCGAATCTTTGTTAACTGCAGCAGGGAATGAGGAAGGCCAGATGTGAGATGAATTGACTCCTTAAAGGAACCATTTATTTATTTTTTAAAGGCGAGGCAAAAAGAATTTTAAATAAATAAGGTAGGAAGGAGGCGAATCATTTTAAAAGGATTTATTTATTTTGAAAGGGTTTAATTTTTTAAAGAAAGCATTTTCAGTAAATAAATAAGATGGGAAGGAGAGCCGTTGTAAAGAGTACAGTATTTATTTATTTTAAAGGGTGTTTTTTTATTTAAAAAGTTTAAAAGTAATTTAAATAAGGTGGGAAAAAGAAGAGATACATAGAATGTAATTATTTTTAAAAGTATTTTTTGAAATTAAAAAGTATTTTAAGGAAATAAGGTAGGAAGGAGAGCCGTGTACAAATTATTTATTTTAAAAGCATGTTTTAAAAAGTAATTTAAATAAATAAAGTGGGAAGGAGGAGTGCCATGTAAGAAGTATTTTTTTTTATTTTAAAAGTATTTATTTAAAAAAAAAGATTTAAAGCTATTTAAAATAAGATGGAAATGAGAAGAGCCGCGATTTCATAGGAGGAACGTAAAGAACAGCAGCCAGAAGTAATTCGTTCCCGGATTCTCGCTGCCTCGAAGGGAGGGGCATATGCAAAATTAGCCCCCTCGCTCCGGCCAATCAGGAGCCGGCCGCTGGCGGGGGGCGGAGGGAGGGGAGGGGGAGGGGAAGGGGGCGGGGATAGAACCTTCCTCCACGTGACGCGCTCAGCGCCTAACCTCTTTGTCTGAACGCGGCGCTCGCTCGCTCGCGGGTTCTTTGGCCGAAGTTTGGCGCGGCGGCGGCAAAGGCACCCCCTTTTTTTTCTCTTGGGGGGGCCGTGCCAGCTGCCCCCCTTCCCTCCCGATCCCCGCCGTTGGGGGGGGGATCCCCTGCCCCGGAGAGCGTGGATCCCCGGAGGTCGTGTGAACGCGCCCGGCTGGCTTCCCTGCCCCTCTCGCCCTCCGCATGCGAAGCCCGGCGGCGGGGCGGCTTCTTCGATGCCCCCATGGCCACCCGGAGAGCGGTGCCCCCTTCCCTCTGGTCGGGCCACGAGCGGCTGCGGATCGGGGAGCGCCTCCAAGCCAGCCTGGCCGGTCTCTTGGAGCTGGACCTGCTGCGGGAAACCCAGCGGGCGATCGTGGAGCGCGCCTTGGAGGAGGAGGAGGAGACCCGGCGGAAGGATGATGAGGATGATGATGATGATGACGATGGGGAGCCGCCGCAACAGGTGGGCAGCCTTGGGGTTGTTGTGGTGGGGGGGGGAAGGAAGGAAGGAAGGGGGGGGGGGAAAGGACCTTTGCTTGGACTCCCAATAGGGCTCCTCGGGAGTAAGCTTCCTTTGCTATACCACCCCGGAACGCAGGTAAGGGCGAAACCCCCCCCCCCCCCGGCCCGTCTCCTCGGGAGTAAGCACCCCTCCCCCGCGGGGCCATCGTGGGCTACCTGCAAGAGGTCGATGTCCCTTTAAGAGTTGTTGTGTTGTTGTTGTGTTGGTTTCTGATCGTTCCTGATCTTCTTTGTGGTTCTTGAATTTGTATTTTATTTTATTTTTATTTTATTTGGAAACCTGGGTTTTGAAGCTTTCTTGGCTGTGCTGGAGAAGCGTGAGATCCGAACCTGGGACGCGGATCGGAGAGGAAAAAGGAAGGAAATGGACTTTATTTTCTCATTTTCTCAAGGTTGGGGCTTCAAGGGGGGGGGGGAGGATCAGCCTTGCCGAAAGGGGCAAAATGTGCCTTGATTCTCACGATCTTGAGGACATATTGAACACCCCCCCCCCATTTGAAATGCAGGTGAATAAAAAGCATGTGTTGGTGGTGTGGGGGGGCGCTACAGATCGGGGCCCAAAGGTGGATTATGGGGAACCCAGAACCTGCCCCCCCAGCCTGCTGGTTTGCCAGATGTTGAAATAAGAAGAAACCCCCTCCCCAGGTAACACACCTTGTTGCCCTCCCCCCCACCTACCTGCCTTTGGCAGGATTCGCAGCCGGGACCGACTGCCCAAGGGGTGGAGATTGGGCCTGATCCTGCGTTAAAGGTTGAAACAGGGCCTGATTCTGCAAAGTGCTTCTCCTGCTGGAAGGAACGAAGGGCAAAGCAGCTAGTCCCTCGCAAGGAGAGATGTAAAATTTTTTGGAAATGTTCAAACCGGACAAAACAGCTTTGGGGGGGAAACTTGGTTTTTTTCCCCCAGTTTTTTTTTCCAGGCCTTCGCCTCTCTACCCAGAAAAAGCAGGACGTGTCTTGTTGCGCTGGAAAGCCAGTAGATTTATTGGGCGCATGACCCGGAGCTCCTGCTTAGATGATTGTCTTTGTCTTCAAGTTGCCAGGAAATTATTTATTTAATTTTTTAAAGAAAAAAAATTTGGTCTTCTCCTTAAGGAACACAGGAGGGAAAATTTCCGGACCGATTTGGCTAAGATCCCTTGCAAGGAATTTTTAATAATGTTTCCCAAGGAACACTTTAGAGATTGGGGGCGCTTTTCATGTTTTAAAACAAAATACGGATAGATTTCTGCTTTGATGGGGGGAGCTTACAGGTTAAAGTCTTGATGCCCCACTCTAGAGATCGAGGTCCTTCTTCAGCAGGTTGGGGAAGAGAATGAAGAGGTTAGGAAATAAATGTTGGATTCGGTAGGACTTGGTCTGATCCAGGCGGACGCTCTGCACATGCTCAGAGTTTGGATTGTTGACTTCAGAGATCCTGAATTTCCATTCTTGTGTTACAGAAATGTGAAACGCCCAGGAGGATTGGGGTGTTTTGACAGTCCGTTGGAGGGGGTGCGTGGGTCACCGGTGTTCCCAAAAGACTGACGGACTACAGCTCCCATCCTTCCTCTTCATAGGATGCAATGGCAAGGGTGGATGGGAGTTGTAGTCCCACGCTGTGTGCCACACATGTTCTCCCCCATTGTTGTAGACTGACGGGTAGTCCACGATTGGGGGGGGGAGCGGGGGTACCTTGAGATTCAGTGCTCAGTCTTGAGCCGAAATCTGATTTGCAGAAATGGGGAACACAGAACTTAGAAAAGTTATAGACCGATTCCCAGCACGATGGGAGTTGTGATCCGGAAAAATACTGTATTTTTCGCACCATAAGACACACTTTTTCCCCACAAAACAGGGGTGTGTGGAAAGTCTGTGCATCTTATGAAGCGAAGAAAACAGATTATATTTTCCTGTTTTCTTCTCCTAAAAAATTGGTGCGTCTTATGGAAAGGTGCGTCTTATGGAGCGAAAAATATGTACCTTTTCCAAATCTCTGTGTGTGTAGGGAGCAGGGAAATATGACCGGAAGGCCCTCCGTGAAGACCAGCTGGGACAGAAACCAGGAAGGAGAGGCAGGTGTACAGAGGAGCAGCCAGATTTGGAGTGGGGGGGGTATTGCGGTGAATGTTGACGTGGCAGATGGGTAATTAATCCAGGAGTAGACAAGCTTTAGCGAGGATCGGCGAAGGCACAGGAATGGGTGTTATAGGAGGTTGGGAGAGGCAGGGCGGTTTTGGCACGTTAAATCTTCTGGAGAGCAAAATATTTACACCCGATATACGCCCTGTCGCTAGATCGCGCAGAGTCTACCCACCCCGTCCGTTTCTATTGTTACATCCATATGGGGTGACAGATATTTTTTAAAAAATCACCCATAGCACTCTTTGAATCTTTTAAAGGAAAAGATGGCTTCTCCATTGTCGGAGACAATATCTCAAAACTAATATTAAAATTTGGGATATCGCCAGCGTGGCGGCCAGTTCCACGAAATCCAGTTGTTAGGGAAAATTAGAGTAGACCCATGGAATGAATGGGACGTGAATTGCTGTTGATTTAACTGTCCATGCAGGTGGATGGAGAGCCAGCATGGCCTTGTAGATAATGTGCTGGACTAGACTGCGGGGGTGTGTGCTGGGTTCAAATTCTGGCTGAGCTCCTTGGAAACACATTGAGGGGTGGACAGTGGTATAATCTCTCTTGAATATCTCACGGATTTCAAGCAGCCTGTTAAGGCTGCTGTAATTTGGAAGTCAAATGGCAGCACGAGAGAGACGAGACCTTTTTTTCCTCAGATGGATGGTTCATGAACGTTTTGGAATGATAATATTTCTTCCTGTTCTTTTTTTCCCTTTTAATTCGGAATAGACACTGTTTGATTAATGGTATGATAAATCTCCATCGTTTGGACAAGGTGGGCTATAAAACCCCTCCAGCTGTGTAAATAAAGACAATGGCTAAATAGTAAATAAAGGTACAGTTGCAAGAATTAAGATGGGAAGCAAAAGGAATGTGCAAGCTTTTGAGTGAGACAGAACTCTTTTTGTCATTCTGATGAAGTGTTCAGGCTTATCCCAAAGCTTGCCATTGTGCACAAAATGGGAGAAATAACTGACATTAAGGACAGATGATGTGAGAATGAAATACTGTATCGCTGTTTTTTTAGGAAGGTGGGATACTGATTTTGATCAAGGTTAGCAAAAACAGGTCCAGACATAGTGAATTGTGGGGATACTTTCCAGTGGATTTAACACCAAGAACATAAATGTGTCTTTGTCCACCTCACTCTGCATAGTGTGTTTGAACCAACAACAGCTTTCTAAGGTATGGAAAGGGTGTGATCCTGTTTACATAGCAGAACGTTTCAGATGCCTACAACCATTTTGTGTCACAACTTAGATGAGGAATTTAGCTTGATCTCCTCTTTTAAAAAAACAATTTGACCGTGGAGTGTTAGATGGAGTGATTCCCCCCGCTCAAGAGTGGATGTCACAGCAGAAAAACCAGCAGCAAAAGGAGGGAGTCTTAAAATCGCAAATGCAGTCATGCTAAGAATTGCAAAACGGCCGGCTAAGCAGCTGGAATGTGCAGGCTGGGGCGAGGATCGTGTGTGTGTGTGTGTGTGTGTGTGTGTGTGTGTGTGTGTGTGTGTGTGTGTGTAGGCCATCTCAGTCAGGACGGTGTTCAGATTGTGGTAACGTCTTGTTCAGACTAGGCTGAAGAATTGGCGTGGTCCTCCAGATGTTTCCATCAGCCCCTGACCAGCCTCAATGGTGGTAGAAAACGATAGAAAATTAGTCAACATCTGGAGAGCATCAGATTCTTCACTGTTGTTTCACAGATGCCCGTTCCCTGGAATTTTATCTTTTTGCCACCCTCCCTCTTCAAACTTGGGATTTCCTTCTGGAAATAATATTTCCCCCTCCTGGGCTGACCCAGATGTGAGGAATAAGTGGCTGGGAAATTAAGATGGAAAGCAAAAGGGACGTGCAGGCTTTTGAGCGTCACTGAACGTCTTTCTGATGGAAGAGTTCTGTCTGACCCGAAAGCTTGCCGTAATGTACAAGAGCCTGTTCTGATGGCTTTCCCGGGGTCTCCGGAAACTCTGTTTACCCCATAGCTGTGTTCCGTAAAAGAATGTTTGCATCATAATCCTAAGCAGGTACGATCCACTTCCTTCGTGGCCAGTGGGCGCTGGCCGGCCAAGATTTCGATTTGCCAGCCGGGTGGAGTGGAAGAGCTACTCAAAACAAAGCAGCTGTTGTTTTGAAAGGTGACTTCCTGCTTGGCATTTTTCCTGCGTTTTGAAGCCAAGGAGGGCCCAACTTCCTTGTTGTTATTTCTAAAATTCCTCTATAATTGTTCTTAGAAAAGCCCCCCCCAAAAGATGACTTTTCCAATGCTGTGGCTTTTAGAGTTTCCTTACGTTCAGAGGAGGGAAAAAAGTGGTTTATTGTCTTGTTGGTTTGCAAAGGATTTTAGGAGTGCTAGACGGCGGATGTGTCATTTAAGTTGGGCTTTAAGTTTAGTGAGCAGGTGATCTTGTGTGTCTGTGTCACTAGTGGGGTGTCCTTTGGTGTTGCAGATTAGCTGGTGACCAAAAATCTAACCTCACAAATTACAACTGGATAAAAATCAATGATTTTAAGAATCAAATTGGGCTACATTGAAATCAAATCGAAATGGTCAAAAAAATTCCAGTTTTTAAATTTAAATTGTGATTTAAATCAGTTTGATTTCAGTCAGATCCGCCTTGATCTGCCGTCAGTCAACGGTGTGACCCGTCAGCGTTGCCTCCTGCAACAACAGAGCGATATGTTTGCTTCAAGAAAGGCCTAACAGGAAGCCTGATGTTCCCCTGCCTAAACGGATAATGTATCCTAAATTGAAGTTATTTAGTTACTTTGTTAGATTTAATCCACCATTGTTCATAGCCTACTTGCAAGTTAGGAGAGTTTAAGAAGACACTTTTCATTGATTGTAACTGTTGCGTGCTTGGGTGTATCCTGAAATTCCCCCAAATGGCTCAACCTAGCATCATTGTTGCATGAGAAAGACTACAGTGGTGCCTTGCTTCACAATGTTAATTCGTTCCAGCGAAATGGCTGTAGAGCAAAAACATCGTAAAGCGAAAATTAAAAACCCAGCTGATCGTCGCAATGTGAAAAATCGGTTCCTGAAGGAGGGAACCGATCATCACACAGCAGATTTTGCCCATAGGAAGAATCATTTTGCGATCGCTTTTGCGGTTGCAGAAAAGGCATCGTTAAGCAGATTCGTCGTTATACGAGGCAATCGTAAAGCGAGGCACAACTGTACTACATTCTGAGTTACCTGTCCTTCCCTTGAAGACTGCACCCAGCATTGCTGTTTCTTTAAACAAATAGTGCCTAGCTGTCTTCTTGAGTCTTGCTAATCTTTGGAGTCCCCCATCTTTTCCCCGAGACCATCTCCTCCAGTCTCCTCCCTCTTCCCCGGTTTATATACTTTCTGGCCAGAAGGGTTGGCCAATCAGATTCGTAGGAGCCAACATTCTGTCATAAACCTAAACCAAGGACCAATCAAAAGTCATGGAATTGTCAACTGACATCCAATCATACTTGACTGATTAGGATCCCGTCTCTTTGTGTATAAAGGCAAAACCTTTATATCATAGCTTGACCAGAGTGGGTTTTGTTGTTGGCTGCTGAAACACACAAAAACATAAGGCAGGGTTGATTGGATTTAAATTAATTTAATTCACAATTTTAAAAAAATTAAATGGATTTTTTGGATAATTTTAAATTAAAATTTGTTTTTAATTTTCTAAAATTGTGATTTAAATCAATTTGATTTTTAAAAATCCTTGATTTTTATCCACTCTGCTTTAAGGACTTATTTATTTATGTTATTTTCCAACTTTAATCCTGCCCATCTAGATTCAATGAATCTACTCTGGCCGACTTATGAGTTTTCTTTGGAGTTTTTTCAATGGACGATAGCCTGATTCTTCTGTTGCATTTGGTTTCTTCTGAAGAAGTAGACTATAATCCATGAACATTTAGACCAAATGTTATGCTATTTGCAGTCAAGTTCTGCATATAGAGATAGTAGCAAGAGTTTTAGAGACAAATAAGATATTTAAGGAATAGTTTCACCATTATTGCCCTTCAGCGAATTTCCCTGGCTAACTGGGGATTCGAACCCAGGCCTCCTGAGTCCTTGTCTGCCATGATACCCACTACTCGACCACGCTGGCCCTATAAAACCTCCTGAGTTTTAAGGTGCCTTTTACTGGATCTATCAAAGATGCTGAACCTTATCTCCCAGATAGATTTGATGATGCCTGCAAAGTACAAACAAACCCTGGAGTGGATTCACACAACCTCTGAAACTGGAGTCACCAGCCCTCGCTGCTTTATACTGTTGTTTATTTAGATTGTGTGTCAATCCGACCCACTATCAGGCAACTTGTTGTGACGCCCTTCTAAATCAGCTCATCCTTCAAATGCCAGAAGAGTTTTGCAGAGCAAAGTCAGTGCGTGGACTCTTATAGAGAAAAGCCCGGTGGAAGGCCTCAAACCGGCTTTCCTGAATGCAGTGCCCTCTCAGTGTGTTGAATTACAGTGGTGCCTTGCTTAACGATTACCTTGTTAAACGACAAATCTGCTTGACGATGAGGTTTTTGCGATCGCTTTTGCGATCGCAAAACGATGTTTCAATGGGTGATTTTTGTTTGACGATGATCAGTTCCCAAAGCAGGGAACCGATTCTTCGCATTACGACGATCTAAAAACAGCTGGTCGTTGGGTTTCAAAATGGCCGTCCGCAGTGCAGAATGACTCCCCGCTGTGATTAGAACGGATGTTTCGCTTAACAGGCACCAGAAAACGGCCGCCCTATGGAGGATCTTCGCTGGACGATTAGGTATTTAGCCCACTGGAATGCATTGAGCGGTTTTCAATGCGTTTCAATGGATTTCCCCCGCTTGACGATGATTTTGCTCTACAGCTATTTCGCTGGAATGGATTAACGTCGTCAAGCGAGGCACCCACTGTACACACCTTATTATCTCAAAGGGGCTGGGATAGATAAGGGTTGGATGGAGGGCGACAGGTTTGGAAAGGCACCTTGATCTTTCCCTCTCCTGGGAAGACAGTGAACCCTGATCTCTCTCTCTCTCTCTTCATTTTCTTCCTCCACCTCACACCCATGTGCGCATGCGCACACGAGCGTCCTGAACAGCAAGCTTTTTATGGGAGAACAAACTCTTAAGAGAAACGGCAAGGCGTTTCCACCCATGGAGGGGAGAGGCTGGGGCTTACGCCCATGGCTCTAATCATGCGCAAACACTGTTATCTCCCGGACGAGAGAAGGTGATGGTGGTGGCAGTCGTGGCTCAACAGCAAAATGGGTTTTGTGGACTTCGAGCAGAGCTGGTGGGCCACTTGGACCTCAAAGCCATGCTTCCCAATCTTGGACCCCCCCTCCAGATGTTCTTGGGCTACAACTCCCAGAAATCTTGGCCAACACAGCTGGTGGCGAAAAGGCTTCTTGGGGTTTTAGTCTAAGAACATCTGGAGATCCAAGCCTGCCTTGAGTCATCAGATAAACACTTTCTTCTGTTTTGAGCCAGGGTGGGATGAGTTCACTAGCCATGTAGGTGTGGGTGTCCACTTTGGCCTGGGTAGGTTCGCATAAGGCTCTAACAGTCCCCTTTAATCATAAAACCATGATGTACCAAGTTGATTCTGATTTATGGCAACCCTTTTTGGGTTTTCCAGGCGGAGACTTCTCAGAACTGCTTGACCCTTCCCTTCCTCTAGGGGCGCTGTGGGGCCATGCAGCTTGCCCAAGGCCCCCCAGGCTGGCTCTACTCCCAGGAGGCACGGTGGAGGTTCGAACTCGCGACCTCTGGCTCCACAGCCAGATGCCCCCCCCCCACTGAGCTATCCAGCCTTCTCACCTCTTTAAAAAAAAAGGGACAAAATTAATCTCTTGTCTCATTTCCTCTGGAGGATGGGCTCTACTGCTAGGTAGAGCAAGGCAGCAGATTTGTGTGATGATAGAAAACTGGCATGGTGTTGGCCGTTCTGTCTTTTCTGCCAAGGAAAAAGGAGAGGCACTTACAAGTTACAATCGACTTCCGAGTAAACAGACACACGGACTTAGTCTGAATCCATGAGCGAACTGGGGACAGGGGGTGCTCTCCCAGATGTTTGAGGCTACAGCTGTTTCGAGCGTTCAAAATAAATAGCGCAGCTCTGTCTGAATTCCGGCGTGGGGAATATGCAGTCCACCGAACTCTAATAAGGCCTTATTATTGGCCATGTTGGGTTTGAGGCTGATGGAGTTTGTTGTCCAACAACATCAGGGAGGGTCATACATTTGCCACGAACCCTACAGATGTTGTGGGATGGCGTTAGTGGAAAATCTAGTTGAATAGGATCTGGAAAGCTACACGTTTCCCTGATCTAGTTAAACCGGACGGAATCCCAGTAGCCCCATTCTGTACTGGTTGACGTTTCTGAAATGATTCCAAGGGGAGCCCCATATGTAATTTATAGCAGTAATCCTACATGTGATGGGAAAGATCATTCTTTGCCAGGGGCTCTGAATTCGAGAGAAGCAGCTCTGTACTAAATATTTTGAAGTGATATAAGGCACTTTTCTATATTCTTTTAGGAAACATTTCTGAAGCTACCCGGCGGCAGCGTGGACATATGGAACATAATTGCAGACTTCTTTTAGATCCCAGCCTTTATCCATTTAAGTAATTTCTGTAATTATCATCTCTTTAAGCCGGCCTTAATGTATTTCTAAGAGAAATTGCAATAGGGTTTGAGTGGGCCTGAAACGATATGGTCTTAGGTCGAAGTCAGTGTCTATAAATATATTTTTCTTCTGATCATGTTGGACCACAACACCCATCAGCCCCAGACCGCAGTGCTTGGGCATGGCTGCTCAATGCAGAAGGGATTCTGCATGTGGTTTAAGATTACAGTGGTGCCTCACTAGACGATGATAATCTGTTCCACTGAAATAGCTGTTTAGCGAAATCATCGTCTAGCGAAAAGCATTTCCCTATTGGAATGCATTGAAACCTGTTTAATGCGTTCCAATGGGGAAGGATCGTCGTTGTCTAATGAAGATCGGCCATAGGAAAGCCGCTTTGCGAACCTCCGATCAGCTGTTTAAATCGCCGTCTTGCGAAGCCTAGGTGCCAAAAACACCTGTTTTGCAAGCGCGGAGGGAGCTGTCAAAATCGTCGTCTAGCGAAAATCGGTTTGCAAAGCAGGGACCAAACATTGTCTAGCGAAATTCCCCCATAGGAATCACTGTTTTGCGAATCGCTGTAGCGATCGCAAAAAAGTTAATGTCTAGCGAAAAAACTGTCATGCGGGGTAACTGTCTAGCGAGGCACCACTGTACAGTGTTTTTGAGCTGAAAGGTGAGTGTAGGTTTTGAAGCTGAGCCCTGGCACTATCTAGCGTTTTGTCTTTAAATTGGCGGCGTTTTCAGTCCCTGGGCTGAGTTTTGCCCCCATCTTCATTCCTCAGCTTCAGATTTTCTTATCTGTGAAGTGCCAACGACATTGACCCAGTTCACAAAGTCCTCTTAAAAGCAAACAAACATTGAAAAGCTGGTGTGAAGCGGTTCGCCCCATTCAGTCATGCGCTAAAATCAGTTGACTTTCGTAAGTTCGCAGAGAAGAGTTTTGTTCACACTGCAGCCTCGTTGGTTTATGGAATGCAAGAGGCCGGAGTAATGGTTACTGACTTAAAATGACAATTTGTCCCGCTTTGTGAGCAAACAGGCTAAAACCTCCATTTACAGGGAGTGATACATCCTTAATTTACTAAATGACGGAGGTAGACAGAAGGAGAAGCTTGCCTCTTGATGATCCATCACTAGAGATAGCGCAAAATACAACGAACCCTTTTGGTCTGATCCAGCTAGATTGCATTTTGCGGGCTGAGCGGTAATTGTAACATTAGAACTTAGAAAAATCAGTGTCTGGTAGGGTGGATACAAATCAATGATTTTTTTAAAAAGTCAAATTGAATTAAATCATGCTTTTTAAAAAAAATCAAACGGAATTAAATCATGGTTTAAAAACAAGAGATTTTAACATTTCAATTGTCTCCCAAAAAATAAATCCATGTTTTAAAATATAAATTGTGATTTCAAGCCGCTGGATTTAAATCAAACCCGCCCTGATACAGTTTTGGGAATCTCCCAGCTTTTCAGAGTCATTTATCCCAAAAAACTTAACTTTGGCAAGCTCCAAAGGATATCAGATTGGCTGTTTTGATGACGAAAACATCGTGTGTTCCTGAAATTCTGTAGTTTGGAGGGGAAAACAAAGGGCTTAACTTGAAATGTCAAAATGACTTGTGTTTTTTTTAGGATTGGGGCGCTGCCCGACGGTCAGCAAAGCTTCTGCTTGAAAGCATTTGTCTCGGGATAATACCGCAGACCTATTTAACCGTGGTTAGCCTCTGGCCGCTTGCCTCCCTTCGCAAGACGGACCGGGTTGCCCGCGAATGAGGCTGATAAAAATGGCAGCTCTTGGAAAGCCAAATATCGGAAAGACCATCTCGGGGTTGCAGAAAGACACCAGGTTTGATGGATAGCCGTCTGCCCTCCACTCACCCGCCCGCACAATGTGCGGATCCCGTAGCACGTGCGTCTGAATGGGGAAACCAGGAGGCCCCCCAAACAAAGGCGACAGCTGCCGGGCTTAGGGAGAAGAAAGGGGCAGCCGAGGGAGAAGAGGTGGGAGGCCCCGGGGAGTTTATATTTCATTCCTGCTGGCGCAGCAAATGGGGATTTCCACCGCCCCCCTCTTTATTTTCCTTGCACATGGCAGCTGCCTTAAACCCCTTGGGGGGAGAGAAAAACTTCGCAGGCATGTTGTAACGATGGCCTCTTCCCCCTTGATGCACCATGGAAAGCAATAAATCTTTGACGGTGTGTGTGTGTGTGTGTCCAGGTGCGGCATGGAAGGAAGGTCTGGGTGCGAGGAAAGAGACGCTTTCTTTTTGCGTTTTGCTGCTTCTGACATTCCAGAACGATGCGCCTCTTGGATTCTGGCATCTTGACTGTTGCAGTCTTTTGGATTCCTTGTTATTTATTTATATATATATTTGCCACAGTAGAAGTGGAGATCCACAGAGGGGAATAGCTACAGAGTTCCGCGGAGTCCACCCCTTTCTCCTTAACTGGCGTTTACAGTCATTCAGTCTGGGACGTTTGTAGGAGAAAGAATGAAAAAAAAATCTTTACTTACAGTTGCTTCAAATTACAGACTTGTTTCAGAACAAGCTAGGTCAAGGCAAGAAGTCCTTACTTCTCCTGCAGACCTTTCCAGATATAATCCCAGATATTTCCAGACTGGGAAGGATCTCTGCTCCACAGACTTCTGCCGAGCGCTTGAACCTTTCTGGGCTAAAATGGGCCAGAAACATCATCCGGACGACGGCATCTATCCAGATGGGTTGAACCTGCCTGCTTTGGTGGGCTAAGCTAAATGTTCCACCGGGTTATGAAATGAGTCCCCGGACAATAATTAGGCCTCTGCACTGAAATTGATTGGATTAACGGACTTAACCCACTTGGAATGGACGGCTGGGATTCCAGGCCTCCATCCTTTTAATCAGATTGTCGATTTTTAAAAAGCCATTTATTATTTTAGTGCCCGTGGGGGGGGAGTGAATGTCTCGGCTCTTCTGCCGGCCTTTAAGTTACGCCGGGAGCCTTTTGGGGTTGAGGTGTGAGGTAACTTTAGTGCGCTGTGAGCAGTCATGGAGGTCCCGGAAGTCCGTTTTCCCCACCTTTCCGCCCACAGCTTGTGACCCCTTCGTTGCTGTGATTAGAAAAGTTTCAAATATCTTGCTCTTCCTATTTCTTTCTTTGCCAAAATAAGATGCCGGGGTACCGTGCACCTTGGCTGACAGCACTTTCTGAAACAATTCGTTCTCTTTTAAATAATAATAATGTACCTTAGAGTCGATTCTGACTTATGGGCAACCCTTTCCAGGGTTTTCTAGGTAAACAATCCCCTTCCCTTCCTCTAGGGGGAGCCCTGGGATGCTGCAGCTTGCCCCAGGCTACATAGGCTGGCTCTTCCCTCTATTCTGGCTTTCCCCTCCATTCTTTTCTATCTTAACTTCCAATTTGCTTTTTTTCCATCTTGAATGCCACTAATACTGTATTATTGATTTGAAGTGTTGTTTTAATTGTTGATATGTTGTTTTCCATGTTTTTACTGTAAGCCGCCCAGAGTAGACGTAGTCTAGATGGGCGGGATACAAAATAAAACAAACAAACAAACAAACAAACAAACAAACAAACAAACAAACAAAAATAAATAAATAAATAAATAAATAAATAAATAAATAAATAAATAAATAAAATGGGGATCGAACTCCCAACCTCTGGCTTCACAACCAAACACTTAAAACAGAAACAAGCAGAGTCGGGGGTGAAGGTTCAGGTGGACCACAGATAAGGTGTGCTTGCTTATCTTTGTTCACACTTTAAAAAAAAAATGTTTTCACGAGGTTTTGCCTCCTCTGATCCCACTCTGAAGCCTCTACGTGATGCTAGAATTTTGCCCGGTATTATGAAAATAGAATGGCCAGATTGTGATGAGCTGGGTTTTTCAAAAGTGTGATTACGCAAATCGATGAACAGATAAATTTATAGACTTTTGGCTGATAGTAGCTTTTGTTGTTCCGTGTCATCAAGTTGCTTCTGTCTTAATTATAACCCTAATAGGGTTTTTTGGATATATAGGATCGTTAAGGAGCAGTTGATCATGACCATCTTCTCCAACGGGTTTCTACGGCTAAGCAGGGATTTAAAACCTAGATTTCCTGGGTCTGATAGTCTGTTACATCACCCTGGTTTTCTTGCAGGACTAACCTACAGCTTTTAAAAAGCAGAATGAACGCTGAACGCCATCTGTTGAGCGCCAAGGGCAATATGGTGGTGGGGGAAACCCATAAGAGTTCAAGATGCCGTTGTTTCTGAGCGTACGCTCATATCTCAAGAATTTATGAGTTGTACAAAGTCCAGAAAAAAAGTCTTTTCCAATAAAACTCCCCATGTGGCTTATTCCCACATATGGGTTTTCCCCCCCTCAACAATTTTAATTTACGGCCTGCATAAAGAGAGAGAAGAATTACAGATGTTGTAGCAGCTGGGTTCTGATTTCATTTGAATGGTTTGTATATGTTTTTTAATGCAGGATGAGTACGTTTTCTAACAGAATGCCCTCTGTATGCAAATCTGAGAGACCGATATCTTAACAAGAACAACTCCCCATTATGTACAGTTTTATTTCTGTTCGCTGGCACAGGCGACTATATCTCTTATAGGGCCACTTATAGAAGCGAGCAGGAATACTTTGAATAAATAGAATATTGTGTTATACAGCTGGGCGTCATAGCATCTGCACCAACTACTGCTACAGTCTCCTAGGAAATCATGGCAGTCTTATCTTCTGCTCTACCCTTGGACTCTGTCTTATTAGTCACTGATAAAGGCAACCCTTAGAGCCTCCCTGTGCAAGAGCAGTCTATCTCCGACAGGCAGACGAATGATGGCAGACTACAGGGAAGAGGCTGTCGCCTTCGTGCCCTGCTTGGCTTCTTTCCTGGGGGCCCCTGGCTGGCTCCTATTAGATTTAGATTATGCATCCTTCAGTCTCGAGAGACTATGGTATCGTTCTCTGTATGGAGGTCTTGGAACAGCATCTAGTGTGGCTGAGAAGGCCAATTCGAGAGTGACAAGCCCTTCCACATGCAAGACAAATACAGTCTGTCCCCTGTCCACCTCCCTGATTTTGCTGCTTTTGGGACTGCTTCTTTGCCTCGGCCTGCTGGACAAGGGTGTCTTCAAATTGGGAGAGGCCGTGATGCATTGCCTGCCTCCAGGCTGAACACTCAGATGTCAGGGTTTCCCATCTGTTGAGGTCCATTCCTTAGGCGTTCAGATCCCGCTTGCAGATGTCCTTGTATCGCAGCTATGGTCTCCCTCTGGGGCGATTTCCCTGCACTAATTCTCCATACAGGAGATCCTTTGGAATCTGACCGTCAGCCATTCTCACAACATGCCCGAGCCAACGTAGACGTCGCTATTTCAGTAATGTAAAACTTCCAGCTCTTTCTAGGACTACTCTATTTGGGACTTTGTCCTGCCTGGCGATACCAAAAATGCATTGGAGACAACGCATATGGAACGTGTTCAGCTTCCTCTCCTGCCTCTTATCCACTTTGTTTCTGTGTCTTGTCGAACAGGAAGAGCGTCAAAGCGACCTGGGTGGGAATGGATTGCCCCCCGCCCCCTCCAAACTGGACCGAAGTAAATCCGAGGACCTTCTCGGGACCACCAAGACGGCCCGTGAGTCCTACAGTTCATCTGACAACGTTGGGACAGAGTTGGGCGCTCTGCGTGGCCAGGCGGGAGATGATCCAGACAAGGGGGGCGTCGGACTGCAGATCATCAGCGAACATCTCCCCACTGCTAAGAAAGCTGCACTGAACGGAGGGGAGAGCCAGGATGCGTTGGAGGCTGATTCCAGGCCCAGTTCAGGTAAATGTCCCGTCATTTATTTAAAATACATATTTTACCCTGCCTTCCTCCATGAAAAGACCCAAGACAATACAGTGGACCCTCTACTTAAGGAATTAATCCATATTGGAATGGTGGCTGCAAGTCGAAAAGTCTGTAGGTCGAATCTCCATTGACCTACAGTGCATTGAAAACCGATTAATCCCATAACCAGCGGTTTTTATTCTATTTTTGTTCCATTTTGGGTTTTTTCTGGTCTGTAAGTCGATTCTCCGGCTGCAAGTCGAATCTGAATTTTGCAGCCAGAGAAGTCTGTAACTCGAAAAGTCTGTAAGTCGAGCCGTCTGTAAGTCGAGGGTCCACTGCATTTGAAAGTTGAAAAACAGGAAGTATACAAATATTTAAAGGAATCGAATTAATATGACACTGAAAACGGTAAACCAAATAAAAACCAACAGCACATTTGAAGCGGTCAAGCACAATCATCTCTTTGAAAAACCCCACTCCGGCAGCCAGTCCCATCAGGGAAGGAAGGCGTCCCCAGAGAGAAAGATCTTGGCCTGTTTGCAGGAGGAGAATCAAGATGGGGGGGGGCAGCCTGGCCTCCAGTGGCAGGGAGTTCCAGAGTCTGAGTGCAGTGACGGAGAAGGCTCTCTCCTGTGTCCCCAACCAAGGGGAGAGAGAAAGGCCTCCAGGGAGGTTCATAAAGAGGGATACAGTTTTTGAGCTATCTTGGACCCAATCCGTAGAGGGCTTTCTAGGTTAGAACTGGCACTTTTGAGTTGTGCCTGGAAATGGATTAGCAATCAATGGAGCTGCTGTAACGGGGGGGGATTATGTAGTCCCTGTTTGGGATGGAAATATTCCTATCCCTAGAATTAAAGCGGCTGCCGCGGATCATCCTGCCATCCAAAAGGAGGGCAAAAGGGGTCTCTGATTAGGATAAAACACTGCAGGATAATCTAGAGGTACAGATGTGAAAATCACAATGGCTTTTGAAATTTAAGAATTACGCTACGATGTGCCCAGGTGGTTGCTGTCTGCCTGGGGATGAGAGGTGAATTTGTATGTTCCCCGTATCTCTTTTATTTTTTATTATCCCGTCTGATTTCAGCAGGGGGGGGGCGTCTTCAAAGGGAGGACTGCCCCCCCATCCAGTGGGGCCACCCTGTTCCAAACGGGTTTGCGCGGAACCACATCCTCGCAGGATCCCCGAGGAGCCCTCGTGCCATCGCGGAGTGGGTTGGGACAGATCTACCACTGCCTGTTTGGGCTGATTTTTCTGCTTGTGGGTGTTTGTAGGAAAATTGACCAGGAAAAAAAAAGGGGGGGTCCACAGCCGGCCAGTGCTTGGCTTCCCCCTGTCTTTAGCAGCAGTAGATTTTTCCATCTCCATGTTGTCTCATAATTTTGCTCAATCCAGGCCTTTCTTTCTTTCTTTCTTTCTTTCTTTCTTTCTTTCTTTCTTTCTTTCTTTCTTTCTTTCTTTCTTTCTTTCTTTCTTTCTTTCCTTCCTTCCTTCTTTCCTTCTTTCTTTCTTTCTTTCCTTCCTTCCTTCCTTCCTTCCTTCCTTCCTTCCTTCCTTCCTTTCTTTCTTTCTTTCTTTCTTTCTTTCTTTCTTTCTTTCTTTCTTTCCGTCCTTCCGTCCTTCCTTCCGTCCTTCCGTCTTTCTTTCTTTCCTTTCTTTCTTTCTTTCCTTTCTTTTCTTTCTCCTTCCCCCTTTCCAGGGTTTTACGAGACCAGCGAGATGAGTTCGCTCTCGGATTCCTGCGCCTCCGTGCAGAGCGACGGGCCCGGAGGCGGCTCGCACAGCAGCGTCGGGTCCCTCTCCCACCTCCCCGGCCTGCGGGAGAACGGCTCGGCCCGCCCGCATTCCACCGACGAAGCCGCCGTCCGGTTCCTGGACCTTCAGCTGCAGCGTCTCAGCTTGGCCAACGCTCCTGGGGCTGCCGGCAGCCGGAGGCCTGTGTCGACAGGTGAGAACATCCTCCCGCTTTGCCCGCTTGTCAGTCTCAGCATCTCGGCCGTGAAGCCTCTGCTCCCGTTGGCGAAGGCTTAAGGAGAAGGATCTGAGCGATTCTACAGACCTCTGAAAGGGGAGTTTTGGACAGGGGTTGGAAATGTTACTTTTTTGAGGGGGATGGCAGCTGTCAGAACTCCTAGGGAGAATGTGGAAAACAGTCCAGAAGAGTTTGGTGCTGTTGTTCTAGACCATCAAGTCCCCTCCGACTCATGACGACTCTATGAAGGCGCCATCTCCAGAATGTCCCGTCCTCAACAGCCCTGCTCAGCTCTTCTAGACTCGAGCCTGTGGCTTCCTTTAGGCAGTCCGTCCATCTCACATTGGCGTCTTCCTCTTTTACTGCTCCCTCCTGCTTTTCCCGGCATGATGCTCTTTTTCCAAAGAATCCTGCCTTCTCTCAATGTGCCCAAAACAGGGTAGCCTCAGCTTCAGCGTTTTTACCTCTAGAGAAAGTTCAGGCCAGATTTGATCGAGGACCCTCTTGGGAGAACTGGTATTGGATGCAATAGGCTCATGAAATCTCAGCATCCCGGGGTGGTGGTGGTGGCTAAACATCTATATATCATAGCTTGTATTTCTTCGAAGACAGTGGCTCCTAACCTTAGGTCCCCAGATGTTCTTGGACTGCAACTCCCAGAAGCCTTTTTGCCACCCGCTGGGCTGGCCAGGATTTCTGGGAATGGCAGTCCAAGAACATCTGGTTTGCCCAAAATTGGGACATTCTGTTCTAAGAGATTCAGAGCCCTTTGAGTCCTCTTCACGATCTTGCAGAAAACTGGATAGATCGGTGGAGCAAGCTACCAAATCTGATGCCCTTCCTATGTTTTCTAATACAGTTCCCATCCTCCACAGCCGTTCTGTGTTTCAGGGTCAGGATTCTGGGTGCTGTAGTCCACTTAAAAGAGCACGCCGTCTGGTGCCCTTCCTGTGTTTTGGAATACAATTCCCATCACCCAAAACCGTTCCGTGCTTCTAGGTCAGGATTATGGGTGCGGAAGTCCATTTAAAAGAGCACCCTGTTGAGAAAGGTTACAAGGGAGAGGACTCCCCAGACTTTCAGAGGTGGACGTTTAAGTATGTTCTTCTGCTCTCTGCGGTGGGATGTCCTCGGTTCATTCACTCACGTGCTTCTCATTTCGATGGTTTGCTGCAGGTGATCTGGAGTTTCTGCTGGGCCTCGGAGACCTGTCCCTCCCGTTCTCCAAGAACCCGGGCCTCCAGCTGCTGCGCTACAAGTCCGACCTCGTCTCGCGCAACACCAACGAAATCTACCACTATCCGAGCCCGTTGCATGCCGTGGCCCTCCAGAGCCCGCTCTTCACTAGCAGCCTTTCGCACAGTTCCTCCCAGGAAGATCTCCAGGAGGCGTCCCCGAGGGTGGCGGAGGCCCCCTCTCCAAAGACGGGGTCCCTTTGCTCCCCGGAGCAGCGCCGAACCCGCCTCGACCACTACGTGACTAAACTAGCGCTCCGCTACAAGTGCCGCTCAGTCACCGGCCGGCCGGAGGGCCGATACCTAGCGGGAAGCCAGAAAAGCTTGTCCATGTCATCCGTCTGCAGTTCTGTGCTCGGCGCCAGCCAGCTCCTGGCCTCGGGCTCCGGGTGGAAGATCCGTCGGCGGATCTCCACGTGCTCCCACGTGCGCTCTCTGGAAGGCTCCGAGGGGA
The DNA here is from genome assembly GCF_051106095.1 of Pogona vitticeps. Taxonomy (NCBI): domain Eukaryota; kingdom Metazoa; phylum Chordata; class Lepidosauria; order Squamata; family Agamidae; genus Pogona; species Pogona vitticeps. Next base: position 5,334,712 of record NC_135797.1, on the reverse strand, counting down.
CCCAAGAGTCTCGGGTCTTGGACTCCCAAGGAGACCTCACGCCCTTCCCGGAGATCAGCTCCATCGCGTCTAACGCCACCAACCTCAGCAAGGTGAGCGAGCCTTCGGTGATGTCGCTCCCGGAGACTCTCCCGCCGTATCCAGACCGTTCTGCCATCGGCTACCCGAACAAGCAAGCGAGTGAATTCGGGAAAGGGGGTCTTGGCTGGGTCAATGGTTCCCCTAGGACCACGGTCCAGGGGGAGACCTCCCTCGGGAAGGAGGCCTCGTTGCCCCGGGCGACCTCCGACTTCGAAAAGCTGTACAAAGGGAGGCACGCCTCTCAGGAGTTGGTGAAGACGGCCGAGAGGCCAGAGAAGGCGTCCGAGAGGAGCTGGTTGAATCCCCGGGAGCTGCTGAGGAGACTCAGCCTGCGGCGTCGGTCCTCCTCACGCATGGGGAGCAGGGCGCGCGCCAGCTCAGAAATGAACGTCCACGTGGCTGCAGGCTTGGCCTGCCACAGCGACCCCCAAGCCAGTAAAGGCAAAGCAATCAGGCCGAGATGGGCTTCGGTCCTCGAGATTTCCAGCAAGACTCCCGGCCGGCCCCGGCCAAAAGCCGGCCCTTTCCCCCCGCCTCACGTCCTCAACCGCCACCTCACCTTCTCCTCCAACTCCCCGGGGACCTTCTGCTTTGTGGGCGAGAGCCGCCTCGACCTGGCGCCCCACCGGCGGGCCGTGCTGGCGGGTGGTGGCGGCGGCGGCCTCGGCAAGGTGGAAGCCACCAGCGCCATCAGCCTTAATGGGGAGTGGATCCTCCATCCGTTCGGGGAGAGATGGCCCCAGGCCTCCGCCACCTTGGACTCCACCGATCTGCCCGTCCGGAGTTTCAAGCTGCGCCGCAGCCGGTCATTTAAGGAGCTCAAGAAGGCGATGACGCGCTCTCTCCGCGGTTCCCGAACCCCCAAGTGACAAAGCTCAGGCCCGTCAGGACTGCTAGAAAAAGGCTGGGCAAGTTAACCGTTGAGGGGCAACGATGAGGCCCCTCCTGAACTTCTTTATATATATATTTTTCAACTTTATCCCCGCAGGAGCGTGTGAAATTATTTTATTCCCTTTTGTTATGTTTCTCCATTTGCCACCTCCCTGATCATCTTGTTTCCTCTCTCTTTTCGGCTCGAAATATGAAATGCTACTAAGGGGTGGGATTTTTTTTTCAGGATTCTAATTATTCCGGAAATCATCTAGAAATCCCTCAAGCAGATTTCTGGAACTGGGAGAGGAAAAAGAAGGCGGCGAAACGAGAGATCCTTTTCTGGTTAGGGTCTACTTCTTTTGCATGGGCATCGGCTGAGGAGAAGCAGGGAGTGCCAACCCAGTCCCACTTCCTACTGGGAATCGCCCTAGTGTGCCATAGGAGAGTAGCCGTACTACCAGTTATAATCTCTAGGGGGAGCCTCTCACTGAACTACTCTCTCCCATGGTATACGAGGGCCAGTGGTTTCCAGCCTCTGGTAACCCAGGTGTTCTTGGACTACAATTCCCAGAAATCCTGGCTAGCACAGCGAGAGGTGAAAAGGCTTCTGGGAGTTTTAGCCCAAGAACACCTGAGGAAACCGCTGCCCTAGGACACTATGGAGAGGGTAGTTCAGTGAGAGGGCTCCCCCTAGAGATTATAATGGGTAGTGCGGCTACTCTCCTATGGCGCACTAGGGCAGAAAGACCTCCCTCTGGCGATCATTTTTCCCCCCCAGTCCCTGGAGTCTGGTTGGGGGATTCTTGATGACTTGCGGGGTAGAAGTCCTAGACTTCCGAAGCACCCACTTCGAAAAGTTCCTTTTTCTTTCTTTCTGGAACTCCGACACCCGGAGGACTTGCGCCGTCGGCCGCCATGCCGTCTGGGCGGTTTCGGGAAGCTGTGGTCTTGAAGCAGGAAACTCTCCCCTCTCGAATCTTCACCGATAGATCTCCTCTCTCTCGAGGTTTCGCCAAGTCCATCCTCAAATGTAGCAGTGAACACCAAAGCATCAGAATACCCCTCAGCCTTAACGAGAGACCCAAAGAATAACCTTGAGTGTTGGCAGTCGTCAGATAATTTTTTGATTGATTATTATTTTTTAATTGGGGGTGCCAGCCCCTTGTAGCCGTCGAGGCTGGCTTGGGTCTCACAGTCTTCCATGGGAAGAGATGGAGGGGGGGACAGAACTGTGGGGTTTTATTATATTGCCCTTCCTCCATTAAAGGTCTCTTTTTCTCTGTGTCTGTCTTGTCGAGGGAACAAGCATGCACATCGCTCAAGACCCACAGAGTCTTTGCCAATCAAAACACCACTCCCTCTTTAGATTTCTTTCAGGTTTTATTGCAATCTGGTGACCAAAATAAAGACGATTCTTGATCCTTCGGCTGCCCTTGAGCCGGACAGGAGAGCTGTGTGGGAGACCTAATGGTGAGGCCAAACCATGTTTATTTTGGTCTCGGATTTGGACACGGGGGTTTGAAACCTACTTTGTTTTCCCGGGTCAGGTCTCACTACGAACACCCACAGCACATCATCGTCTTCTAAAATTGAGGTAATCCCCAAACTGGCCCAAAGTGAGGTTCGCCTGCATCTTGTTTCTTCCCATTTTGGGGGCCCCCCTTTTTTTGCAGGTTCTCTCAAGAAACCTCCACACTTTCTTCCGGAACTTTCTCCGGGGACTCCGACATTTCGAGCGATGCTCGACGTCCCCATACGCTCACTCCGGCTGGTTTACTGAACGCCGATAGCCTGAAACAGTTCTTTGAATGTTTCTGTTGTTATCTTTGAATGATCTCGCTCTCTGGATCTGTGAACTTTCCCTCCACCCCCCCCCCCAAAAAAACATTATGGTTAAGATTGAGGTTAGAAAAATAAACAATCGCTTTTTAAATTAGGCTGTTTCCCGCCTATTTATTCTGAGGAAGTGTCCAGCCTCTGGAGGCCCGATCTGCTTGGTGGGTGCGCTGCGCTGGGTTTGGCTGCGTGTAACGGTAAGGATGCTTCTGAAGTTTGGATTTTTCCATGTGGGAGGTTCCAATCATACATTTCCCCTTTAATTTTTATATTTCTTAAATCAGCCCCCAGAGTGAGATGAAAGGTAAAGGTAAGGGGCACTCTTCACCCCCCCACAAAAAAAACCCTACATAGCTTCAGCATTTCAATCAAATGTTTTGCTTCTGCCCTTATTTTGGTCTCCTCGTTTGTGGAAATGAATTTTTTTTAACTGAACTGCACTGCTTCTTGAGATATTCTTCTGAGGAATCTCCCAGGACCTGTGAGTGGAAGAAGGACTCGTTGTGACACAGGTAATTGTGTGCTGTCTCGTCAGTTCTGACTTTTTTCAGAGTTTTTCAGGGAAAGAACGCTCAGAAGTGGTTTCCCATTCCCTTCCTCTAGGGGGAGCCCTGGGATGGTGCAGCTTGCCCAAGGCTACCCAGGCTGGCTTTTCTTCCACAGAGGGGAATCGAACTCCCAACCTCTGGCTCCACCAATGGAGACCTATATAAGGTGTGTTTCCCCATACCATACCTAGTTTTATTCCCATGCACGATTAGTTGGCTAAACCTTCAGTGACGATTAGGGCCAACGTAAGCAGCAGATGGCTTCGGATGTTTCCATCCCATGATGCATCGGGGGTGCCTGTCATCCAGTGGTTCCAGATGTTCTTGGACTACCGCTCCCACAAATCCTGGCCAGCACAGCGAGTGATGAAGGCTTCCGTAATGCTCAGCCCCCAGAGGGTTCTGTTCTGCCAGTTCTTCCCCCTGAAAAATCCTACACACCGTAGGATATATTTCTTAAAAATTCCCTTCTGGAAACTTGGTGCAAGCTTAGGGGTACCCACAGAGACTCGCGGCGTCTCCCCCTTGCGCATGGGTGGGTCGGCTGTGCATAGATTGGCCCTCCAGGAATGGATTCCCGATTAGTATATCAGGTGTCTGCACTCAGGATACAAGATTTTTGCTCCGGTGGATGCCCCTCTTGAGCGAGCCTCGGAAGGTGGTGGTGGGGAAACAGGGTGGCAGAAGATAAATATCTGCCTTACTCCCACCTATCATTAAATTCCTATTTTGGCAACAACACACACATCCCCAAGCCTGTGTGTCCAGAAAAGAGGGGAGGGAAGATGGCGGCCAGCTTTTCCGCTGCCTCCCGGGTACATCGGCATGCTCGATACCTGTGGTGCCGCATCGCACAGCCTGAAGGATGTCGTGAACTGCTGTTTACAGCAAGATCTGTGGCACCGTGTGCTTGATTACAGTAATTAAAGAAAGCAGGAGACGGTAGCTTCGCAAGTTGGAGCTTGTCGGCTGGCGCTCTGTGAATCTGCTACCGGCGGGGCTTTTTTCTAACACTGGGGTGAAATAATCTGAATCCGTCCTCCTTGGTGATTTGAAACCCAAAATGGCGGGTCAAGGAGTGTGGTTCAGTTGCTCAGGCGTGGTCCTCGTCCTCTCTAGGGCTACATCTGAAAGACCACAGAATCCACTGATTCATAAATCTCTTTTTATTGTTGTACAATTATGGCACAAATATTATGACCCTGCAAGTAATCTAGTAGAATCCCGTCTATCTTCGGCCTGCCTTTCATCTCGTTTATTGATAGGCTTTTCACCGCTCGGAGGGCGAGGTGGTTTCGAGTGGATTTTTAGATTTCGCTTGTTTGCTTCAGGCACCTGAAATGTCGTGGGCAATTAATGCAGACAATGGAATCTATTCATGAGTAAACATTCTTATTCTCCATAAACCAGGTCTTTAGCAATAACTCGTGGTCAACGCAGCCTCGACGCTACTCAGGCAGTATCGCCTGCCACCGTATAGCTAATCACAGAAGCTTTAGTAAGGAGACGATAAGGATAAAAATCTAGAAGGTGAGAAAAGAAGTGAAATCTCATGCCTTTAAAAAAAACTAAAATGAAATCAGCAAAATTTAGGGGGAAATGCTGTTACATTTCCCCCCATTGTTATTGTTCCTCTCATCAGATGGATAATCACTTATTAGACAGTTCAACCAATTTAAAAAATATTTATTGCTTGCTCTTGCTTCCACGCCGCATGGAAAACAGCAAGAGAGGAGAGATGATGAGTTATCTAAAGGAAGAGTCGCTTCATGAGATCTAGCATCATGCAAAGTCCAGAAAGCTTGTGCGATGAATCATAAGTCTGTGATTTGAGTTTCGTGTTAGATTTCTTCAGGAGGTCCCTAGGGAGAAGCCAGCAGGCCAAAGCAGGAATTGAAAAGATGGCAACGCTGATCTTCGGGACGAAGGACAAGTTTGAGGCAAACCTTGGAAGATTTGGGGTGGAAAATAGTTAATGATCTCCAGTAGCGACACACTTTGTTTCTTGACTCTTGCCTACAAAGGTTTCCCTGTCAATAACCTTTTCGACATTTCTTTTAAGAAAGGCTTCCTCGTGAGACTGACCAAAGAAGAATGAATTTTCTAAAGATTGCTCGTGACAGAAGTAAAATTTAAATCATGGACTTTTATCATTCATTGCACAAGCTCCTGGACCTTGCATGATGCAACTCATCCCTAAGTCCTAGTATTGTAGCAGTTGCTCCCTTCCAGAAATACTTCTGGGCCTGGATATTCCATTTAGATACCATAGCAGAAAAGTCACTGATTTAGCCCTAGTGAGAAAAGGAATCTGGTAGCTATGAGTTCCACTGGTGGTAGTGGGAGCATTTTTGCCAGAATAATGGTTCTCGTGGACAACGACCTATATTATCTGGAAGTAAGATAAATTATAGGCACGCACAGCATTCTGCTACCTTGGCATCAGGGCCAAACTGTGGGCTTTACAGACCTTGTTTCTGTACCTTTCTTCCCTGGAACCAAAGAGTGAGATAATAGGAGAAAATCTTAATAAAAGGTAAAAGATTCATACGAGGAGAAGAGACAAAATTTCTCCCTATTGTTCTGTGCTGTCAAATAACTGAGTCACTTGTGATTTATTGCAAATTTCATCATGTGAATCTGGCCCCCTCACACTGAAAACACACACACACACACACACTCGTGTGGGACAGGACTAAGTAAGATCATTCACTGCCCTCCTGGGCCACCAGATTATCTGCTCCCGGCCGGCCGAGGCAATAGTGGGCCAATGAACCAGTGTTAGCTCAAGAGCTTAGCAATGGGCTCGGAGGTTTGTAAGCCCCGGAAGCTGGCTACTGCTCGAATTATCTACAACAATTTGATCCGTAGGCTCTTCTCTTGCTTTCCTCTGGGTGCATAACAGGCCTGCGTGGCGCAAATCTGATCTGTGGCGGATTCTGTGGTTCATCCACTGGCCTCCTCAAGAATTAGGTGTCCTTTACTGGATATTATTGGTATAGGAGGCTCTTGAGATCCTGAAGCTGAGGCTCCAATACTTTGGCCATCTCATGAGAAGGGAAGACTCCCTGGAAAAGACCCTGATATTAGGAAAGTGTGGAGGCAAGAGGAGAAAGGGACGACAGAGGACGAGATGGCTGGACAGGGTCACCAAAGCGACCAACATCAATTTGACCCAACTCCGAGAGGCAGTGAAAGACAGGAGGGCCTGGCGTGCTTTGGTCCATGGGGATCACGAAGAGTCATACACGACTTAAACGACTAAACAACAACAAATTGGTAGACCAGGGAGAGCATTCTCTCTTTCTCGCCTCTGAAATGCCTAGCGCCTACCTTTCTTGGTTGCTGATGCATTGCAAAATTTTGCCCCCTCATGAGGACTAGCAGCTTTTTTTAAAAAAATTATTTTAATGGTACCTTTTAAAAAAAAATAGAAACATCGCTTCTTGAGAATCCAGATTACTCCTTCTCTTTCTTTCGCGCTTTGATTAGGAGGTAAACAAAGGAGGTCCATGGGCCACCCTAAGGAGACACAGACCACCACCCGGGGACCCAGCTCTGAAGCCTTCCCGCCTCCCTTTGGACGCTTTGCTTGTTTGCTGAAGCGAAGTCATGAAGGGCAGCTGAGAAAAGCAAACAGCTCCATTTCTCAGCTGCCGACTGGGGGGGAAAGTATTGAATCCAAAGCCAGGGAGAAGAGAGACGGAAGGATTGAAAGATGTTGGCTGGCAAGCCACAGCTGGAGGATGATAGGAGCTGACACTGTAAAGAAAGACTTCTACAGATGGACTATGCCCTCTAGAAGCAGGAAGGGAAAAAAAAAACGTATTTAACGGAATATTTTCCCCCCACTGGGCGACTCTCAAATCTTGACAGTTCTTACGTCCTCTGGTTATTTATGTGGCATCAAGTTGCTTCTGACTAATCCCCCCACCGCCAATCAGCCCTTAGCCTATAGATTTCTCTTTACTCATCATTGTACTATGTCTTTACTATGGAGTAGAAAGTTTCGGCTCCCACCCACCCCAAACCCTTGCAAGAGCCTGCTAGGACAATGAAAGTTAAAGAGTCCTAGGTTCATTTTAATGTAAATACTCACAAATATATTAAAGCGTGAGCTTTTGTGGGCTGTTGCTATAGCATCTCATGTAATTTCATATAATAGTATATTTATTAGGCTAGAATCCTGCTGGCGTATGTGATTGCATAATGAGAGGGCCAGCAATGTTGTGTTAGTTCCCTGGCTCATCTTCCTTGAGTTTTATAGTCGCTTGCATGATGAGAAAAAAACCACATTTGCACTAAAGCCCTTACATGCGTGGAAAAATCCAAGCGGTTTGGGGTTTTAGCCTTTTCAGCTGCCACAAGATTCTTGTTTTCAGTGTAACAAACTAACACAGCTATCCCCTTGCTTGAAAATATTGGTCTTCCTGATGTCTTTTGTGGGGTTTTACGATTGCAGAGAATCAGATTATACCGCACAAGAGAGACCACCAAATAAAATTCATCCATAAATAAGGCTAATATATATAATATGTGAACAATGATAGCTGTGTTGTTCCTTGAGCCAAGATCAAATGCATGGTGGGGAATGGAATACATTTATTAAAACTAAGTAAAAATCCTCAAACGGTCAAGCTTTCTAGTTCTCCCCCCTCCTCAGTAATTTTTCATACCAAAGGACTTGGAGATTTCTGAAAAATTGGAAAGGTTGATCACCGTTCGTCCTTGTGAAAGGTTTTGACTGCCTGAGGGTTCGCATGCTTCCTTTTACACCCCGTTTCTATTCCTTTCTCTCTCCGGCCCTTCACTTTAATTAGAGGTAACGACCCATTGCATTCTTCTGCCCCTCCTTGCACGCAACACCCCCTCTTCTCCACACACCCCTCCCCAAATTGTTCTCATGTTTGTACAATATTGGGTTCTGCAAGGTTCTCTTGCGGGCAAGGAGTACAATTTTGTCATGCCTGTTTTCCTGATTTGAACAAGATAGTTAATTTTATCTATTTTTGCTACCAGAAGCCACTAGGGCACCTTAAAAAAATCCTTGTAAGAATATTTGGGATCTAGTCCAAGCAACCCTCCAAAGTTAATGGATGGGTGTCTTATGTCTCTTGATCCTCTGGAGGTTGCCCACCCCTGCAATATACCAAGAGTGGGGAAATCTGAAGATTGCAGGAGCCATTTGGCTTTTTATGTATTTTTCACTAGAACCACCAAGGCAGAAAATAAAATCAGTTGGATTTAAATGTTCTGCTAAGTACAGGACAACTCTTGGTGTGGGCTCTGCTTAGGAATTTGGTTTCAGAACCAAGATCATGGAGTCATTTTGCACCCACTGTATGCTCCGGAGTCTCAAGCTTTTTTCCCCAACATAAACATGCCGGCAGGGGGAACTTTTTAGAGATTTCGGCTGGACCCGTTCCATCCATTCTAGTAGTTCCATGTCGAATGAATATGGAGGAGCTAAGATTTCCAGCTCCCTCCTGGAGGGAATGGCTTTGTTTTGTGTTAAGCGGGGAACTCCTGGAATGTTTCTCACCCAAACCCCCACAATGTGGGTTAAATCGAATCGGAAGTAAGGGAAATAAGCAGTTTTGTGTTTTTTTTGCACCACTGGAAGGACGGAGCAACCAGGAATTGAATGTGCCAAAGTTCCCTGAGCATAAGTATATATTAGCACAAGTAGACCTCTGCCTTTTCGTCTGGGCTGAGGTATCTGGTACATGACGGAAGTGTGGAGGTCACATGGAGATGCCAAGCATAGCCGACAGGATAGGACTCCGTTGCCATGAGGACAAACCACAAGAGGCCTGACTGCTCACTATGGTAACAGGGATACTAGAACTATAACAAAGCGTTGTGGATTTGCCTCCCTGATCTGGACGGTGGGGACAAACACTCTCATATTAAAATACAAAACCTATAATTTCCCCCTGTAGGACATGAGCCAGTCCGTGGCCGAAAGACCAGATCTCGGTAATCAGTTTAATTATATTGGATCTTGCACTTCTTCGCTTCTTTTTTCTTTTGCAAAACAACACACACACACAGGCAAAACGGAATTTTCCAGGACAATTTATGAAACAATTAGGAGGAAGAGCAGCAAAACAAAATGAAATACAGTAAAACCCCAGTCTACCCAAACAGCAAATATAGCTCATAGTCCCTGTTTTGATTGCGATGGGAACAAAATAATCTGGCCCCAATCCATTTTTTGCCCCAAAGTGGCAACGCTGGAGAGAGTATATAATGCAGGAGATATCTCTGGTTCATATTCCTTCCAGGCTCGACCGGTCATTTTCTAAGGCACTCTGTCTCTGATCCGTCTCCACCAGAACCAATAATCACACGGAGGTTCATGAAGACCCAGAAGCTGGCAATATACCACGTTCAGGGTATTTTCGAAGCTTCATCCCCACTAGCCAAACATCCCCATGTATAACTTCTTTTCCTTTTGGTGGTAGCTGCTCAGCTGGGACTCCGTCAACTGTAAGTAACGCTTCACGTTGGCGTCTGTGATTGCGAGACGTGGAGAGAGAAAAAAATTAAAATGTGATTATGTGGATTTATGTTTCTAAAACCATGCCTCAGATAAAATCAGGTGAAGCTGACACAGGCCAAATTAAACTGTACAGTGTGATGAATTCAGCTCAGAAGGGATCAGATGGCCATGCCTGCTTAAGGTCATTACAAAGGGGGCACCATGGTGGACTAGCTTCCTGTTAATATTCTTTCACCAGGGATCTCCAACCCCAAGGAAAATCTGGCCCAAGAAGGACCAGAATGGAATGAACGGGAGCTGCAGACGTCTACATATTGCCTCGTCTCTCATGGCCCACCAGGGAGAATCCCTGATAGAACAGTAGATCCACAAACACACAGACACACACACCCTTGGTGGAACGCTCTCCTCTTTCCTAGCAAAGAGTAATATGGTAGGATTGAACTAACTTAAGGGCCCTTGTGTCGTTTTTCCAACCAGAAGCCTCTCAGATGCATTCAAGCAGGGCCTGAATAAAACAAGCCTGATTTACATCCTACTTTGATTTTATAAACTACCCAGAGTGGCCTTTGGCTAGATGAGTGGTATATAAATAAAATCAATCAACCAACCAACCCTCAAATCACCCTCTGTGTCTCCATCGGGCAGTATCCAAGACCTCTCTCACCTTTGGGTTGCTTGTTGATGGCGGCCACGAGATAGTGTTGTGCCCTGTCAAAATCCCGCAGGTGGTAGAACGCGACGCCGGCCCTGTAGAGTGCCTTGGCGTTCTCCGGTTGCCTCTGGAGCACTTTGAGGCTGTACTCTTTCACGCGTTCGTAATTCACCGGTTGCATCTGAAGGAGGCATGCTGCGAGAGGAACACAACACAGCAGCGTTAGTAAGGGGACGGCGATGGCCCCGTAGAACAAAGCAGGGGGAAGTGGTACATCCACACGAGAGACCGAGCCTCAAGCTGTATGAAAACATTCTTAGATAAGAATAACATCTGCATCGCCAATAACTATGCATCGTGAGACTCAATCTCCCATTTATACTTTTGAGGGTATTCTAAGTATTCAGAAGTGGTTTGGCATTCTTCTGGGGGCGCCCTGGGAATGAGCAGCTTGCCCAGGGCCACACAGGCTGGCTTTTCTCCTGGGAGACCTAGTGGGGGATTTGAACTCCCACCCTAAACCATGCAGCTATCCAGTTTGCCAAGCCCCCCCCCCCGAGGGAAATTAAAATGGGTATTAATTCTGACAGTCAAGGGTGGCTTGGGAATTTGCTATGTGCAAGCTGATCAGGATCTACCCATAAGAGAGTGGTTTGGCCAGGGCCCTTTCAAATGGCAAGCCATCTCCCTCTTCATGCAATTAAAACAAACAAACAAAAAACAGTAAAGGTCCTCACAGGCTTACCAGCCAGATTGTTATAGCAGTCACGCTGGATAGCGTGGAATATCTGCTCCTGCTCAGCCAGCATGGTGGGCCTTTCAGCGCCAAATTCTTGTAAAGGGGAAGGCACGCTTGGATCCAGGGTTTTCACCTGCAGCAAGGCCCAGTGATAGCGGCTCACGGCATCCCGGAAGCGCCCTTCCTTATAAAAGCCGTTCCCTTCCTCCTTGAAAGTCTGGGCCTGCTGCAGACGCAGCTCCGCGACAGGTTCCGGGGAAGGCTGTAAAAGCAGAATCAACCAAATGAAGGTCTTAAAAGAAACAAATCTACCCTTTTCTTGGGAGAAAGTGAAGAAATCATAATGCGAGAAACTCACTCGCAATTTCATGCCCTTTCCAACACTCCTACATCAACACCTAGTGAATAGAAAAGGAAACTCCGATTTATTATTTTAAATAAAGCCGCCTTGAATCTAAAGTGTTGGGAGGGAGGGAGGATCCATGTCAAATGAATACATCAACAGGTCTCATACAATCACACCTTTTCAAAGATTTTTCAATAAGGGATCTCTCTCCTCTTAGAGCGGCCGACCTGGAAGGGATCCTACGGCTCATCCCGTCCAGCCCCTGCCAAGGAGGCCAAGCGGGGGAATTCGAACTCGCCACCTCTGGCTCCGCTGCCAGAGACCTCCACCTCTGAGCTCCCCAGCATGCTTCACCTCCTAGAGGTGGTCTGCCCCATGAAAGAGGCCAGGGTGTAATTTTCCGTGGATGTAATTTGTCAAGTTGCGTGGGCTGGCCTTCCTTCTTCCACCCAACTATTAAAACCTCAGGAGCCTCTCTTATTGATCAAAGGAACCAGCTAGTCCCTTCTATAAAAAAGGACGTGGTGGCGCTGCGGGCTGAACCGCAGAAGCCTCTGTGCTGCAGGGTCAGAAGACCAAGCAGTTGTAAGATCGAATCCACGTGACGGAGTGAGCTCCCGTCACTTGTCCCAGCTCCCGCCAACCTAGCGGTTCGAAAGCATGCAAATGCGAGTAGATCAATAGGGACCACTTCGGTGGGAAGGTAACAGCGTTCCGTGTCTAAGTCGCACTGGCCATGTGACCACAGAAGATTGTCTTCGGACAAAACGCTGGCTCTATGGCTTGGAAACGGGGATGAGCACCGCCTCCTAGAGTCGAACACGACTGGACAAAAAATTGTCAAGTGGAACCTTTACCTTTACCTTACCTAGTCCCTTCTATAGGAGGCCTGATTGTGGTGTCTGTATGTTTCAGCAAATGCACTCTTCCCATGCTCAAGGGTTCTCTACAGCTCGAAGATGCCCAAGGCTAGACTCCGATGCCCACAAAGCCTCTGCAAATCCATATTGGATTTCCCTCTTTTCCTACCCTTCCAAATCTTAAGCAGCATAGGGAGGCAGGACTGGACAGAGCTCGCTTTGCAAACAGCTGGGGAGAAGCAGGTGCCTCCTCTTCCTCTCTCTCCCTCCCTTCTAACTCCAGCAACCCACAAGGTGGTACCTTTGCTGTTGCCATTGCCATCAGGCCAGGTTGCAGCTGCTTCTCAAACCAAGCATCGCCGCTTTGCTGTTTCCCATGGAGCGCTGCACACACACAACACACGCATACACACCCTGCGTGACCTGGAAGGGAAGGCTAAAAGGAGAAGAGGGGCGGAAAAAAGAAAAGACTACAAACATGGCAGGCAGCCGCCTGTCATGTGATCAGAGCCACGTGACGAGTCCCAACAGATCTGGAAAAGGGGGAGAAAAAATCAGGATGCTCTGGAAGGGGAGGCTGGACTGATGACGACCTAAACATTGCATTGCAAGCAGGCAAGACTTCCAGGGAAAAGCCTGCCTGAAACAGACCCAATCGGTTAGTTTATTTTGGAATCAGTTTTTTGCCTGAAACAGACCCAATCGGTTAGTTTATTTTGGAATCAGTTTTTTTCCTACCGACTAGAATGAAACAAGCTTGTGGCACCTTGCCTAGCGTGCATATTTTTACTTTCTTAGCTGCGATTTGCAGTCCATGAACATCTGCACTAAAGAAAAATCGTTTTTTTTTTTTCCTGCATGAAATGGCCCCGGGTGGCCTCGCTCCTATACTTCAGATAAGAATTCTTCCAAAATTCAGATGGACGGTGAAGAGTTGGAATCTTCCTTTTCAGGCAGTCTTTTAAGCAACAGTGGGGATTTTAAAAGAATGCTCCATGTATTTTTAAGGGTGCTCTAAATGCTTTCTTGTGTCTTTAAAGGTGTTTAAAATGGCTACGTGTTTGTTTTTAATGCAATCTTTATAGCCATTTTGTTTTTGTTTTTTTAGTTAAGGATAAGTCACCTTGAGTCATCCATAGGGAGAAAAGCAACATAGTAATAAAATAAATCTTATGTAAAATATTGGGGAATGAGATTTGAGTATTCTTTGTTACTATTGCTGTTATTGTTTTGTCCACTCTTAAGCTTTGGAAGAGTTTTGGAAGTCTTTGTTCAGTGTTAAGAATAAATACTTCAGTAGCAGAAGGCCTGGGACAAATGTATGGGTCGTATAGTTGTATTATTATGTGTGTGTTTTGCATGAATTGCACATTTTTCCTGTTTATATTTATATATATGCATCTGTGTGTATGTGTATTTAACTGAATACATGTCGAGCAGATACTGTAGTCACGAACTGCTATTTTAAAAATAAAGAAAATGGGCCAAGCAAAATTAGAAATAAGAAAATTGCCAATAAAATAGAAAGGAACTCTTATTGTTGTAGAAGTAGCTCCCTTCTAGAGTTCTGATGCTTGCGCTCTTTTTTCTTAAAAGCCTACTGCAAATCCACTGTTCATGATTTTAAAAATCCCTTGTACTGCAAGCCAACATGGCTAGCTTTCATCAGCCTGATGGCCTCAACATGTATTGGACTGCAGCTCCCATTATCCTTCATCAGATGCCCCATATGGGGGTCTGTTATCACCCCTTGCATCTGGGTCCTTCTGTATGTAAAGACATCATCAAATCTTTCACTTAGAAGATGCTAGTCCTTTTGGTCCTCAGTAAAGACCTGATTTTAAAAGGGACACAAAAATTGCTTTATCCCAAATCAGCGGACAGGTGAAAAGGATGCCCACACTTGACATAGTGCTGGAGGATATGTTTTAGAAGTCAGCCTCTGGTCTCAACATGTGGGCTAGGATTGGAAAACCACACCTGTGGAACTGACTGGCATATTTGAAAGCACTGAGGTAGGAATCTACCAACATCCTGTGTAGTTTAGACCACAGAACTTTTAAAATCTGACTAGAGATTGTTCAGCGAGACTTGGGCCCTTTGTGCATGGCAGGAGAGGAAGCTGAACACGTTCCATATGCGTTGTCTCCGACGCATTTTTGGTATCACCTGGCAGGACAAAGTTCCAAATAGAGTAGTCCTAGAATGAGCTGGAATTTTTAGCGTATATATATTACTGAAACAGCAACGTCTATGTTGGCTCGGGCATGTCATGAGAATGGCTGACGGTTGGATTCCAAAAGATCTCCTGTATGGAGAATTAGTGCAGGGAAAGTGCCCCAGAGGGAGACCACAGTTGCGATACAAGGATATCTGCAAGCGGGATCTGAAGGCCTTAGGAATGAACCTCAGCAGATGGGAAACCCTGAAATCTGAACGTTCAGCCTGGAGGCAAGGTGGTGCATCATGGCCTCTCCCATTTTGAAGAGACACTTGTTCAGCAGGCTGAGGCAAAGATGCAGACCCGAAATCAGGGAGCTGGACAGGGGACAAATTGTATTTGTCTTCAGTGTGGAAGGGACAGTCACTCTCGAATTGGCCTTCTCAGCCACACTAGACGCTGTTCCAGGTCCTCTCATAGTCTCTCGAGACTGAAGGATGCCTACAGAGAAAAGCTTGTTCTGTGCACCTCAAAGCCTATGAGCTGCTTTGACTATTTTACATTTCAGAGTATAGTACTGTACCACTAAGCTGCCCAGGCTACTTATTTTCAAATAAAAAGCCTGCCTGTATACGTATTAAGATGCCGCTGGATTAGTATTACTTTTTGATGTGTTGCTTATTTCATTCAACTACATATCACTGACACTGTTGAGTTTGCAGCTATGGGGTATCTAGTGGCACGCAGGGCTGGCCTATCGTTACCCACTGGGAGCCGTAACACTGAAAGAACTACCCCCAGATTCAACGGGCAGATACGCAACCTGTCTCCTTGATCCCTCCCAGTATGCCCTAGCCAGGTCTACTGAGTGACGATTTGCTGCCCTTTGCATGCAGTAGTGTCCAGATGCCACCAGGCACCTTGCCCTGTGGGCATAGCTGAATGGCTGGCTCCCTGGAGAGGGATGGGTAGGAAGCCTATTGGCCATGTTGGTCATCTTCCTGGCCCTGTGCGTCCTGATCTGTTGTGGTATTCAGGCTGTCTCTGCCATTAATGCCATGCCTTTGCCCTCGCCAAATGCGCCCCTCTTTTGATGAAATGAAACACCTCAGAAGTGGACATTGATGCTACATACTTATCACAGCTTCTAGAGGGGGGGCTGTAAAGAGGAAGCAAAACTCAACATTCCTTAAGGAGGAAGCGTTGTAAAAAATGCATATATTCCTTAAGGACTAATCAGCTACTACATACATAAGAGACATTTGAGCGACAGCATGTATGACCGTATGACGGCCAAAACTAAGTTCATTTTAGTGCCTTTTAGAAGCGCTGCGTACCTAACCGTTGCCAGACAGGTAGCAATTCAACTGGTGCTGCATTCCCCAATGACATGGAGGCGCAACAGATACCAACTCGCAGCTATAAATTGCATGTCAGGCAACTTTTAAGAAAATATAAAGGTAGCGGGCAGAGGAAGGGGGGGAGAAAGACAGGAACTCAATCAAAAATTACATATATTTTTTATTCGTAGCCTTTAAGGGCAAAAATGGCGGCGCCCCGACATCGAGGTAATAAAAGAAACCTAGTCGCAAGGGTTCCTATCCAATCAAAAAGCAGCATTGACCGTTTTTATGCGAAGTAGCCCGATGATTTCTTTATTCCGATTGGTTAGTTTCAACCAATCAAAACAAACTTCCCTCGCGACCTGTAAGGCACCCCCCTTCAGGGGCGTTAGGAGCCCGCCTAAAAATCAACCCTCGCGCACGTAGGACGCGAAGACAAGGATCAGAACGCGCTTGCGCAATAAAGGAGGGGCGCTGAGGTTTAAAACCCGCCGAGAGGCTGCGCATGCGTCGTTACGCAACGGCGTCTGGGAAGCACCAAAAAAAAAAACACCCGACAAGGGTGGGTGGGAAAGTTGAAGGCGGATCGTGACCGCGCATGCGCGGCTGCGGCGTTGTGTCCTCCCCTCCCACACCCGCGCACGCGCCGTCGTGACTCACGGGCACCCACTCGCGCGGCGAGCCCAGCCTTGGCGCTTGCGCTTGCGCCGTGGTCTGACACGCGCCGTCTGCGCCTGCGCCTTGTCAGCGGTGTAGGTGTGACGAGAGAAAGAGGAAGGAGGAGGGGGGTTGGGGAAAAAAAAAGGAAAGAAGAGGGTTTCACTACGGCGCAGGCGCAGACGCGCGGGGCCTTGGCGCAGAGGGGAGTTCGGCGACGGGAGGGAGAAAAGAAAGCGCGAGAGCGGCCGCCCGCGCAGGCGCAGTCCGGCCAGAGGGGCCCCCTCGTCCTCCCTCCCCTCCCTCCCTCCCCTCCGAGCGGCGGCCTCCCCCCCTCCCCCATCTGCCGAGCGCGCGCGCCATGGACGTGAAGCGGCTGAAGGTGACGGAGCTGCGGGCCGAGCTCGGGCGGCGAGGCCTGGATTCGCGCGGCCTCAAAGTGGAGCTGGCCCAGCGCCTCCAGGAAGCCTTGGACGCCGAGATGTTGGCGGCCGGGCCTGAAGAAGCCGGGGCGGAGCCCGGAGCGGCGGCGGCGGCCGGGCAGAGCCTCGGCCGGGCCCGCTTGGGAGTCGGAGGCGGCGGCGGCGAAAACGACGACGACGACGAGGAAGATGAGGAGGAGGAAGAAGAGGAGGAGGAAGAGGAAGATGAGGAAGCCCTCCTGGCCGACGAGGAAGAGCCGCCGCCTCAGCAGCAGCAGCAGCAGCAGGCCGGAGGCGCCCAGGGCCAGCCTCAGCCTCCCCCTCAGCCGGCCGGCGAGGAAGGCCCGGCCTTGCCTCAGCCCTTGAACGGCGCTCAGAGGGACGCCGAGGACGGAGGAGGAGGAGGAGGAGGAGGAGGCGAGGAAGAAGAGGAGGAGGAGGAGGAAGGCTCCGGCAAGGCGGCGGCGGCAACAACAACCCCCCCCGCGGCCTTGGAGGGAAGCGGAGAAGCCCAGCCAGGTGGAGAGCAGGAGGGTAAGGAAGGAAGGAGGGAGGGTGGGTGCCTGCTGGAGGGGGGGGTAAGAGAGAGAGAAAGGCCGCCGCCGTCCCTTCCCCTTCGGCCCCAGCGAAAGCGAAAGCGGCGGCCCGGGGGGGGGGGGAGAAGCGGAGGGGGGAGGGGAGGGGGGAAGGCCCTGCGGGTGGTCTCCTCTGGAGAAAGTCGGGGGCTCGTCCGAGGAGACTGTTTGCCCCTCTTCCTCCCCGCCCTCCCTGGACTCGTCGTCGTTGGGTCGAGGAGGGCTTGGTGGGAGAGGCAGAATTTCTCCCCCCTTCCCCCCGGTTTCTTTTTAAATAAATGCTTCCTGCCCGCCGTGTCTTGTTGATGATTTTAGTTGTGTGTTTGTGGGCCTTAGGACCCCTGTAGAATCAGCTTGGTTTCCTCCCATCCTCCTTTCTTTACTCCTTTCCTTTTTTTTCCTTTCCTTTTCTCTCTTATTTGGTTTTTTCCTTCGTTTCTCCTTTCCTTTCTTTCGTTCTTTTCTTCCTCCTTTCGTTCTTTCCTTCCCCCATTTCTCCGGCCCTTCTTCCTTTTCTTCTTTCCTTTCTTCCTTTATCATTGCTTTACAACAATCGATAGCATATACAATACAAAGTAATCAATGCACAAGGATTAGAACATTAGTAAAACAAGAATAGAATATAAGCCTGTATTAATCATATTTCTGGCCTAGTTTTGGATATATATATGCAAATAATGGCTAGTTTGTAGCTGTTCGGGCATAACAGGATTTTGGGTAGGCCACATCTAGCTTGCTAAGTTACAACACTAGCAAAAAGTCTTGCAGCATCATATTGGATTTGCCTTAAAGCTTTATGTCCTCCTTTAGTAGCCCTGTGTGTGTGTGTATGTGTTCGCGCGTGTGTGCACGTGCATTTGTGTGTGTGTGTGTATATTTGTTATTGTTAATAACACTGTGCCTGTTTTTAGTTGCTGATGTTGTGAGCTGTATGTTGTCTTCCCTCTTATTATAAGATGTTTCCGAAGCAGTGTGTGGCACAGTCCAGTCTTTCGTGTTCTTGCATAGAAGTAACTTATATGGGGTTGATCCAGAACTTAGTGCTAGGTACGGTGCACGGTTTGTAGCCTTTTTAAGGTATAATGTAAATCCCTTTGAGATTGATAAGACTTGTTTCTGGTAAATATGTGTATAGTTTGTACCGGCACTATGTATTTCTGTGTGGACCTCAATAAGGGGTAAGGCCCTAATGAATAATAATAATGATGTGCTGTCAAGTTAGTTAAGACTACGGCGACTCTTTTCAGGTATTCTAGGCACAGAATACTCATTTCTGAGGAAAACGTGTATAGAATTTGAGTTACACAAGCGTGAAAAATGTGTTGTGAGACCTTGGAGGCCGATAGATTATAAATCAACGGAGAGCATTTTGGAGATGATTGAATAAGAATCGCTGTGTTATGGCTTGTTGAAAGATCAACTTTTTTTTCTTTGGTGGGCTAACAGAAGAATGCCTTGTAGGAAGTAGTGGCTGAAACATTGTGTTATCCGTTTGATAGTTACTTGCGTTTCTGAATTGTTATAGCATGCCATTTATATGAACGTGGACTATAGGGTCACAGAATTCGTACCGGAGCTAGATTTAGTCATGCTCAGAGTACTCCCATTGAAACCAAGAGGACAAAGTTACTTATGCCTTTTGTCCTATTTATTTCAATGAGTCTGATGTACAGACATTGAAATTTGCATCTCGTCTGTCCCGTAGTAGTAGAACTTACAGTGCAGTATCTCTGGTAGTGATTACAGGACAGAGACTTCTCTGTTGTTACTTTGTAAAAATGCATTAGATTTAGATTAGATTTAGATTTAGTTCTAATACCTGTAAAGCAACATCTGTTAAGAATCCTAGCCAACCCATAGGTGTCCAGTGGTCTGTATGCAGGTATTTTCTGTATGCGCACAAGTGGCACGGTTTAAAGAAAACGTGTATAGAACCATTGTAGTGGTTCAAATTCTGAGCAGTAGGTTTCTGGTCTGATCTTGCCTGTACCACCAGCTATTATTTTAGGGGTTGGTAAAGCAGCTGCAACTGTAGAGATGTTATTGCGACATCTGTCATCCCTTAATATTGGCTGCCGTGGCATTTAGAGGGCCTTAGTTTTCCTTGAGGGAAAGCTACAGTACTTGTCATTCCATCCTTCCCTTAACAGCAGATGTGGAGATCCATAGCCCTGCAACATGTTGAAATGTCACTCTCGTCAGCCCTAGCCAGTGTGGCTCCTGATCAGGGATAATAAGAGCTGTAGTCACACCGCATGGAAGGCTAGAGGACCTCAAGATCTGTTTTACATGACTTTAAATGCAGCTCACAGAGATAATGAAAGGGAGCTTAGGGTTCTAGCAAAGATGTCAGGATTGAACCAAGGATGTGAAGATGAATTACATAAGTTTCCAGTGTAACGAACTTTATGAGGCTATTGGGAGTCTTAAATGAATGGAGGTGTTCAGGCATGGCCCCCTTGGAAGCAGGTAGGATAAAAAATATGAATGACTTTGTAAGTCTAGTAGTGTATTAAATTCTTAAGTGTTCCCTTTACTCCGGGAGCTGTCTGAATCTGTCACGTGCTTTGCATGTTAATAACACTGTGCATAAACTGTAGTAACAGTGTCAAAATTGCTATTATTGCAGTTTTCATGTTTGAAAAAAACTGCATAAGGATTGGCTGTGTAGTTTTCCCAGTTTTGGAAACTATTTAGCAGTTTATATTAAGGTTTGTCTGGGACCTGGCAGCACGAACATTATTTCAGTAATCTCGTTGATGGTCTGCAAGGGTCGTGTAAGGCATTCAGTTAATGTTGTGTCTTAAGCTCCTGCAGAGAGCTCGTAGCAGAGATGAGGTTTGAATATAAGGTTGCAACTCAAAATTTGTATTATTGCTGCAAGGAAGTTGTGGGCATTGGTTTTCTGAGCAGAGGTATAAAATGATCAAGATTTATTTGAGCCTGGGTTTTGAAGAATGGACAGTTGGCTGATATTGCTGTGAAATTGCTGTCTACAGGTTTTGTGGATCACAATAGTAAGGTTTCCTCAGACTTAAAATCTCCAAGGTTTCTGCATTTCCCCCTTTTTGGTAGATGTTTTTTCTTAATTAAAAAAGGGGAGAAAATACTGGTATTCAGGCATCACTGGAACAGTGCTTTTTCATTTATTAAGTGTATAACTTCTTTTAGTCCCTGAGATGTGTTTTCCAGGCTTAGTCACTTGAAACACACTGGTAGCATCTGTATCCATGGCTTACCTGAGAACTAAGCTCTGTCAAATCTTGGATTAGGCACAGGCAGTTCGTGGTGTGCAATTAAGTCACTTGTGGTATCTGGATATTGTACGATCAAGAGAAGGATGACACAGGAAATCTAGTGGGAAAGCTACACCTGCTGCCGAGTGTCCTCCACATGTGCTGGACTACAACCCCCATTATACCTAGGCAGCCATAGGCATTGTCTGGTGAAGGCTGCTGTAAATACAGTACTTGTTATTCAGAGGAAAACTTAATGGTTGGATTGTTCAAGGGGGCCACTCTGAACAGGGAGTAATATCCATTGAATAAAATCTGTTCTGTGCTGGCGAGTCAATTCCTACTTACCGTGTTCCCTTTTGC
Organism: Pogona vitticeps; assembly: GCF_051106095.1. Lineage (NCBI taxonomy): Eukaryota > Metazoa > Chordata > Lepidosauria > Squamata > Agamidae > Pogona > Pogona vitticeps. The sequence continues at coordinate 5,313,512 of NC_135797.1, read as the reverse complement.
AGCAGTTTCGAGATAGAGGACTCAGAAGTGGTTTACCATTGCCTTCCTCTTGAGGCATTCTGGAGTAAAACACACCCAGAATGGTGATCTACAAGTACTTATCCTGTGCGGCTCCTGAGTGGAATGAATATTTGTTGCTCATAGCACAAATCTGTCTTTCAGTACAGTATGTGCCTGTGAAGATTCTCACAGTTGCACACTGAAAGATACATTTTTAAAGACATTGATTACATTAATTAATTAATCTCTTTTTCAGAGATAAGCAGTCTTTCTTAGGAACCCCAGAATCCCATTGCAAAGCAATTAGCATGTCAAGGATAATATTGATTTATTCCCTCTTTGTTCCCCTATAAGATTTTTTTTTAAATGTTGAACTTTGCTCCTGGTGGTTAAAAAAGCCCTAGAGAAATTAGTCATTTTGGTACAGGATGAAATGGAGAAATAGGAAGATACTCATTGGCACACAGCACTTATTCCCCAGAATATCTGTTTGAGCTGTCCTGTTATGGCTTAATTCTGCATTCATTATTCAAGTTTGAGGTCAAGCGAGAAACACATTTCCAGTGCTTAGGGTGTTTCAGTGTGCAATACTTAAGTAATACACTGGCTCCTGAGTAACAGATACTGTAATACCTTTTAAATCATATGGATATTTGATATAAAATCCAGAGGTGCTGAAAACCTTCACCCTGAGAACAGGAGAAGTTAAAACTCTCACCCAGAGGGCCAGAGTGACAAAACAGAAGCATATCTGCTTGGTGCAAGAATCAGTGATTCAGAAAGGTGATGCACAGCTTGTTTATAATTTCCCTCGTGTCCAGCACGAGGGATTTGGTCTGCTCTGTGGATTCATGATCAACATATGCTTGTTTCAGTTCAAAGTAGGATAAGGCAGAAGGTCTGGTGTGGCAGGCCTGTTGTGTTTTTGGTTGCTTCTCAGCAAGATCTCCGCCAAGGTTACATATGGATGCCTTGCTTCACAGGCGCTGTGGAACCTCTTGTAGTAACATTTTCCCTCCTCTCGACCCGGCCTGGTACAAGTGGTGCCTCGAATTGCAAACTTAATCCGTCCCAGAAGATGTTCCTTAAGTTGAAAAGTTCATAAGTCGAATCAGCATTTCCCATAGGATTGCATTGAAAACCGATTAATCTGTTCCAGCTGTTTTTTTGTTTGTATGTAGAGGCGCCATTTGTAAGTTGAAGCATTAGTTCCCATAGGAACTAATGCAAAACCGGTTAATCCGTCCTCTACCACTAGGGGGATTTTTTAAAAATCTAAGATGATTTAGGTTAAAAAAAGGGCAGGAAAGGAGGGAGGGAACGAACAGCTTTTAAACAAAACACCTTTAAAACCGAGCAGCTTTAAACCAAACCAAGCACCTTTTAAACCAATTTTTACATTTTAAAATTAGAGTACCAGGCAGTCCAAAGTCCATTTCTCGCTTTCCCCGTGGTTTTTTGTTCGTAAATTGAAGCTTCGTTTGTAAGTCAAAGCAAAATGTTGCAAACTGAGCTGTACATAAGTCGAAATGTTCGTATATAGGGAGGTTTGTAAGTCGAGCACCACTGTTTATGAAGCCAAGGATTCTTCATGGTGTCAGATATCCACATTTAATAAGGCATTGATGCTTAAGGTTTATTACACAGACAGAGGCATGCCTTTTTCCCCTCTGCCTTCCCTTGGGTTTATTACCATCTCTGTGTTTGTAATGCAAGGGATTATCGGGGTGAGATGTTTCTTTTTTGGTTTATTTTGTGTACTCTGATGTAAGCTGCCTAGGGTAGTGGCTTGTTGCTAGATGTTTAAATAAATAAATGTTGCCCTTCTTCCGTACAGCAAATGAAGAAGATGAGAAAGCAAAGCAGACTGGCGCAGATGGAGAACGCCAGGGCGTAAAAAGACAAAGGGACGAGAAGGAAGAGCATGGCCGTGCTTATTTTGAGTTCCGAGAGGAGGCGTATAATAGCCGGTGAGATGTGGGGAATTTTGGTTGGGAATTCAAGCAGACAGAGGGTGGAATGTGACTCAGACTTGGGGGACAGGGCGCAATAGCTTGTGCAGGGGCTAACCAGTCTTGCCTAGTCGCTCTGCCTTCCCTTAACTAGAAGTCCACTATCCATGGATAATTATTTTATTTTCCAGGCAGATGTGCAGACTTGAATTCTCTGAACATTCAAAGCAAAACCAAGCGTGCTGTTTATGTACTGCCCCATAGTGCTGAAGGCACTTTTCTGGACAGTTTGCAATTTAATTATGCAGGCTACATGTGGTCTGCCTCCCCAGGGAGCTAAGTGCTCAGTTTACAGACCAAGGAAGGAAGGAAGGCTGAGTCAGCTTTGAGCTGGCTACCTGGGATTGAACCCCTGGTCCTGAACAGAGTTGTGGCTGCAGTACTGCTGTTTAACCACTATGCCATGAGGATCCTTTAGGTTGGGGGTCTCCTTCGGCCCTCAAAAATGTGGAAGATATATGATGTGATCCTCATGCTGGAAAGTTTGGAGACATCTGCTTTAGTTCATCACTAGCTTGTGTAATTCTGAATGTACAGTGGTACTTCAATTTAGGAACTTAATCCATATTGGAACGGCACTCATATGTCAAAAAGTTCGTAAGTTGAAGCACCATTTCCCATAGGAACGCATTGAAAACCGTTTAATCCGTACTGGCTGTTTTTTGTTCTTATGTCAAGGCGCTGTTCGCAAGTTAGAGGCATTAGTTCCCATAGGAACTAATGCAAAGCCAGTTAATCCGCACTCTTTGTTGCGTTGATACCACTTTCTCCGTTGTTATATACAAAAGCTTGCAGGACATTGTTGAATATTGGGAAACCCTATTGTCTTTGCAATCTTCTCTTTCTAGATGTGTGAAACCAGAATATTTACCATGGAGGAAACAGCTTGGCTGTGTCGCTTCCCACCATCCTCCTGGTTGTACTCTGAAGTATCACTTCCTGCCCCTCCCATAGCAGCTTGAAGGCCGTAGTAGGATCACCCAGTAGTATGAATTTGCATTTGCATGCAGATGTTCACGAGCTAAATATCTGCTCTAGCAGACCTGCTTCTGGTGTCCTGTGTAGGAAACACATCTTCAAAAAAGCTGTTACTAGTCAGTGTTAGCCACCAAACCAGCCAGTGGTCTAGCTCAGAGTAATGCAGTGTCATACGCTTCTTAGTTTGGTTATCAGGAGATGATAATGTGCTTTGCAGGTTTCACTGTTCACGAGCAACACCCCTGGAGCAGAAAGAACACTGTGAACCAACACATCTTAGGGAGCAGGATGATCATTTGGTTTAATAAATCTCCATTGCAACGTATATGTTTTTCTGTAAAGCTGTCGTTGGGACACACGTATCTCACAAAGTAAACAACTTTGAAGCAAGGAGGAAGGAGAAAAAGTTTGTGTGTGTGAAAGAGAGTATTGTTGGGTTCTTTGCATTTCACATTTTTAACATGCTTGTATTTTGCTATTTCTTTTCCTCTGATATAGATCCAAGTCTCCACCACCACCAGAAGAGGAGCCTAGGGAAGAAGATGATGAAACAGTGGTGATCCTGGATACATGTATGTATTTGTTTGAGGCATTATGCAGTTATCCAGAACTGGATGATTTGGTGCCATACAATATATCCTCTAATTTTCAGCGCCACTGGGTGGGGCTCCGCCTTTCTCCTGTACAGCTCTGCACCCCCCCCCCCCGGTACGCTGGGTTCTGTCTTGACCAGAGCCTAATGCGATTGCTGCGCAGAGGGAAGTGGAGGCATACACCTAGGTGTGCCCAGCTTAGCGGGAATCTTGGTGCCCTATATATACTTTGAACTTCAGCTCCCATAAACCGTGACCATCGGCCCTGCTCTGTGAAGCTTACTGACCTTGTAGACCCAAAATATCTCAAGGAAACTGGTTGTCTGCCACCTGGCCTAATCTGTATAATGACACATTCAGACATCATGCAGAGAAGAGTGAGTGTCAGGATATGGTTTGACCCATCTGGTAGATGTTGGTGTTCTTTAGGGCTAGCGTGAGTCGTACATGCTTTCTGAGAAGCTATTCTCGTGGCAGTAAAGAAGACACACTTGAAGGCAGCTTTTATGCAAAAGCTTGTGTTGAGAACCGACTTAACATCGATAGTTTCATACTCCTCCATGCAGGTCTTGGCTTGGAAGGATTTAATCAGGAGTTAGAGACCAAGAAATCGAGAGACGCTAGGTGTTATCGAGGGGGTTAAAACATTACAACAAACCTCAGAATCCGGCCACTAAATCAGCTGGTTTAGTTTTCTTCATGTGTCATTTTTAAAGATATAGCTCGTCCCCATCTCCTCTAAGGCCGTTGTCACTATCTTGGACGGTGCTTGAGCCCTGAACCTAACTGTGCTCTTGTTTTCATTTCTGGCAGATACCTCCGATCTCCACTTCAGAGCCACCAAGGATCGCTATGGAGGGCAGCCTCTGTTCTCTGAAAAATTCCCCAACCTTTGGTCTGGGGCCAGAAGCACACATGGTGTGAAAAAGGGGAAGGTCTGTTTTGAGGCAAAGGTAAGGATCTCTGCACCAGGAACCCGGCAATCCATGTTAAGCTTTTGCAGCTATTGTACCCATTGGATTGCTACAAAATCCAGATATTCCTATAATTTGTGCCTTGGGAGTTGCTCTTCCTTGTGAATGGCTTGGCATCTGGCACTTGAACACACCTCCAGGTCAGAGCAGGCTGGATGTTAGTACACAAAAAAACCCATTAAACACAAACACACATACCACTACCCAAGGCAATTCTTGTTTGTGTAGCTAATTGCCAAACATATGAACTTACTATACTTTTTGTTTTTATGGCTGTTTGGATCTGCAAATAATAGTATCTCAAACATCAAACATATTTTCATAAGTGTGTCTTGGGGCTGTCCTAAAAATAATTTACCAGTGAGTGTTTGGTTTTGTTGGTTTGTTCTGGTAATATATGCAACAAAATGCAGGATATGAAAATGGAGATATCAGACATTGGTGTGCTGGTAAGACAAGTGATTTTCATCTGCACAACGGCTGAAACTTGAGATAGGTACTTGATTGTTGCCATTGTGTTGTTTATATTTATTTGAGTTCTGTTTAGATTGCCTGGTAACAAAGACTCTAGGAGGCTCACTGTTTAAACAGAAAAAATAGAGCAATGAAAATAAAATCACAGAAGGCAACAAATGGCTAGAAGACATAAAAATGCACCACTTAAACGATGGGCAACTTGTGCTACTGTAGAATTGATTGCTGAAGGGGGAGTTAATGATGGTATTGGTTTGGACAGCTGTTGTGACTATTATCATCATGATAATAGGAATCAGATACAGAACAGATCCTCCCAATGACTTTGAATCCTAGGATCCTAGAATCCTAGAATAGTTGAGTTGGAAGTCCAACCTGCTCAAGGCAGGAACCCAAATCAAAGCAGATCTGACAGGGAGTTGTCCAGTACTCTCTTGAATACCTCCAGCATTGGAGCGCCCACCCTCTCCTGAGGTCATGAGTTCCATTGTCATACTGCTTTAACAGTCAAGAAGTTTTTCTTGATCTTCAGCCGAAATCTGGTTTCCTGTCGCTTGAGCCTATTAAATAAACTAATTGTGTCATTTATTAGACGCATTAGTCAGCAGGTGAAATCGACCAGGGCTTTCTGACAGACATCTGCAGCAGCTCTTTTTGTTCTTCTGCCTCAGGTGACACAAAATCTCCCCCTGAAGGAAGGCTCCACAGAGAACCAACTGCTTCGTGTCGGGTGGTCTGTTGATCTCTCTCGATCACAGCTAGGTAAGTGGCCCCGTCTTTTCAGGCAGCCTCGCAGTGGAGCTCAGGTGCCACTGCTGCCGCTGTTACCTGGGGGAATCCCGTGCTCAAGATGCAGCTGTAGTAAGTGTTGCTCTCTTGCAGGTGAGGATGAATTTTCTTATGGCTACGATGGACGAGGGTTGAAGGCTGAAAATGGGCAATTCGAAGACTTTGGTCAGCCCTTTGGGGAGAATGATGTGATCGGTTGCTTTGCTGTAAGTGTAGTGAGCAAAGGCCTTTAGGCCGGCTCTCGATGGGCCTCTTCGGTCTCTTCGGAGTAGGCTGGGTAGGGGAAATGAAGCTGTATGCCACTAAAGAGTCACTCCTAATGTAAAGTTAACTCCTGCTCTACCTGTTGGGGAAAAACGATGCATTGCATGTGCCTTCTTGAGGACTGCGTTGATGTTTCTTGCGAGAGTCTCCTCCCACCTGGCTGGGGTTGGTCCTCAGGACACGGAAAAGCCAGCCTTGCCTCCCCTTGTCTTCAAAAAGCTCCTGAATTGTTCTTGTGACACTGCATGTTCGTGTGAGCACCAGACGCGCCCGTTCTGCGAGTGGGCTGCTGGCCTGATACTTGTGTCTTCTCCCGCCTTGCAGAACTTTGAAAGCGAAGAGGTGGAGCTGTCCTTCTCCAAAAACGGGGAGGACCTGGGCGTCGCCTTCCGGATCAGCAAGGAGCTTCTGGGCGACAGGGTACTGCTGCCCCACGTCCTGTGCAAGAACTGTGCTGTGGAGCTGAATTTCGGGCAGAAGGAGGAACCTTTCTTCCCCATTCCTGAAGACTACGTCTTCATCCGTGCCGTCCCTGTTGAGGATCGGGTGCGCATGCCTGTGCCCCCCAAAACATCTGGGGAGTGCGAGGTAATTTTGCTTGGACCCTGAAACAATTGTCTTTAATACTGTTTCTCCCCTCTTTGCCATTGGGTTTCTTCTTTGGTCAGTAGTTCAGTGGTGGAGCGCTGTACCTTTTTACGTTTATTTCCAAAGGGGTGGAGATCTGATCAGTGTCCTGTTTAGCAGGCTGTGGTGGGGACAGGGAGGACACTAAACTTCCCCTTTTTCCCAATGGGCACCTTCCCCCAAAACCTGCTAGATGACTTGACGGCACTTGATTATTATTAAGTTGATTCCATCTTATGATACCAGCCGTTTCCAGGGTTTTCTAAGTAGAGAGCACTCAGAAGTGGTGTACCCCTCCCTTCCTCTAGGGGCGCTGTGGAACTGTGCAGCTTGCCCAAGGCCACCCAGGCTGGCTCTTTTCCTACAAGGCATCTTAGGAATTGAATTTGGCAGCCAGAGACCTAACTCGCTGAGCTATCCAGCCAGGATCCTTACTTGAACTAGAAAACCATATCTCCTCTTTATTCACTCCTTTTCTTGGATGTGTTCTTCTTCATCTTATCTTTCATCAGGCTCAGGATATACCCCAGAAAGCAAGGGAGGATGGTGAAATCTAAAGTGTTTTTAACCTTTTTTCAAATATCAGATGATGGGGTCTTCCTTCCTTTCCTACTTCCCAATCCTGATGGAGTGATGGAAGGAAGATCAATGCCTAGTACAGTGATGCCTCGCTAGACGATGATAATCCGTTCCACTGAAATTGCTGTTTAACGAAGTCATTGTCTAGCGAAAAGCATTTCCCTATTGGAATGCATTGAAACCTGTTTAATGCGTTCCAATGGGGAAGAATCATCTGATCGGCCATAGGAAAGCTGCTTTGCAAACCGCCAATCAGCTGTTTAAATAGCTGTCTTGCGAAGCTTAGATCTCGAAAACACCCGTTTTGCGAGCGCAGAGGGACCTGTCAAAATCGTTGTCTAGCGAAAATTGGTTTGCGAAGCAGGGACCAAACATTGTCCAGCGAAATTCCCCCATAGGAATCACTGTTTTGTGAATCGCTATAGCGATCGCAAAAAGTCAATGTCTAGTGAAAAAACTGTCATGCGGGGTAACTGTCTAGCGAGGCACCACTGTACTCACCACTGAGAGCCAGTGTGATCTAGTGGCTGCAGGGTTGGTTTCACCCAACCATAAAATCCATGGAATGTGACCTTGGGGTGCTTGCAGAACCTGAGGGTGGGGGTGCTGCCTCACAGTGTTGTTGTGTGAGGCTGAAGTCTTGCAGAGTCTGCCCAATCCAAAGTGCCATCTTCCTCTCACCGATGTTCTTCTAAACTGGGGGAGAGGAGCTTGCTCACTTTCTCTTCCCGTTCCAGGTGTTGCTTATGGTTGGGCTGCCAGGATGTGGGAAAACCCACTGGGCACAAAACCACATCCAGGAAAATCAAGAGAAGCGTTACAACATTTTGGGGACAGATGCCATTCTCTACCAGATGAAGGTAAGGAGGCAGAAAAACACTCCAATGTTTTCCCAACCCAGGTTCGGTGTGTTGAGCAGAGGGTTGGACTCGATGGCCTTAAAGGTCTTTTCTAGCTCCATTATTCTGTGGTTCTCTGTATCCCCTGTGAAAAACCGTTCTCGCTTTTCTCACTAATCACTGGTCACTTTTGCCTCAGCTGGCCTGTGTTGCTGTTTTTAGTGTCTGTGCATGCAAGTGTGTGTCCTCCTTCCTTAAATAGTTATTCAGGTTTTTTTGAATTTATTTATTTGAAATTATACCCCACTCATTTAGTAGACAAACTGGGCAGCTTCCAAGAAAATAACATAACTGTACAACATAAATTAAGATGATAAACATATAAAAACAGATATACATTTTTCAGGACTCAAAAGGGTAGAACAGCCTTCTTCAAGAGATGCTCTTTTAAATACCCTGCATAAGTTATAAAGGGAAATTTCTGCCTGAAGTGTAGGCAGTTGTGGCCTTCTAGATACTATTGAACGGTAACTTCCATAAGTTCCAGTCAGCATCGTTGGTGGCTGAGTACAGCAAGAGCTGTTTTAAGACATCCAAAACTGTGGTTCCCCACCTTGGGTCCCCAGGTGTTGTGGGACTGCAGTTCCCAGAAACCCTGGCCAGCAGAAAAAAGTGCTGGAAGACTTATGGGAGTTGCAGTCCAAAACCCCCTGAGTTACCCAAGATTGGAATCCACTGATCTGGAGAATCACAGTTGCCTCTCGCCTGCCTACATTAATTAGAAGCAAAGCAAAGCATGCCGCTTATACAGTGGTGCAACGAGTGCACCGTAGAACGACGAATCTGCACAACGGCCCCTATGGCTCAAAATCGCAGAGTGAAGGTTGGTAAGCGGTTCACTTACCGACCTTCGCTTTGCGACCCGCCGATCAGCTGTTCGGCAGCTTCAAAATGGCCGTCGGAAGCCCCAAAATGGCCGCGCGCAGCGTTTTCGCGCCCTCGTTAAGCGAGGGGAGGTCGTGAAAATGGCTGCCGGCCATCAGAGAAACATCGCTGTATTGGAACGCTCCGATGGCTTTTTTTGATCCGTACAGCGATGTTTTCACACAGCGAGGGTTAATCCGGAACGGATTAACCTCGCTGTGCGAGGCACCACTGTATATTGCTCCATACGTAGTGCCTAAAGCATTCTGGGCAGTTTGCAATGGAATTATGTGGGCTCTACGTTGCCCACCCACGCCTAGCAAGCTGGGTACCTTTCATACCCCCCCCCTGGCTAAAGCAAACACTTCGAGCTTTGCATCGCCTTCAACTGTATTTGGAAGCCAAGATGTTGTTTCATTCATCTGTTATGCTGCAGAACTAGAGGTGGTGGCATGTACGCGCAGCAGGCAACCAGCTCCTTGGCTGACTCTAGCTTTCTAATCTCTGTGCGCTTGCAAAGAGCCAGCTGGGGGCAAGAACAAAACCTCAACTCTGGACTTATCCCTATTTCATTGTTGCATAAAGTGGCTGTGGAAGGAACAGCCTGGGAGTTTATCACTGTTAGGCAAAAGAGGATGGACTTCAGACTTGTGGAGAGAGGGAGGGAGGGAATCCTCAGTCTGAATTCTTGAACGCTTGCTGTGTGAGTGTAGGCTTGTGTAGCAGATATTTTTCCTTAGGTTTATTCCTTCTGTCTCCCTCTCCGCCTGTTTCGGAAATGTCTTCTTTTTAACCGCATCCGTTTATTTCTCTTCTCAGACGAGGGGTCCCGTAGCTGAAGAAGCTCTGGACGTGGCCGCCCGAGACCAGCTGCTTCAGCAAGCTGCCCGTTGCGTTAGCAAGCTTGTCCAGATTGCCCCCAGGACGAGGAGAAACTTCATTCTTGATCAGGTATCTTTACTTCAAAGTAACTCTGGAGAGGTGGAGAGTTAACCACTTCCAACAATAGGAACAAACATGAGAGGTTTTTCCCGACCTCTCACTTAGATGAAGAAGATTCTTGCCTGTTAGTGGTTTTTAAAAAAATCTTTATGTGGTGAATGGGTCCCGTGTGTGTGTGTGGCTTCCGCCCTTCTGCAGTTTGCAGCAGGAAAGTTTGCTTTCTTACAAGGGTGCAACATAAGCTCCCCACAGCTGCCCTCTGTCCCAGTGCTGAAAACCTTTGAGTCTCCCCCTTAGCCTTGATGTGCTTTATGAAAGGCAGGAGATGCAGCCCTCTAAGTCATCCCATGTTCCTGGCTAATGTCAGAAGCCAAAGTGCTCTGGCCTTCTGCTCTCCCTTTCTGTGCGAGCATGATCCTGTTTGTTGCTGTTAGATGCTGTCTCTCGGTCAGCAGGGAAAAACCTTTGAGTCCAGACAGGCTTTTGACAAGTAATTTCCTGCAAAGGGGGGTGGGCGGGTGTTAATTAGGGTACAGAGTTGTATTTGTAGGCTTTTAAATACGTTTCTAGACGCTTTCACATTGCTTTTAGTTATAACATGTTCTGTGCTTAATGGCTTTTTAATATTGGCATATATGTCAGTGGTTTTTGCCTCCCAAAAATGTCGCATGACAGCGGTCCCCAACCTTTTTGGGACCGTAGACCGGTTGTGGGGTGCGGGGGAGATCCATGTTCGCAACCCAGTTCCAAGGACCCCACAGACCGGCACCGGGCCGCAGACCAGGGGTTGAGGACTCCCTGTCGTATGTCCTTGTTGAGTCCCGTTGCAAGAAGTCACTGTTGTGGTTCCACCCAGCTTGTGAGCCTCCAGAAGGATCTTGACTAGCCCCTGGGAGTGTGTGTGTGTGTGTGTGGGAGGGAACAGGATGCCTGTTCTATATGCTGGCGGTGGAGAGGGTGCCGACGGGAGTTGTAGTCCAAATGCTAGGATCAGGAGGGCCAACGGTGCATTTTGACCGTGCCCTGCTGTGTTTGCAAGGCATTCCTTAATGCTTTTTGCCTGGTGCTTTGCTGTAGTGCTCTTGGCAGCTCAGAGACTTGTTCCCCCCCCCCCTTTCCCCCCTCTCTTTCTCAGTGTAACGTCTATAACTCTGGCCAGCGGCGGAAGCTACTGCCCTTCAAAGGCTTCATTCGCAAGGTGATGGTGTTGGTCCCCAATGAGGAGGCCTGGAAAGAAAGATTGGAGCAGAGGAAGGAGGCGGAAGGAGACGACGTGCCTGAGTCGGTGATGCTCGAAATGAAAGGTAGGCTCCTCCGAAGCCCCGAGGACTCGCAGGGTAGTGGTGGAGGAATTTTTTTCTGCCTGCTCCAGCACGAAACGTTCCTGAACTTCTTCTGTTTCCGCCTGATCCCAGCCAACTTCTCTCTTCCGGAGAAGTGCGATTACATAGACGAAGTCCTGTACCAGGAGCTGGCCAAGGAGGAGGCCCAGCCTCTCGTCACCAAATACAAAGAGGAGGCCAGGAAGCTGCTCCCACCCTCCGAGAAGCGGACCAACCGGCGCAACAACCGCAACAAACGGAACCGCCAGAACCGCAACCGCGGCCAGGGATATGGTGAGGTTTCGAGGGGGGCCGAGCGGCTTCCTGAAGGGGAACCTGCTGGCGGTCTTCCTTCCTTGTGGGCTCCCTTGCCCTGCCCGGGGTCCGAAGGGAAATCCGTGGCCCTCTGAGAGCTGCCCTTGTGCAGAGGCCCTCTCCCCTCCTCTTTCCTGCACACACTCCAATCTCCTTGCCCTTTCTGTGCAGAGGCTGAGGCTCGCTAGTGGGTGAGAAGGAGCAGGCTATGGAGCAGGCCCGTAGACGACTCGGCTCTGCCAGTCCAGTGGATTTTGCTCAGGTTTGAAATCCATGGAACTCGTGTATCCTTACAGTTACACAGTCCATCTTCTTAGGCCCTTTGCCTGACACCGAGGACCCGATCCTTAAGAGCCCCAGCCGGGCTTCCTTCCTTCGGTTCATGGTCACCCAGAGGGTGCCTCCCAAAACTTGCTCTGTGTCATTTGCCCCATCCTTTTGTTTTTAATGTGTCCCATCCCTGAATCCCCTTTGGGGGGACCTCTTCTCCTTTATTTTATATTCCTCTCTCTTTAATGTAGATCAATGACCCATTTGGCTTAAGGAGAGACGGGTCCCCCTTCACTTGCTTTTTTATGTAGTCTTTTTCTGGGCTCTGCTGTACAGCGTCTTTCTCGTTTTTCTCCTCTTAACGCAGTTCCCAATGAACGTCCGTGTCCAAGACGTTTGCAATTCTGGAACTTCCTGAGCTTGGCTTTCCCCTCAGTTTCTCCTCCACCCCCACCCCTACCCCCCCGCTTATTGCTTAGGGGCCTTCTCTGTCCCGTTTGCTCCGTTCACTGGCAGAAGTCCTCTCTGCTACCACCGAGGAAGTCGGATTTTATTGTTCTTTGGCAGAAAAGCGGAAGTTTTAAATTCTCACTGAGAGCAGTTTTTTGTTTTTGTTTTGTTTGGTTTTTTGTTTTTGTTTTTTGTTTTTGTTTTTCTTGGCAGCCCAGTCCAGGCCTCCCAGTATGCAGCACCCCCCCGGGCTGCGGTGTGAGTAGCACCATGCTCTGTGGGAGGGGAAGGAGGGAGGGAGGGGAAGCATGGGGAAGCGGGAAAGGGTGGTGTTGGTTTGGGGATTAAGGGGGAGGCAGCAAGAGATCTGGATGGAGTTCAGATTTGCAGAGAAGTTGGGGTGCCAGGCGCCTCAAACGGTCCCAGTAGGACGTAACTTAGGAACCTTTGGACTTAGTAGACGAGGTTCCACGGGCCGGTGACTTTGCACGGAGAAGCTTTTGCTGATCCTAAGGCATTTTGTCCATGGCAAGTGTTATCTTGCATCCTTGATCCATGTCTCCTAGAACAGTGAATTGCTCAGCTCCTGTGTCTTGAGTTCCCTTAGTTTGTGCTGTAAGAACCTGTGGCTTCCCCGCAAATAGAGGCACCCAGTGGGCCACCCCAGGAGTTCTTTTAAAGGGTCGCATTGCATTTTTACGGTATCTTAATTGTATGAGGTTGTACATGGCGAACCCCACCCAGAGAATGAGAGCACGAATGGGGGTGGTATAGAAGTGGAAGTAATAAGAAGTCGTTTATAAGTACAGTTTGACCCCCTTCTTTGTCTTGTGTTTTCTTCAGTTGGTGGCCAGCGCCGGGGTGGCTACAACAATCGGGCGTATGGCCAGCAGCAGCACCAGCAGCCGCAGCAACGGCAGCAGTACTGGGGACAGCCTGGAAACAGAGGCGTGAGTATATCTCCGGCTTGCCGTTTATCCCATTTCAGACGTCGACTTGGTTCTTAGGCAAAGAGGGCTAAGATTGTGTCCGAGACATTTTCCTCTGAAGGTCCAAAAACTGAACACACTTTTACCGGAAAGGTTAATATTTAAGCTTGTTGATTTCAGAGGTGTAGAAAAATCGACCCGGATAGTTTGAAACCTGCTTTCCTGGTTTTAAGGGATTGCCCAGTTTGGTGCAGGGTTTGGATGATGACGTCCTTGACTCCAATCCGTTGCTTTAACTTGCAGGGCTACCGTAACTTCTATGACAGATACAGCAGAGGTGGTGGGGAATACAACCGCTTCTATGGACGTGATTATGAGTACAACAGATACCGAGATTATTACAGGGACTACAATCAAGAGGTAAGGGTCTGTGAACCCCTGTTTCAGAGTTGCAGTTCCTCCTGGCTGGGAGTGCTCGTTGGTCTCCTGTCTCCACTCTCACTCTGTCGAAAGACAGTCCCTTGGTCTCTGCTCCTCTATACACCATACTGTTTCTGTGTCATGGCGGGTGGAGCTTGGCCAGCTGGCAGGCTTGCATTTCAGACTAGAGAAGCTGTGACAGTAGACAAAGGGGTATGGGTGGGTCGGTGGGTGCGAGTCTGAGACCATAAAGTCATGCTGGACAGGAGTAAAATCCAGCATTCTGTTCAGAAACTGCCAGTTTGCCATAGTTTTTGGAGCAAAAAATACAGTTAAAGTTGAAAGATGCATCAAAGCTGCATTTATTGTCTGGGAAACACAGCCACCAAATCATCGCCATTGTTGTAGACTTTGTAGTAATGTGTGCATTCTCTCTGCCTCCCATTTCTCCTCACTGACGTTTCTAAAATAGGACCTTAAGCCGTGGCTACTGCATAACCTGAGTTGGGGGATCAGTGTGTAAACAATGCAAGCTGGTGTCTGTGTAGACTTTAGCCATAAAGTGCCGGGCGTCTAGTTTCGGAAGGGATCTCAAACTTTTAGCTTAGACTGCCCAGTGACTCCTTTATTGTCCTTTTCAGTGGCAGAACTACTACCAAGACAGAGACCGATACTACAGGAACTACTACGGCGGCTACCAAGGGTACCGGTGAAACCCTGATCATCTCTACCCTTCAGCCAAGCCTTGAGGCTCTACCAAGAGGGAAGGGTGCCTACGACTTCCTGAGATACCAAGCAGTGGGAACCGGGGGGGGGGGGGTGGGCTGTTGGGGAAAATGGGCAGTAGGCGAAAGGGGGTGGGGTGGGAGGGGGAGGTTTAAAACACAAAAAAAGAAATTGTAAATTTTTTTTAAAGTTTGTTGAAAAAGAATATTGTCTTATTCTATAAAAAAAACAAAAAAAACATTTCAAATTTAGTTTAGACATTTATAATCAAACTGCGCAAAGAGGAGAGCAGCACTTAGCGCCGCCCAGGATTGGACCCGGGGTGGGGGTGGGGAGGAGGAGCCATGACATCATAGAGCCACTAGACGGGCTGCTGAGTTGGGGGGGGGGAAGGAGGTGCAGAGGTTGGAAGGAGAGCGGGTGGGGTGGGGAGTCCATAAACAGGATGGGGAGGTGGAGAAGGAGGGCCATGCAGGCAGACCGTAGGGCCCACAAAATGGGGTGGGGGGGAGCTACAGGTTTTGGCTTCTTCAAATGCCTTTGAAACAAAAACTAAATTAGGGTTCATGCGTGCCCCTCTGTCTTTTAGTTTCCAGGGGAGGGTGGTGGGGGTGGCATAAATTCTCACCCACAGGGAAATATTTACCCCGTTTTATAACCACTGCAGAGAGGGGGGGGGGGTTCATGGCATGCCCGTTTCCCTGCCCTTCAGCCGTTGGCCTGTGTTTTCAGACAGTGAATTACCGGAAGGCCTGTTGGAGGTTGCCTGTCCCAGGCCAGAGGCTTCTCTTGGGCTTCTCCCTTCTTTCTCCAGCCATCGTACTTTATGAACTATTGAGCAGAGAGGATATCTGTGAACCGTTCAGCAGAACGAAGCCCAGGGGGTTAATTTGCCCAGTTCTCAAGTTCTTCCGGGGCCTAAGCAAGTCTGCCTTGGGGTGGGTGGGTGGGTGGGTGGGAAGGACATCCTCCACACACTTCCTTTCTTCCCAAGGCTTAGCTTGGCCCTCTTATCATCTCTGTAGCATTTGTCCTCTTCTCTCTCTCCTCTCTTTCTCTCTCCCCCCCCCCCCCAATTTTTTAAAATAGGAGCGGAAGGAACATTTTTCTCAGGGGTTTCTGCAGGATCTTCTCCTTGTTAGCACCTAACATGTATATAGGCAAGACTGTGCTGGCGTGTAAGTTTCACCTTTTTTTCCCAAGGAGCTTTGTGCTGAAGAACAGCAGGTTTTATATAGTCAGTGCGAAAGGGTGGGGGGCGGCGCAGGCATCCTTCTGTGCTTCTTGTGTTTTTTGATAAACTGTTAGCCTCTGTATATAGGAAAGGGTGGGTGGGGGAAAAGATTTGTGCTTACGGGGTGGGTAAAAAAACAGCTGTATGTGTATGTCCCTCGCTTGGAAAAAGTTGGCATTTTTTGGTCCTGGCCCGTGGGTATGTTTGATTCCTCCCCTAGGATGGCTGTGCGTCGTACAGGAAGCCCTCTCTCCTCCTTGCCCCCAAAGTGCCATGCCCAGCTACAAGACGTACGCCACCCTCCTTGGCATTTGCAGACAGAATAAAATCAGTCCTGCCTCCAGGCGGGTTTGAGTGGTTGGCATCCATTTGGGAGCAAGGACTGGTAAAACAAGGACTGGTAAGTGGATCAGCATCCTCCCCCTCCTGAAACTTAAAAAGATAAAATTAAATTCTGCTTCCTCATTAGCTTTTATCCACAAAACAGTGTGTGTGTGTGGGGGGGGAGTTGTTGAAGGATGGGGGCTTTCCACCAAGGCATGTCCTTCCTCCCCAGACGTGAATTGTGTAAATACAATAAATAAAAATGGAGTTTTTGTTTCGGTTTTTTCATGGTTTTTTGGCTCCCAGGTCCCTCCAAGCTTGCGAATTATGTCTTAATTTCCCAGCCACAGGGATTAAAGATTTGCCTCTGTTCCTTGTGATTCACTGTTTGAAATTCAAACTACTTCTCTCTTTTTTTCCCTCTTCATCTTAAATGTTGGGTGGTGGTGGTGATTATTATTATTTTTTAGAATAGATACTCAGAAATTTTGTTGCCAGTCTTTGCAGTTTGCTCTTGTCTTCATTCCCATGCCCGAGGATCAGTTCCTTCTTCCCAGACAGACAAAAAGGATAGACACACATCGTTATAGAGTGGGGTTGGGGGGCCTGATATGGGGTGGGGTGGGAGGAATGTGGAGAGAGCTTTACAGCTTAGCTCTCGTCCATCTTGCCCCTTCTCAGATATACAGGAGCTCCAGAGAAGCAGGGTTCTTCTATCTCCTTGCACGTGTGTATTCAGAATGTGTGATTGTGTGGCAACCTTTTTTTAAATATATATATATATATATATATATATAACAAAGTTAACGTATTTTAAATGCTTCAGGCCACTAGAACATACGCTTCAGGGCGGGGAAGGGTGTGCGTGACGTAGAAAAGTATACAAATAACTTCTGTAGCAGAACTCACACGGGGTTGCGATAGTCGGAGATTATTTTAAAAGTTTGTCTCGGGCATCCTGACCTGCATGCGGAGCGCCAGCTGCCTTGGGATCACAAGGACAAAGTAGAACCAGCAGTGGGTCCCGGAATTGCTTCAGTATACCATCAAGACGTTGCAGCTGAGGTTAAAATTTGAACAGTTTGGGCGGGAGGGGGGAGAGGTATTTTGAAATAGGATCTCAAAACAGAGCAAGAAGCTGTGGAGGAATGATGAAAACTGCCACAATCCCTTAGACCATCCCAGACCGGAAAGATCTTAGCAACTTTAGCTGTCTTTTTTTTTTCCTGCACATTTTTTTTTTTGTAAAAAAGAAAAAAAGAAAAGAAAAAGAAAAAAAACAAGAAAAGAAAGGAAAAAAATTAAATGGTGAAAATTACAAAAAAAATCAGCCTGTTTAAAATCTGTTAGTGTTTTTCATGATTGTATGTCTTAGTTTGCTGTAGATTGGAAGCTCGAGCAAAACAGAAGGCTGTAAATGTTTTTACAAAACTGTAAGACGTTTAAGTGGCCAGTAAAAGCGTTTTGCCATTTGACTATGTAACTGTGTGGTTGTTTACATCTGTAACTTTCTTTCCTTAACAATTCTGGCATATGTAGGTTGAAAACCTTCCATTTTTAGAATAAATAACCATTCGCTTGACTCCACATCCTTCTGGTGATGGGTTGACTTCTTAGGTGTCCTTGTTTAACCCTCTCAGCTTGTCTGTTCCTCTCTGCACACACACACAAACACACCCACAAAAAAGAATTCTTAAAGAACGAAGCAAATTCCTGTTGATTTGTGTGTTGAAACTTCCTCTTGTCTGTGGACAATCACGGCTACTTTATTTTGAGGGGGATACGAAACTGGCCAGGTTTCTTTGCTACTACTTCTGGGGGTGGGTGGGCGTTTTTAAAAGCTTAAATGTCATGGACCATGATAATAATAAAACCCAGATTTTCAATCCCACTCTTGATTTAACAAAATGCAAATATTTACTAGAGGACCATTTCATCAAATACAAACTAGAAAATGTGGGTGTCAGCACGACATTGTTATACTCCTTAATTTTAATCCAGAAACAAGATTTTTCTGTAATAATAGGATACTGACCCAGATGTCTATGCCTTAGTGCGAGTTCCCAGTGTGGCACATGTTAAGACCACTTTAGATTTGTACACAGCAGAAATATTTTTGGATAAATCTTAACTCTGATGTATAGCTCAGTGGGAGCCAGAGGTTGAGAGTTCGAATTCCTGCTGTGCCTCCATGACATGGGCTGGATTCATTGGATCCCTTTCAGATCTGCAGTTCTATTATTTGTATTAAAATAATATGTATTTATTCATTTAATTAATTTATATGCCGCCCACTCTACCCAAAGAATAGAACTGTCTAGCACAGTCAACATTATAAAAACATTGACTGGCATTATATAACATACAAATTTTAACTACAAACCGAAGTGTCTGTTAAATACCGGTGCGGTATGTATGCTGTTTCTAATATTGCCTATTATTATTATTATTATTATTATTATTATTATTATTATTATAGTCGTAGCTTTCTTGTTCAGAAGCAATGCATCTCTATTTGGAAACAAGACGGGTTTTGTCTTCTGCATCTGGGCCTGCCAATCTTTGGCCTGAACAGAACTTTCTTCTGGCTTGCTAGGAAAGTTTCAAAACACTTTGATGATTAATTTTCTGACGAGGTATATGATCGTAGCCCCACAACCCTGTTGTCCCACACTCTGTCCAGGGACCGAGAAGTAACAGGTAGGAAACTATAGAAAGGGGTTGAATCTGAATCTACCCATCTGGTGAACACCAGCCACTGTCTTAGCAGAGATTACATCTGTGCATGATATATATATATTTTAAAAAACAATATTGTTTTAAAATGGCTTAATTTTATTAACACATGTTTTGATTCTGGAGCAAAAGAGCATAAAGGGTGCTTCTTGGAACGGTTTTCATACTTGGCTGGTTCTAAACATGTTTTTAAAAAGTCTTCTTGGGGCATCCTTACGAATTGGAACAAAAATTTTTAGCTTGGAGCAATAACTTGGGTAATTTGCCTTAAAAAGAAAACCCTCAACGAGGTGGAGATAATTCTGAATTCTTTTGCCTTTGAGGCTGGTTTCCGGGGGTGGAATACAGAGCTACGAAAAGAAGAAGAGTGATCGGGGCTAGGGGAGGAAGGGGCGCCTGTCTCTTCTCGTTTCGTAGCTCTGTGTGCCTCTTTGTTAAAAGGAAGTGGGCGGGGTCCAGCGCGCCGCCGCCATCTTGGGTGCTGGCGCGGAGGCCGGCCCGGGCGGCGCCATGTTAGGACCGGCGCCCTCTTTCGCTGCGGCGGCGGCTGCACATGGCGGGGTCTGAGAGCGGGGCGGCGGCGAGGGGTTTGCTGAATGGGGGCGACGGGGGCGGCCCGGAAGGGAAACGACCCCGGCTAGGGCCCACCCCGGCCTCCCCCTCGGGGCCCAAGCCGGGCAACCGCGTGACGGTGGTGTTGGGGGCGCAGTGGGGGGACGAAGGCAAAGGGAAGGTGGTCGACCTGCTCAGCCTGGACGCCGATCTGGTCTGCCGGTGCCAGGTGAGGAACCCCCCCCCCCTGCGAGTTTTGTTTTAAACACCATTGATCCAAATCAGGGCGCGGGACTACAAAGCCCATCCTCCACCGCCCCGCCCCACCCGGGCGGGGCAGACGGCTGTGGCTCCCATTCTCTCCCTCCCCCCACCTTCCCTCCACCGGCTGCCCTCGAGACTACAACTCCCATAGTCCAGGGACTCGAGACTACAACTCCCATCGTCCCCCACCACCTCCTTCTACAGTAGCGCGAAGAGAGACGGGACCCATCCATCCATCTGGAGGATGCGACGTGTGTGTGTGTGTGTGTGTGTGTGTGTGTGTGTGTGTGTGTGTGTGTGTGTGTGTGTGTGTGTGTGTGTGTGTGTGTGTGTGTGTGTGTGTGTGTGTGTGTGTATTTGCACCCCATTTTGGGTGCAGGATTCTCACCCTGGACCTTTTGCAAGCCCGGGAATAGACCTGGATAAAGGCATTGATCGGTTTTTATCTGGGTCAGGTTGGGCCTTTCTGATTCCCAGAGTTTGGGTTTTTTTAAAAAAAGAAAAGGAAAATTAATTAATTAATTAATTAATTAAATTTATATCCTGCCCATTTAGACAACGTCTACTCTGGGCGGCTAACAATTTAAAAAAAAGGACTAAAAACAATCTAATATATCAAACAACAATTTAACAACAAATGCAATATCATTCAAGATGGGAAAATAGCAATTAAGCGGAAAGAATGTGTCAGCTACAGACGGAAATCCTACTATTTATTCTTCATGAAGAAAAGGTTGGTTTTTTTTTTTTCCCTCTTCTCTGCATTTAGGGGGTTGAAGTCAAGAAATCTGGAGAATCCGGGGAAAAAGTTAGGCAGGGGTTTCTGCAGGAAATTCCCGGAGAAGTGGCCCTGTTTGCCTGCCCCCCCACCCCATGGGCCAAAATTAAGGGCGGAAAATAACTAAATAAAGCAATAAATTGTAGGGCTTTCAAGCTAAGCAATTTATTTCAGTGTAAGATCAAAATCCACTCAATTCACGCTGAACGAAACCCGTTCAGTCTTTCAAGGGCTACGATATTTATTTACTGAAAGGTTTCCCCCTTTTTCTCTCCTTCTGCGTCGCTTTTGTTGGATAAAACGGGCAGCGGCAGATTTTTCCCCCGAACCAAAACGTTTATTCTGCTCCACCTTTCTTGAGGGATTCGCCTGCCTGTTAATCCTGCTTTACGAAACACCCCCCTCCTAGTTCTGAAAGTAGTGTGGTCTGGACTGCTCTGCATCCCTATTGATACCCCCTAGTTCAATTAAGACACTCTGCACATGTTTAGGGGTACCCACTCAGAGCCCGTTTGACATTTGATATAGGTTGAAGGGGCAAAGTGGGACTTCCCAGATGTTATTGGGACTACATTTCCCATGGTCCTTCATCAACATAGCCAAAGTATGGAAGTGGCAGCCTTTGGAAGGAATGATGATGGTTTCTCTGCGTTTTTCTCCCTGTCTTTGATTTGGAAACATGTATGGAACAAAAGAATTACAGTGGTGCCT
Organism: Pogona vitticeps; assembly: GCF_051106095.1. Lineage (NCBI taxonomy): Eukaryota > Metazoa > Chordata > Lepidosauria > Squamata > Agamidae > Pogona > Pogona vitticeps. Next base: position 5,292,486 of record NC_135797.1, on the reverse strand, counting down.
CGCTTGACGATTACCTCATTAGATGAGGAAATCGCTTGACGATTAGTTTTTTGCGATCACTATTGCAATTGCTAAACGATGACTGAATGGGCTTTTTTTGCTTAACTTTGATCGGTTCCCTGCTTCGGGAACTGATTTTTTGCTTCAAGAACAGCTGATCGTCGGGTTTCAAAATGGCTGCCCGCTGTGCAAAATGACTCCCTGCTGTGCTTTAGGACGGATTCCTCGCATTACAGGCACTGGAAAATGGCCGCCCTATGGAGGATCTTCGCTAGACGCTGAAGTATTTCGCCCATTGGAACACATTGAACCGGTTTTCAATGCATTTCAATCGGCTTTTTCGTTTTGCTTGACGAGGATTTCGCTTAACAGCGATTTGAACAGAACGAATTATCCTCATCAAGCGAGGCACCACTGTATGTGTTTTTTGGGAGGACAATCCCGCCCGATCTCTTACACCCCCTCCCCAACATATTCTTTCTGTATTTTTACCCTTCTGCAGGGTGGCAATAATGCCGGCCATACGGTTGTGGTGGATTCGGTTGAATACGATTTCCATCTCCTGCCCAGCGGAGTTATCAACCACAACGCCACGTCGTTCATTGGTGAGAAACCGAGCACGTCGCTGTGGCTGTGAGAGGCAGCACAAGGGCAGATGGAACCCCCTTATCTGCGGGGCCAATATCCGCTGATTCACTTATCCATGGCCTGAAAATATTAAGAAAAAATATTAAGAAAAATCCTAGAAATACAGATTTCTAAAGATGAAGTTACCATAACTGGCCACTAGACAGAGCCAGAGACCATGCTATGTAAATACCATTAAAATAAGGTTTGCAATACTGTAATTCGAGTTTTTTAAGCCTCTACAGGAGGAGACTTGCAACCAATCCTGTGCAAATTCCCGTATCCACCCTCATTATGGGTTTTCTTCTGCCATAGGAGCTATATAGCCTATTTAGACATTAGGAACTGTGGCAAATATCCACACGTGGTGCTAATCCTGCCACCCGTCCCTAGTTTCGTCACCATCAATGGGGGATGTTCAGGATTTGGGAGCCCTTCAAACTCATCACCACTTTGTGGGGACGTGATAACAGAAGAAATGGGGCGGGAACTTTCTCAAATGCCCGAATAGGGCTTCTGGACACTGAATCGAAACACATGTCCGAAAGAGAAATAGTCTCCTAAACTCTGGTTTGTTTTCACAAGGAAGGCTGCGATAATGATATTTTTTTCTTCTTCAGGAAATGGTGTCGTCATCCACTTACCAGGACTGTTTGAGGAAGCGGAGAAGAATCTTAAGAAGGGGCCAGGTGAGTGTAGAAATCGCTGATCCTGCGAGCTACTCGTTCCTCTCTCTTCCGTACGGGTTGGGCCTCGTCTTGAGTCTGGCGTCCAGTTCTGGACACGGCACTTCAAGGAGGATGATGACAAACTGGAGCCAGTTCAGAGGAGGGCCACGACGCTGATCAGGGGACCGGAAACCAAGCCCTAGGAGGAAAGACGGAAAGAACTGGGCCTGTTTAGCCTTGAGAAAAGAAAATTTAGGGGGTGATAGGATAGCACTTTTAAAATATTTGAAAGGCTGTCCTACAGAGGACGGGCAGGATCTGTTCTCCATCATCCCGGAATGCAGGGAACATAATAATGGGCTCAAACGATAGAAAGACAGATTAACGCTGAATATCAGGAAAAACTTCCTGACTGTTAGAGCAGCACAACGATAAAAGCAATTGGGGTTGAGACGATCAGGAATTATTTAAAAAAAATCAAAAGCAGAAGGAACCTGGACATCCGCTTCCCTTTTGATTTTTCGGGAGATTACGGGACTGCTCCATCACGACCTCTTCGGTGAGGGAAAGTCAATTAAGTGATTTCTAAATTTTTGTTTTCCCTTGAGTCATGCCATCTTGGTAATGTGTTGTTTGGAATTAATTGTTATAATTGTATTTTTTTAATGATTTTATACATGTTATATTGCTGTGTTTTATCTATGTAAGCCGCCCCGAGTAGACATTGTCTAGAGGGGCGGGGTAAAAATCTAAGAAAGAAAGAGAGAAAGAGGGAGAGAGAGAGAGAGAGAGAAAGGAAGGAAGGAAGGAAGGATGCTTCTGGGCGCAGAAAAAAGACATTTTTTTTTCCCTTCCTACCTTCTCCAAAAAAATTTTTTTTAAATAAAACTCTGGGAAGTCCATAGGAGCCATGTGTGCAAAAATCCCTCGAGGATCTGTATTTTGCCCACCCTTGGTTTTTTAATTAATTAATTAATTAATTAACTAACTAACTAACTAACTAACTAAATAACTAAATAACTAACTTATTTATTTATTTATTTATTTATTTATTTATTTATTTATTTATTTATTTATTTATTTGATTTTTACCCCGCCCCTCTAGACCATGTCTACTCGGGGCGGCTTACAAAATAAAACAGAGCAGTATAAAAATATATAAAATCATAAAATTGCAGTTACAATTTCAATTTAAAACAATTAATTTAAAGAGAGGATTACCAAGATGGAATAGCAAAGAAAAGAAAAAAAGGAGAAAGACTTAATTGACTGGAGGGAAGGCCTGCTTGAATAACCAAGTTTTTAACTGGCTTTTAAAACTCACAAACGCTTCCCCTTTTCCCAGGCCTGGAAGGCTGGGAGTCTCGGACCGTGATTTCGGATCGTGCCCATCTGGGTGAGTTCCCACGTTTTCTTCTGGGGCCTGGAAAGAAGGAAGAGGGGAGGGCGTGGAAAGGGAAGCGGGGGGCACCCCACGTCTTTCAACTTTTCTCCCTCTCTTTTATCTCGGCGCCCAGTGTTTAATTTCCACCAGGCGGCGGACGGCATCCAGGAACAGCAACGGCAGCAGCAGGCGGGCAAGAAGTGAGTAGGGCACCCGGGCACGCCAGCGATGTGGCTCGCCATGTTCCTCCCAAGTAATGGTTGAGAGAGAGGGTCTCTCCGTGTATGTGTGTGTTGCACATTTGCTGTGGCTCCGTGGCCTCCGTCTCTGGGGGTTCGATTCCTACCCACCCCCTGGAGAGGGGCTGGGCTTGATGATCCAGCTGTGCCGTTCCGTGACTTTTCGATTGATTTTCTTACGCTTGATGCGGTCCCAGTCTGGTTCAAGAAACAGAGACCAAGCGGTTTTCGAATCCGTGACTCAGCCAGGTTCCCGCACTCCCTGTCCTACCTGGCAACGTTTGTAAGGAGAAGAGCCGTGTCGCCCGTCTTGAGTTCGGGGAAGGCAAGAAGAGAGATATTAATAAAAATACTCATAGTCCGTCAAGTCAAGGCTGACTGGATTTATAATAATATTGTCAAGACAATTCTGCCTTGCAGTGACTTTTTCCAGGTAGATAATATTCACAGAGGTGCTTTACCCTTCCCTTCCACTAGGGGGAGCCCTGGGACTGTGCAGCTTGCCCAAGGCTACCCAGGCTGGCTTTTCGTCCACAGTGGAGGGAATCGAACTCCCAACTTCTGGCTCCACAGCCAGAGGCCTAAACCACTGAATTATCCACACAGCTAAGAAGAGAGAGACACAAGACAAATAGGGAAACAACAGCAATCTTTGTCTATACTTGCTGGAACAAATGAGAGTTTGTTTTGGGACTACACTTCGCATCATTCTTTTGCTATGTTTGCAAGGAATAATGGGATGTGTAGTCCAAGAGTTGTCAAAATTTGGCCTTTCCTGTCGTCTAGTTACAAATGCCGCTCTGGGACGGCCCTGCTATCTAGCTATGTACTTTTATTTATTTTTTTAAAAATGCTTTTTTAAACCAGATGTCCTGGAAGGTCTGTGATCAGAACAGGTTCCTCTCGCTCTCCTCTGTGTGCGTGTGAAGGAGAGCGATTCCTCTGTGTGTGTCTCTCTCTCCAGGAGAGCCATTCCTGCCAAGACGGCTCACGTCCCTTTGCTTTTCCCCGCAGCCTCGGCACCACCAAGAAGGGGATCGGCCCGGCGTATGCCTGCAAAGCCTCGCGGACCGGCTTGCGCATCTGTGACCTGCTGGCCGATTTTAATGAGTTTTCTAAGAAGTGAGTAGATGGGTGGGGGAGACGGGAGGGAGAAATGGCCTCGGGGATCGGGCTGCGTATGTGTGTGTCTGAGCCTGGACTTTTAAAGATCAGCATTTCCACGGGTGCATCAGTAAATGCTATGAGATGAGTCCACGGGGCCTTTTTTACTGTGGCCCCATCTATGCCTTCAGTACAGTACAGTCGTGCCTCGCTTTATGATTGCCCTGCATTACGACAATCTTTTTGCGATTGCAAAACAATGGTCTAAAGGGGTTTTTTCGCTTTGCGATGATCGGTTCCCTGCTTCGGGAACCGATTCTTCGCAAAACGACGATTTTAAAGCAGCTGATCGGCCGCCGGGTAAACAAAATGGCACCCCGCTGTTTTCTGGAATGGATTCCTCGCAAGACAGGCAGTGAAAACGACTGCCCTATGGAGGATCTTCGCTGGACGGTGAGTTTTGACCCCAATGGAACACATTGAAGGGGTTTCAATGCGTTTCAATGGTTTTTTTTTTTTTCCGCTTTACAATGTTTTCGCTTAATGTCGATTTTCCTGGAATGGATTATCACTGTTAAGCGAGGCACCACTGTATTCCTCTTTGCTGCCTTTGGGTAGGATTTTAAAGGCTTGGCCTTAAATTCAGCCCTTGGTCGTGACAAGACCCACAAAATCAATCCGGTATTGTTTATTTATTTATTTATTACTGGATTTTTTTATCCCGCCCTTCCAGACAGAGGTCTACTCAGGGCGGCGCACAATATATTGTGCATAAACAAGTTAAAAACAACAATTAAAATCTACAGTAATACACTAATCAAGATGGGAATAAACGGGAAAATCAAGAAAAGTAAAAGTCAGGTAATGGCAGGAGGGAAGGTAGTGTTAGATGGACATGTAAGGATCCTGTTGATTTCACGCATCTCTTTTATTTATCTTTTTTCCCCTTAACTTATTTCCATGCAGCCCTTTAACCTTACACAAGGTGGCTCGCAATAAAGAACACAATGAATTGTAAAATTAGAACATCATGGAGCCAAGCATCCTGTTGGAACAGGCACCATCATCTTAAAACTTTTTTAAAGTTCATGCAGTAAACAATGTAACCTGTATAAAATTCCTCTACCTAGGAATCAGCATTTCTAAAGAGGACATTAACAGAACTGGCCACTAGAGGGAGACAGAGACCATTGCTATGTGTAGTGTTTGCTGTTATAAATGTTTGCTGCTATCTGCATTTTCCAGCATCTGCTGGCGGGGGCTTGGAACCAATATCCCGTGGATATGGGGGGGGGGGGGTCCTACGGATATGGTATTCCTTTGCTTGCTCTAAATGGGAGCCATACATTTCTTGGATCATATGGCAAGGGTGAGCAAAGGGTGCCTCGCTAGACAGTTACCCCGCATGACAGTTTTTTCGGTAGACATTGAGTTTTTGCGATCGCTATAGCGATTCGCAAAACAGTGATTCCTATGGGGGAATTTCGCTGGACAATGTTTGGTCCCGGCTTCGCAAACCAATTTTTGCTAGACAGTGATTTTGACAGCTCCCTCCACGCTCGCAAAACGGGTGTTTTCAGGACCTAAGCTTCGCAAGACAGCTATTTAAACAGCTGATCGGCAGTTCGCAAAGCGGCTTTCCTATGGCCGATCTTCGCTAGACAATGACGATTCTTCCCCATTGGAATGCATTAAACAGGTTTCAATGCATTCCAATGGGGAAAATGCTTTTCGCTAGACGATGATTCCGCTAAACAGCGATTTCAGTGGAACGGATTACCATCGTCTAGCGAGGCATCACTGTAGAAGCAGAAGTTATCAACCATGTTTTTTTTGTTTACCCGGGCAGGTTTCGCGCTTTGGCTCAGCACTATAAAGCCACGTATCCGACTCTTAACATCGACACAGAAGCTGAGCTGGAACAACTGAAGGTGATGGAGGGAAGGGAGGGGGCAAAGTGTAACCTTGGCTGCTCCGAAAGCTACTCTTGATGACCGTGATTATTAATGGGCAGGTCTATGCTGAGAAGATCCGCCCCTTGGTCAAAGACGGTGTTTATTTCATGTACCAAGCTTTGCACGGCCCGCCTAAGAAGATCCTGGTCGAAGGGGCCAACGCGGCTCTTTTAGACATCGATTTTGGTGAGTACCTTTCTCTCCCTGCCTCTCCCTTTCAGAAATTTGGTTTTTTCCCTCTGTTTATTACAGATATGTGCCCATTTTCCAGCCAACGTTCACCTTTAGAACTGGATTCTTCTTTTAATAGAAAAAAATCCAGTTCTTTTCTATTATCTGCGGGATCACTCTCCACCGATTTGTTTATCCGGTCAGAAGCAGATAAACAAACCGGCGGATAGCGATCCCGCGGATAAGGAGGTCCCTACTGTATATCAGATGTAAACGTACCTGGCCGAATCCAACCTGTTCGCCCTTGGGTGGGTGGGAAGGAAGAAGAGTGTAGAATGAGCCTAGAAGTTTGATTCTTGTTCAGATGGTTCCAAGTAAGAGCTTGGCTCAAACAGAAATAGAGGAAGCTGACTTGAATGGGCTGGAATCCTGTCGCGTGACCTACGCGAAAGCCGTAGCTTTCGGGTTTTTCCTTGGCGTTAAATAAAGAGCCCCCACCACGATTCTCAGGCCCACTCTCTCTTGCTCTCTTGGTGCTTGCATGTGCGCCCCCTCCCACCCTGCTCAGATTGCGCTGTGTGCTGTTTATTGACCAGCAAAGCGTGGGCCAAAGCAACAGGATTTGGGCCATGGCGTCAGACTTTGGGTGCGTCTGTCTTGGCCCGTCGTAACCACGTTGGCTGGGCGTAGCTCCTCAGCCTTTTTTCCCCCAAGGCTTGCTTGAAGATGTACAGGATTGAACGTGGGATCCTCTGCACGCCAAATATGCGTTTTCTCTCCAATTCTGGAACAACAGCCCAGGTGTGTCGTGGGAGAATACGGAGGTGGAGGGGTTCATTCTGACCGTCCCCACCCCTCCTTGGAAGGAGAAGCCAAACCAACAAGTGGCCGGATGGGTGTCTCTTCAACCCCCGTGGAGCAGGTCTTTTGTAAAGCTAATGGCTCTTAATGACCCCTTCTCAACCAAATCGGCCTCCAATATGGTGCATCACAACAGCGATGTTTGCTCTCCCAGCAACTTTGAAGGTGGCAGCTAAGTTTAGAAAGGAACAGCAACGCCCAGGGGGTGGTGGGGTGGTGGACGACACGGTGGATCCTTCCTCACCAGAAAGTCTTGGGCCTTCAGCCAGGATGGCCCTGGCTCCATTATACCGCTGCTCTACTCTCCCATCTAACCCCCCCTTTTTCTCTCCCCCAGGTACGTACCCCTTTGTCACCTCCTCCAACTGTACCGTGGGAGGAGTCTGCACCGGCCTCGGCATTCCCCCGCAGTACATCGGCAAAGTGTACGGGGTGGTGAAAGCCTACACCACCCGGGTGGGCGTTGGGACCTTTCCGACGGAACAGGACAACGTAAGTGGGCTCCGCGGGAAGGGTGGGCGACGTTTGCAGCTCGGTGGGTGGGCGGGAGGAGGAGGCCGGATACGCCGTTCCCTATGGCTTCCCTCTTCTGTCGCCTCGCAGGAGATCGGCGCCCTCCTGCAGTCCCGGGGGCGGGAATTCGGCGTCACCACCGGCCGGAAGCGTCGCTGCGGCTGGCTGGACCTGGTGCTGGTGAAATACGCCCACATGATCAACGGATTCAGCGCGTAAGCCTCCTTCCCCGCGGGGCCGGGTCAGCCGAGGGTCTCCCCCCCGTCTGGTTTTATTGCCCTTCCGATCGGCCTCAGGCGGCACAAGGAGCTATGTGGGATGATGGGACCTGCAGTCCAAAAGGCTATGGAGGGAGCCTGGTTCCCTGCATCTTGACCCAGGTGTTCTTAGACTGCAGCTTAGAATCGTAGTCCCAGAACATTTGGGGACTAGTAGTCTAAGCATTTCTTCCTTCTCTTCCAGAAATGCTCTGTTAGAGTTCGCTACGTACAGTCCAGTCTAGCAACCCTTATGAATATGGTTTTGGGGAACAGCACCACCTGCTGGATGGTACCAAATTATCCACTCTATGCCTTTCAATGCACTTTAGTGCTGTGCCTTTAACTCTTAAGCCCTGTTCCGTGAAATTGCAGAAAGTGTGCCATTCTGATGAAGAGGTGATGGCAGAGACAGAGCATGTGCAACCCTTTGAGCTACAATTCCCAGCATCCCTTGCTATCATCTGTGCTGGCTTGGACACATGGGAGTTGTAGTCCGACAGCATCGGGGGAGAGGGTGTGTATTCGTAAGACCTTGTCTTAGATCTGGATGGCATTCACATTTACCTGCAAAAGCTTCAGCAGCTGTGGTGAAAACAGCAGAAAATTAAGAGGAAGCAAGGCATAGCTTTAATCCGATTGGGGAGCCTATACGGGCCGTGTTTATACATGCATTGTGAATCCAGATCTGTTAATCCACAGGGTGTCCAAGGAGCATGCCCCAACCTGCAGTGCATCACTCTACCTTTGATGCTTTTGAATAATAATCAGACCAGGCAGAAATTGCTTTGCAGGAAATCCAGGGTTTATTCGTACCAAGTCAAGCCAGAATTCAAAAAAATGACTGCAAATCTGGTTTTTAAGCCTGGGGGCTACATTTATCATTCTGACTGGTTAGAGATGCATGGAAAGCCAAATTAAAAGTCCAGCACTGCCAAGAAAAGCTTTAATAGCATTGCAGTAAGTTTAACAATATTAAAAGTTGCCGATCTGTCGGGTCACTTCACAAGCTGTGAGTGACCAGGGACATTTTTTAAAAAAACTGTTCGGGTTTTTCGCTACTCTCTCACCATCTCGAGAATACCTTGAAGGAAAGATCAGGAAAAACTCAAATGCCCTAAAAAAAAAGTCTTTTGGAAATCATTTAGCTCATGAAAGAGGCCAGCTTATGAAGAGCTTTTCCTGGCACTTCGGAAGGTGGGCCAGAAATCCTGGTTTATCATGTTGTGCCATTTTGTGACTTGGAGTTTCATAAGCTGGGATTCCTGGTTTATATCACAGCGTTGGGAACACAGGCTGCAATGGCTCTGGAACCACAAGGTAGGGAGAGCGTCGTAATGGGACAGCCTTTCCCGTTTCCCTTGAGCCTGCTTGAGGACTCCGAAACCCATCTTCCACTTTCTGCTACTTCCTAGGCTTGCGGTGACCAAGTTAGACATCCTGGACACCTTTGAGGAGATCAAAGTGGGCGTGGAGTATCAGCTGAACGAGGAGCGGATTTCTTATTTCCCAGGTGAGGCCACGGGTGAAAAAAAAAGGGGGATCTGATCCCCTTTTGTGCTGTGATTTGTAACTCCAGTGGGAGCTGCTTGGGTGTGGAACGTTGTCTCGGGAACCCAGGGACTCTTCCTTTTTATAGTCTCAGAAGGGCAGAGCGGAAGGGGGAACCTCTGGATCATCTAGTCCAGCCCCGCTTAAGGAGGGACGGTGGGGGATTCGAACCCCCAACCTCTGGCTCCGCAGCCAGAAGAGATCTAAACCCCTGACCTTTTGGTTATACAATATAATAGGAATAAATCATTTCTTGTTATTCTCTGTTTTTTCGGCTCAAAGTTCCCAGTCATGGCTTCTCTCTTCTCTTCTCTTCTCTTCTCTTTTCCCGGTGCCCCCCTCCCTGACCTGCAGCCAACCAGGAGCTTTTGAACAAGGTGGTCGTGAAGTACGAGGTGCTCCCCGGCTGGCGGTGCAGCACGGAAGAGGCCCGCAGCTTTGATGACCTGCCTGCCGCGGCCAGAGCTTATATCCGCTTCATCGAGGATTACCTGGGCGTGCCAGGTGGGCCACCCCCCCCCGAAGCCTGCTTGCTTAAGAGAGGGACCCGGGATCGGCGTTTGGGGTTTGAAGAGGCCGCGTGAAGTGGTTCACGGCAGGATAATGGAGCAAATACAGGCGGACCACGGTATTGGCAAAGGATCCGTTCCACGCCTTCCCCCCCCTTGTAGATACTGGGCATCATTGCAGATAGAGCAAATCCTATAGATAGCACAGTCTCTGGTTCCCTCCAGTGGCTGCTTCTGGTGATCCATCTTGTAACTAATTACAGTAGGACCCCTTATCTGCAGAATCTACTGATTCACTTACCCACGGTTTGAATATATTAAAAGAAAACCCCCCAAAGTTTGTATAGTGGTGCCTCGCATAGCGAACGCGATCAAAGCATAGCGAACAGCTGATCGGCGGTTCCAAAATGGCCGCCGCTAAAACAAAATGGCGACCGCTGTTTTGCCTCGCTAACGAGGCATCCAAAATGGCCGCCGCAATGGAGAAAACTCGCAGAACGTTGAGTTTTAAGTCCATAGGAACGTATTAAAGTCCTATGGACTTTTTTGTTTCACTTAACGATGGATTCGCTGAGCGAGGGTTAATCCGGAACGGATTAACCTCGCTAAGCGAGGCACCACTGTATTTCTAATGATGCCAGAACTGGCCACTGGAGGGAGCCAGAGACCATGCTGTGTATTATTATACAGTACAGTCGTATCCCGCTGGACGATTACCTTGCTCTACGACGAATCTGCTTTAAGTTGACGTTTTTGCGATTGCAAAACCATGTTTTAAATGGGGTTTTTTCGCTGTGCAATGATCGGTTCTCTGCTTCGGGAACTGATTTTCTCTTTACAACGATCAGCAAACAGCTGATCGTCGGGTTTCAAATTGGCCGCCAGCTGAAGAAAATGGCCCTCCGCTGTTTTCTAGGACGGATTCCTCGCTTTACAGGCAACAAATAATGGCTGCCGTATGGAGGATCTTCGCTGGACGAGCAGGTGTTCAACCCATTGGAACACATTGAACGGTTTTTAGTGCGTTTCAATGGGTTTTTTAATGATGTTTTCGCTCTACAGCAATTTCGCTGGAACAAATTAACATCGTTAAGCGAGGCACCACTGTACCAGGGTTTGCTATAATCTGCGTGTTTCAGGATCTGCAGGGAATGCTTGGAACCGGTCTTCTGCAGATACGGCGGTCCTGCTGTAGCGAAAAGCAGTCCAAGCCGTTCGAAATAACTGACTACAGTTCAGGTGGGTTAGGGTCTCACTCTTCTCTGTCACCTCTTTTGCAGTCAAGTGGGTCGGAGTGGGGAAATCGCGCAAGTCCATCATCCGTCTCTTCTGAGCCTGTCGCCGGGACGGAAGCCATGCTTTGGAAGGAGGTGGCGGATGCTCCCTCTTTGTTACTCGCCGAGCGTAATTGGCCAATCCCTCAGCCGAAGGACTGCTGAACGTAGACGGAGGGTGGGGAACGCACCTCCTTTCTCACCCGCCAGACACTCGCCACACCCACAGTCGTTTCCACGGAGCTAAGAGCACTCCTCGTCTGCTTCCCCTCCTCTCTCGAGAAGACCCTCCTCCTTTTTTCTCCCTGGCCCTCCCAGTTCATGGAACGTGGCTGCCATTTTGGGCCACACCCAAGGACCTGGGGGGGAGCCCCAGAAGGCATCTCAAGAGGCCAGTGGGATCCGGAGACCCTTTCTTTCTCCGGAATGGCTCGCATTGCGCACTCCACTTCTCTTCCCCAACTCTGTGCGTCTGACATCCTACCCTATATTTCCTTTTTTCGTTCTAGCCTTCTTCCTTCTGCTCAGGGCCCTTGTCTCTTCACCGCTGTCTGCCTCAGCATCCTGGGATCTATTAAGTGTACAGGGGGGCCCTCCTCTTCTGCTCGGCAGCATCCCATGAAGGCCATCTGACCTTCTCTCAGGGATGGAACAGAGAGCAATCCATCACCATCGTGTTTGTCTTCGGCTGCAGACAATTACCCTTCCCTTCCTCTAGGCGGCGCTGTGGGGCCGTGCAGCTTGCCCAAGGCGACCCAGGCTGACGGGAAGCACAGTGGGGGAATCAAACTCCCAACCTCTGCAGCCAGAGACTTAAACCATTGAGCTATCCAGTCAGCCTACTCTCTATTAGGGATGCGCAAAGTGTAGCCTCTGAGATGTTGGACCGGAACTTCCATCCATACTAGCGCTAGATCAGTGCTTCCCAACCGGGGGTCCCCAGATGTTCTTGGACTACAACGCCCAGAAATTCTAGGCAGAACAGCAAGTGGGAAAAGGTCTTCTCTAAGAGTTTTTATCTAAGAACATCTGGGGAATCAAGTTTGGGAAACCCGGGACCAGATAAACCAATGGTGTCACTCCATCAAAAGCAGCTGCTTTGTGTTCCTAGTCTTTGGAGGGCCACCCCTGTCAGTACACCATGTTGTTTAGTCGTTAAGTCGTGTCCGACTCTTCGTGACTCCATGGACTAGAGCACACCAGGCCCTCCTGTCTTCCAGTGCCTCCCGGAGTTGGGTCAAATCAGTACACCATAGTTAATGTATTCACGAAGGCTTTCACGTCCAGGATCTAATGGGTTTTTCGGGTTCTTTTGCCGTGTTCAACGAACTCTACCCAGCCACAAGGACTGGGGATCACTACACACAAAAGACCAGCTAATGACACCCTCAATCACAGTGACAATCTCTCCTTATCACAACAGTACACCCACAACAAGACACACTAATCACCCATTTCCTGAAAAGGACAAAAGCTGATCTCACAGCCATAAATACTCCACTGCCAAGCAAACTACACCAGAGCACAGAGTGCTGTCCTCTGAAGATGCCAGCCACAGAGACTGGCGAAACGTTAGGAAGAACAACCTTCAGAACATGGCCAAAGAGCCCGAAAAACCCACAACAAACATCATAGTTAATCCTAAAGAGGGTTTGTTTAGAAACAAACCAGCTTCATAACCTGCCATTCAAACATAGCTTGTTTACAGTTCAGCCATAGTCACTGTTAACCACAATTTGATGGGTTTAAGGAACAGGCCACAAATTTGAACTCTTTAAGAGCTGTGCCAGGAGAAGATGCGGAAGCTACCGGGATCCCCTGGGGGCGTCTTGCACCTTGCTTCTGCCTACCTTGAGGTCGTTTGGACGGGTGGAACCCCTTGGCTCGGGGAGCTGATGAAGGTGGTCTGGCACAGCTGGAGAACACCGTATCAGTGAGGACTAGTCTCCTGCGATGTTCACAGTGCCGCAGATAATGTGTTCAAACAATGGTAGGTTTTTTTCTGCTCCCCTAATAGGGACACTAAGCCAATTTACTACTTTCCCTCATCTGATAGAGAAACTTATCTGCGCCTTCAAAACCATTCCAGCTCCTTGGGAGTGGACCTAATTATCCAAACGAACTTTTCTTCCCACCCATGGCAGGAGACCTGGGGATCCCATAGACTGCAGAAGAGGAGTGCCTGTGATTTCTAGATGGTCTTTCTCAGCTCCTGTTTTCTTTTAAGCCTTAAGCAGGACTAGGGTCCGGATGATGATGATTATTTTAATTAATAGAAGCCAAGATTCAGACCCCCAGGACGATAGATACCAAAGCTCTCTAGGCATAGACTGGCACCGCCTTGAGCTTTGATCATCCTAACGAAGTCATTTCCTTGTGCGATTTTTTTCCGTCTCTTTTTTCCAGCTTTTTTTTAATTAATGGAAGCGCCTTACCTCACAGGGTCTGCCGGTTCTTCCCGGGGACCGAAATAGCAATAATGAACGGTGTTGATTTATTTCACAAAATGGGCAGGGATCTTGAAAGAAACGCTGTGGCCTGGTGTATTTTTTGTACCAAATGTACTATATCATGTGTGCAAAAATCATAACTTCCAGCTTTCTCTTCAATCATCCTCCTTTGCTGCCAGCTCAGGGTGGGTGGGTTGATGGCGCTTTTCTGTTCGGGCTACACCTTATCTCAAGTGGCCGTGTTGGGAGTTTTAATTCCATTTATTCTAGTTAGAAAGGAGGAGGTTCCCAAACCAAACGGGAGCGAGCAACACATTTCACGGATCCTCCGGGTCGTTGGTTATTTCACATCTCCAGACTTTTCTCTCTTTCTCAATTCACACCTTGCAATCCACCCTCGCTTTCTTCCACCCAGATCAAGATATTTTGGCTGGGTTTCTACCTTAATTCATTAAAAACCAGAAATTTCAAACCTCTGCACATGGACTGTTGGGACTGGTCCCGTTTTGTTTCTGCTTCGCTGGGGGAGGGACCCGAGTGCGAGATTGCGGCCACTTTGATGTGGAAACACCTGCGTTTTGAGACTTCTCAGATGGAACGTTAGATACGCCTCCCTGCCTTCCACCCTTCCAAAACCACTGACCCAGTTCAGTGTCACCAGATAAATTTTATTTTATTATTTTCTGTGCTCTCTGATACAATGTGGGCAGCTTCTGCCTTTCCCTGGGCGAGGGGAAGGGGGCTACGGTTGCAGATCTGAGCAGAAGCCAAACCGAGAATTTGGAAAAACGATCTCTCGGGCAACACCTCGGTGAGCGTTGTGCCAGCCAGCATGAGCCTAGGGGGTAGGGGATGATGGGAAACGTTCTCCCCCGAGAAGATACCAATGGTGGAAAGTTTAGATGTGAACATTACTGTGAAACCACTCATGTCAGATAACCGGGCATAAAACAGTGGGGGGTTAAGAACTCCTTAGGACTTGTTATGGGGTGTGTGGGTACCCTGTTTTTCTTCCTGTTCCCCCCCCATCACCACTTCCAACAAAATGGGGACGCCCCATCTCAGAAGATGGCAAAGCGCTGTGTTCATATCGCTTACGGAAATGGAGCGGATTTGCTGTAATCTTAACACAGGATTTTTAAGTATGTTGGACGTTTTGGGATGGGGGGGAAGGTGGCCAGCCAGAAGAGACGGATACATCTGCTCCCTATTCCCTATCCCCCCCCTCGGAAGTGCGCAGGGCTGCCCTTCCCAATCTCAGTTCCACATAGATTGCTGGGGAGGGGGGGAAGATTTGTCCTGGGATTGGATTGGAGGGGGGGGGAAGGAAAGGGGAGCAGCCCAAATACCCACGCTGGCCCCCAGATGTTGGCAGTGGTGGCGGTGGGGATGAGAGACGCAGCTCAGAGCAGGGCACAGAAGAATTTCTTCTCCCGGAAGGGGTTCTCGGAAGTGGGCACCGGGGTGATGAGGGGGTCCTCGCAGGCGTGGGCATCGCAGTACGTCATCAGATCGGCGGCAGCTTTCGAGACCTGCAGGGGAACAAGAGGGGCAGCTGAGACCCCCGGCGGAGGGCAGGCTGCCCTCCCTGTGGATAGAATGACATCCTAGGACTCAGGAGACCCGAGTTCAAATCCCTGCTTGCCCATGGAAGCAAACGGAGGAGGGCGAGACGGGTTAAATCGCTGTATTTGGAAGTCCTCAGGTCGGCTATCAGTCAGTTTAGACTTGACAGCTCGCAAAATCATACAAAATTCTTGTAAAACACTTGGAAAGCTGTCACGGAAACAGAAAATTAAAGCAGAAAGACATCCACGGTCCTTCAAGTCTGTATCCGAGCCCGGCTTGCTTGCAATGGGCTCTTACAGCGCAAGCCATGCTCCTTCTGACCACAAGGGGGCAGCCTTTGGCTCGTAATGCATCCCCTCTTATAGTCGCCCAATCCATTGTTATGGCTTTCCCAGTAACTCACAACTGGGATTTCTGGGGTGCAACCAACTCCGCTTTCAGCGCTTGCTCTAGGAGCAGTGCAGCCTCTCCCCAGCCCTCAAGAAATGGGCACGGGCCGCACTTTTGTTACATATCAGGTGCGTCTCATGTTCCAGTGGGTGATGGGCTCACTGGTTTCAGTGCCTACACACACACCGTACTGGGAACTATAAGGAAATGAGAAAAGTCATCAGGTGAGAGGACTGGGAAGGGAAAAATCTTGGCCCCAAGCATTGCAGATAATAAAGCGGATAAGATGGAGGGGGATCAGTAGTGGAAGCTCCCCTGACTAAAAGCCTTTTGTGGAAAAAAACGCTACAGAATGCATGGCCTTCCAGGTGCTCTCTCAGACTACAAACCCCATGATCCTTCCCCACCAGCCACCTGAGTCGGGTCAGACTACAAACCCCATGGTCCTTCCCCACCAGCCAGACAGCCAGGTAAGGCTAATGGTTGAGAGGGTCCCTCATACCTGATCCCCCTCCGACTCACTTGGAGGAGAAGGGTTGACAACCCCCTAATTTTGTGCCCCATGTAATTCCCCCCCCCCAATTTCCTACCTTTAT
Source organism: Pogona vitticeps (assembly GCF_051106095.1). Classification (NCBI taxonomy): domain Eukaryota; kingdom Metazoa; phylum Chordata; class Lepidosauria; order Squamata; family Agamidae; genus Pogona; species Pogona vitticeps. The sequence goes on along the minus strand of NC_135797.1, from coordinate 5,276,368 downwards.
CCTGCACATGCTGGCCTCAATCTTGAGCTGCTCCACCATCTTGCGAGCTTGCCCAATGCTCATGGTGCTGTTTACCGGCGTCTCGCCCTTCATGGGGATTCTGTGAGGGATAATGCAGCTTTAAAAAAAAAGAGTTTTGAAATAACTGTTAGCCAATATCTGCTGCTTGCCATGGGGACTCCCGTTTTAAATAGCTTTTTCCCCCGGAAAGATGCAGTGAGTTCACAAAGGAGAAAGTTACGCTTATCAAAGAAAGCATCCATGTTTAGGAGCAGTCTACCTCTGCACATTACTTGCCAAGGATCTGGATGCACGCACAAAGTTTACTAGGCAATTTCCTCGTGCCGTTTGTGGGTGGAAATAAGAAGCTGGGCAACCGACACATGGGGTCCATGCAGCAGAGTTATTTCATGTTCATATATCTTAAGCAAACGCCCCCCCCAGCTTAATCTGTAATAAGGAACAAAACCCCAGCAGATCTGCCAGCTTGCCTACCAGTCATTGATCTATTTTCAAAGAAAAGTGTTTTTTTTTCCTTAGCCCACCTTTCTATAAAAATTATCAGGGTAGCTTACAATAAAGACAATTAAATAACAGTACAAAATATAATATTGCTGTGGCAGCTATAGAAAATTGCCTTCTGCCACCCCACATCCTTGGTTTAGCCAGTCTCAAAACGATTGGCTGATGAGTAACAAGAAGGATTCCCTTCCTGGAGAAACCATAGCTTAAAAGAAGACGTTTAGTATGTGAAGCATTTGTTCTTCGACTAAGCCGTTGCCTTTCTCTTTAAAATGAAAATAAGGCTCTAGACCCCATGATTCTGAAGTGCAGTGTTTCAGTAGGAAAACCACCATTTTGTATGACTGGGGTTCAGACATAGGGGGATTCTTCTGGGCTGTGGAAGATTTAGCCCACCGTGTTTTGCAGGAAAAACACATGCACTTTCATTGAGGTACGTGTACAACATAACGGGATAATAATTCAGCACAGAAGAGGAGAAACCTACAATACAGAGAAGTGATGCTCAAAACTTGGACAAATGGAAACATCTTTTCCTGAACCCATCAGTGGTGGTAACATACCAATTTTACACTTCTCCCTTCAACAGTTCAGAAGTTAGGTGTGCCAGACCCCTGTGTACTTTAAAATCCATGTACAGTACAACTCTTACACTCCTCCAAAAAAAGCCTCTATGGGGGGGGGGGGAATGGTGGTGCAAACTCTCCTCCCCGCCGAAGCAGTGTGCCACTGGGACCTCCTTTGACCCCTAACGGCCTCCCGGTGTGCCCCGATCATCCTCCCCAGCCCCCATGCCAGGAGAGGGGGCCAGCCAAGCTGCCAACATCAGACGGGGGGGGGAACCACATCACCAACAGCAGGAGCCTTGGTAAGACTGACCTCTCTCAGATCACTTCCTGCTGACGAATAGGACCAGAGTGTTTATGGAATACGTATTGACTATTGATTGATTTTTAAAAAAATCAGTGTATAACTCCAACCATTGTTGCTTGGGTCCATGAAATTCAAGGGAGAAATGTATTTACTAGATGGTATACCAAGAAACACAAGCCCGCATGCATGCCTCTGATCACCACCCACCTGATTTCGGATTATTGGTTGGGCAGGAGAGATCCTGGGGAGTTGCATCCACCGGCACGCTAGCCTTTCGTTCTACTCAAAGGAAACTGCAGCCAATAAACCAGAAGGTGACTGAGACTCAGGAGGGCGGCTGCGAAGGTGGTCAAGGGTAAGGATGGGGGACTGGAGACCGAGGTCAAGTTTAAGATATCCTCAGTTACTACAGATGGGATGCGAACGCTGGATAGTGAAAAAAATCTGAAATGGATTCGTTTAAAATGAGCTGTCGGAAGAGGGTTTTATGGATATTATTGCCTATCAAAAGCTCATAGGGTCGCCATAAATTGGAAGCAATCTGACAGCATGAAATCACCTTTCAATTTCCACCTGGATATATTGCTTGGTTTCTGTCCTGCGAGCGGCTGCTGATCAACCCAAGGCAAGCCGACAAGGAAGAGTCGCACTCCGATATACAATGTTCAGCCTCAGATTTAACAAGAACTTGGTGGAGAAACCAGGATGGTTTGGGGCTGAGATGACAACGTGTCGTTTGCATGCCTCCTTAATCCTGGCTAAAATTAATTTATCAGGATTTCCCGTCATCAGACAAGTTACGGTCAGGGTTTCTTTAATGAACTCAAACTCTCGACCTGCTTTAAAGGTGAAACAGTTTTGATGTGGAGAATACCCGCAGAAATGCCTCTGAGCCTATACAGAGTGACATTAGCACTAGTCAGCTCCCCACATTCGTTAATTCTCATTTTCTTGTATCCCATCCATCCTCCAAGGAGTCTGGAAGGCAGGTGGGGAAGCATAGAGGTTTCCCCACCTCCCGATGTTCTTGGACTACAACTCCCAGAAATCCCGACCAGCACAGCCAGTGGTGAAAAGGCATCTGGGAGTTGAAGTCCAACAACATCTGGAGACCCCAGGTCGGAAACCTCTGGCTTAGAGCAGTGGCTCTGATTTTCCTCACACAACAGCCCTATCAGGTTGCTTTGTCTAAGCCTGATTAGTCCATCAGGGTGTCTGTGAGCCTATGAAAGAGGCCTTTTTAAAAACAAACTGCAGAACAGTTCAGCGGTTTCGGGGAGTTCAAATCCCCGCTGTGCCTCCCTTCCAGCTCTGCCGTTCTAAAATTCAGATTATTATTTTTTTCCCTCCATGCAGACATTTTGAGAGAAAGGCTCAGGTCTTTGGGGTCTGCTGGCAGTGCTCCCTCCATCTCCTCCCCCTCCTTTTTAATGGATAAATGACCCCCGCGGATTTCCTAAAAGCTTTCACGAAGCCAGGGCAAAGAGAAAGATGAGAGGCCCACCTTGCAAGGGGGTTGTTAGGAGGAAGAGCCCTAAGGAATTTTCCCCCCATCCTGTGAGCCATAGCCTAGCAGATAAAGTGAACCAATTTTCTATTTAAACGGCCCCTTTCCCAAATTAGCTTTTTAAACCCTGATCGGCAGCCAATGTCCCTTTAGCGTTTCAGGCCTGGTTCGTTGCTTGTCCTCCAGGTGAGTCCCTGATGTTCTCCCATTCAAACCACACATGACCCTGCTTAACTTCCAAAACCACACGAGGTCCTTATCATAACCCAGTAGCAAGTCACAACTAGAGTAGCCCCATTGAATCAATGGTACTTAGAGAGGAGCTAACTCACCAAATCCCCAGTGATCCAATGGGTCTACTCTAGTCATGGCTTACAACTCAGTTGCCAGCCATTATTATTATTCCACCCTACCTCTGAGGAAGCGGATTGCAATCTACAATGAAGGAATTTTGCTTTATTCTTAAAGGCACCAACCTATTCTGCTACTGTTGCTGCTGTTGTCTAAATAAACCAAAAACAGCTGCCTCCTTTCAGGGTGGGGTGGATTATTATTACGAAATATTTGTAAAGCACTGCAATTTTTATGAATATTGTAAGCCTGTAGAAGAATAAGACTGCCTATACAGTATGTTGCAGGCCCCTCTGTTTAATAAAATCAGGAGGGTACCAGGTTGCCAAATGTCAAAAAGGAGGCCCATGATTATCCAACACTGTGACTTAATGGGGCGGTTTAAAAAAAAAATCCCCACTGGGATTTTTCTTTTCTAGACAAAAGAGATGTCCCTCTGCCACAGCCTTGAAAAAGATCTTGCTGCTCAGGGAAATCTACTCATTCATGGCGTAATTAAAGAATCTCTTTGCCCATTCACTCCTTCCTTTATGCTACATTTCTTGGTGTGTGTGTGTGTTTTTTTCCCTTTTAAATACACTTCCACCACCATGCAAAAAAGGGGGGGGCAGACAACCTAGGGAGGAGCGGAGAAGACATGGTGAAGCAAATAAAATAATGGCCGTTCCAAAGGGTGGCACCAGAATGAAAGCACACACCCATGATCCTAATAAAAACAGGCATTGTTTCCTTATATTGTTCTTCCTAGAAAGGGTGATGGTGGGGGGTGGATCGTGGCTTCCAAAGTCCTCACCCCAGTTCCCATCTCCTCCCCATCCCAGTCAAGACGCCCAAGAAACAAGAGAAACCCTTGCTTTAGGTCTGATGGAAAAATATATTTAAAGAGAAGACATCCCACCAACCAACCACCCATTTTTTTTCTTTTTTAAAAAAGATCTCTGCCCTGCAAAGATTCCATTGACCACAGGATCCCAAGAGAACCTTCCAGGCCGTGAGTCATGCATGCATGCACACAGATCCCAAATCGGGGGGAGGTCCCCCCCATCCCACCTTGCGATTACCTGCTGGAAACGGTGAGATGAAATGCAAAATTGGTCCCTTCAAGCTGGGGCGTTCGGAGGATCTGGCTGAGAATTGGGCAGGTATAAAGGGGCAGAGACCTTTGCCCTCTCCCCACCTGGGGCTTAGGTGTTGGATGAAAGAGGATGCTTTTCCTGGATGCCCCCCTGTCCCTGCCCAATTGCTAGGCTCACCTTCTTCCAGGATGAAGGCTTAAAATTCAATAGACTGGTACCTAGAGAATGCTACAAGCCCCTTCAAGCTTGGACCGAACCATTGCACCAGCAATAGGGGGAAGGGGTGGAGGTACCCACGGCCAAAAGGGGATGCTCTTCAATGCCAGCTGCTTGTCTTTATTGGAAAGGTTGGGGCTGGCATCGAGCACAACCAATGAAGGAGCCTGAGAGGCGAGGGAAGGGCAGAGTCAAGAATTGGGCGCTGCAACCCCACCTCACCACCCCCTTTGCAGGTAGTGGTTCAAGCACCATGGAAGCTGCAGTACCAGGCAGCATCTTTCTTTCATTTGGAAATCTGACATCAATGCTCTCATTGCCTACAGCTTTTTTCCTCCCGCCCACCCCTTTTTCCACTCCTCATCCCCTGTTGGAAAAAAGGGCATCAGGTCCAAGGCCAGCCTCCTTCCCTGTTGGCACTTGGGAAAAAGGGGGGGGCAACATGCGTGCCAGTGGAACCCAAAAACCAATTAAAGACGGAGGAAATTTCACAGGTGGCTTTCCATTCTGCGTGACCGAGCATCCCCCAGCATCTCCAAAGCACACATCCGCACCCCGCCGCATTCTGCCTCTCCATTCTGTACGACAAAGCATCCATCGTAATTCGGAAGCCTGCACAGGGCTGTCTAGTGGCTCTCAATTTTGTATGACCAAGCGTTCATTGTAACTCAGAAGCTTACCTACTGCCTTGCAGCAACAGAAGATGCTGATATTGTATTCACACATAAGGATCGAATCCTTCTTAACACTCTCACAGCAACACAGATGAAATCTGAGGTTGCTTCCTTTGCTCATTGACCTTGGGATTTCACAAGGATAATCTCTGTCAATAATTTGCATCAAAAATAACAAAGAGTCATGCGTTACCTTGCAAACTGACAGATTTACTACAGCCAGAGTTCTTGGTGGACACACATACAGGCTGGTTCCTCAGATGCCACTTACTCAGAGTAAACCCCTCAGAACTCTGTGGGTTTAAATACAAACATAGTTTGCCTTATCAGTCCTGGTTTTTAAATGGGTCTCAAAAGCCCCTTTAATCAAACCAGCTTTTATCAGAGGAGCAGGCCTGGATTTGCATTTATTGCTGCTTGTGAAATAATTTCCTTCAAAATGATTTAAATTGCTTTCATATGATTTGGACTGTTTTAACGGCTTCAATCCTGTCAGCACTTACTGGGGAGTAAGTCCTATTGGACTAGGAGCCTTGTTTTAAAGGAAAGGTGGAAGAACATACTGTATTTAGAAAGTGAAATATCTGGATATTAGGATGCAGCAGTGAACGCTTGAATATGAGTTTTAGGATGCACCAGGACATCTCTGGATCTCAGCTATAACCTGGGGGATTGGGGGCAACTCAGAAATAATAACCCGGGTCTCTTGGTCGTAATAGGGAGAGGGAAAATCACAGTGGGTCCCAGCCACAACTGGGGAAAGGGGGGGACACGGGAAATTAAAAGACTAATTGCTTGTGTTTTGGGCATAAATGGGTTGAGTGGGGAGGAGAAAACCACAGATAATTAGGAAATTGGATGTGTGGGTGCCAGCCAACAAGAACTGCTGGATGGCTCAGTGGTTTAAGTCTCTGGCTGTAGAATCAGAGGTTGGGGGTTCGAATCCCCTTGAAAGGAGCTTGACTTGATGATCCAGAGGTTCCCTTCTAGCGCTGCCATTCTGAAATTATCCTTAACTGTAGCATGCCACCATGGAGGTCAGAGAGAGACAGATGTAGCAGGATGAGTTAAAAAAAAAAAGACAGGCAAAATTATCCAGTTGAAATGCCCACCCACTTACATTAATGGGATGGGACCCAGGAGTAGAGATATAACATTTCTGAAAATTTCCAATTTTTTTTTCCAGAAAAAAAAGCCTCCTTTTTTTCAAATTAAAAATGGAGATCTCCAGAAATTTTACATCTCTACTGGAGGCTAGAGATTTTTGTCCCATTTTTATTTTGGGGGGGGGGCACTTTTTTTTTTCCAGGAAAAGATGGGAAATTTTCAGAAATTTTTACATCTCTTCCCAGGAGTCCTAGGTTGCCCAAGCCCTCCCAGACCTGAGAGGGAAAAAAAATCGGGGCATAGGAAGGGGGGGGGGAACCCTCTCCTTCCATCCCCTTTCTATCTATCTATCTATCTATCTATCTATCTATCTATCTATCTATCTATCTATCTATCTATCTATCTATCTATCTATCTATCTATCTATCTATCTATCTATCTATCTAATTTCACTTATATGCCGCCTACTCTACCCAAAGGTCTTTTTCTAGGTCTTTTTCTAAGTCTCCTCTTAGCTGATAAGATAAGCCTTGGGAAGCCCTCGCCCTTTGTTGGCAAGAGGGAACAAGAGGCCTGGACCACAGGCGCTGCTGGGTTGCCATGGAAACGGGAGGCAGTCAGGCAAGCGGCGGCGGCGGCATCCCTCGCTGGGCCACGTGACCCGGAGAAGATGCTCGCCCGCAGGAGCTTTAAAAAAAAAAGGCCCGCCTCCTTTTCCCCCCTCCCTCCCGAAAGCGGGCGAGGGCGGGGCCAAACCCGGAAGGGGCAGATTTGGGGAGAGAGGGAGGAGGAAGAGGAGGAAGAAGAAGATCAGCTGCCAGAGTTGGCCCTGGAAACCCATGCAGGTGTTTTGATTTCTCCTCCCCACCCTGACCCCCCCATCCCTGCGCTGGTGGAGGGAACCCAGGCGTCCGAGCTGCTCCTTCCCTGGCTCCCCCTTCCCCCCTGGGGCTTCTTGGGAGCTCCCAAGGTTTGGCTTTCTCCTCCCTGCCCCATTGGGGGCTGGGACTGCCCCCCTCTCCCCCTACAACCCCCCCTCTCTCCCCCCACAACCCCCCTAATTGTGGTCACACCAGGTTTCTAATTGGCTGCTTCAGATCCTAATGAATCTCCCTCCCCATCCTTTTTTTTAATAATATAATTGTCATTTTAAAATTTTAAATTGTTATATGTCATGTTGTTACCCGCCCAGAGTAGTCTATAGGACTAGATGGGCGGGCTATAAATGTAATAATAAATAAATAAATATCCTTGAGGTGGTTGGAGGTCAGGTGGTGTAAGATCTGGGCTTCTGGGTTTGCTAAATGACCCTCTTCTTTCCCTTCGATCAGGTTTATTTTTTAATTTTATTTTATTTGTACCCTGCCCATCTGGTCTATAAGACCACTCTAACAGGTTGTGTCTGTTGTTCTGATCTTCTGTCTCTCTCCTCCCCCCCTCCCCGCACTCAGGTGTATTGGCATCCGGAGTGAATGGATGTCTCCCTGCCGGCCAGGTGTTTAGGGTTTTTTCACCTCTCTGCAGGTTGGCTCCTTTCGCAACCCAGAAGTGGCATTTAGATGTGGGTAGTCAGACCCACCCAGCCAGCCCCAAACGAACAAGTTGGGGCTAGCAGCATCCAGCCGTGCAGAAAGCCACGGCCGCCTGCCCGGTCTTGTTGCTGATATCCAGGTAAATCATCCCTTCCTGTCCCCCAACAGACACCATTAATTCCTCTTTCCCTTGTTAGGGAAGTGAGATGTGTAGATCTAGTGTTTTCTGATTCCATGTGTTTGGGGTCCTTTAAAAAGAAAGTTTAGCTAGAATTTAAACGCAGGGCTTGGATGCCTTCTGAGGTTCTGTGCAACACAGGGAGGATTTGATATGAATAACTATTTAAATCACGATTTGAATTTTTAAAATTGGATTTTTTTTCCTCCATGATTTAAATTTTGATTTTTTTTTAAAAATGTAAATGATTGAATTTTTTTAAATGATTGAATTTTAAAAAAATAATTGAGTTTTATCCACCCTGGTGGTGCAGTGCATGTAATTTAAAGTGCCGTTTGAGGAATGGCGCTTTACCTAAGAACCAAGAGAATTATTTCCCTGAACTGTGTGTTTGAAGCCATACCGGGAAGAGAGGTAGAAAAGATTCGTCTGTTGATCTCAGCAAAGTACAGTAGGATGTTTTGTTTCTAATTGTTGAATAAATTGCAGCCACAGAAAAGCTGTTGATTCTATTGCACACAGACTAGTCATGAGCCATGAATAAAAGGTGCTTCTTTTTTTAGCTTTAATTTACCCTGAAATGGGAAATTACAGCTGTTAAATCACAAAGGGAAAAAGCTCAGCTGTGACTACATGTTTATATTTTTATTTGTTATTTATTTTAAATTTAAATTTATTTTTTGCTAAAATTCAGTTTTGTCTGTCTTATTTACCATTGAATAGTATGTTTCTCAGGCTTCTGTGTTCATCACTTGTGAAAAAAAGAGCACTGATTAATTGTCTTTGGTCAAGCTTCTGAGCACCTCTGCTGAACATATTTGAAGTTTAAAGCGTGTAATAACCCAAATGTCATGCATATTTCCATTACACGGGTTTGCCCCGTGTATGGCTCGTGGTGGTGCAGAAACTTACTGTCTCTTATATCCCGGGTGACTATGTTATGCCAGTTTTCCATCTATCTTCCTCAAACCATCATCTAGCACCTGGCTGGGGTTAGTCTGCTCACCTTGCTTTGAAAGATTCAGTTCTCTTTCTTTTATTCTCCTCTCCTCCACAATTAATACAAATAATGTTATGAACATTTTGATTCAATTCGTCCTCAAAGGTCATAGAAATTTCATCAAAGTGTCTTTTCATACATGAAGGGGAGCAGTTTGTGATTTAAGTGCTCAGCTGTACAAATAAATGAATATATTGCCTTATGTAGACAGCTAGCATATTTTCCCTGAGACACTACTTTTTTGTATGCAGGGATATATGTATATGGCTTGATGGTGTAACAATAAAAGTAGTAGTAGTGTGCAGGGATATTTTTTTAACCACCTCATTGTATCTGCAGTCTAATGTCATACAAACTAGACAGAGTTGCTTCAAGAACTAGGCCAGAGGGAAAAATGGGGAAATCACCCTAGGGAGACAACATTCCTCCATCTTTTCCAACTTACTGTTTTCTCTGTTAAACAGAAATGTGTTAATCCTTGCTCAAATCTATACTTTCCCCTGGATCTTTCCTGGATTCACTGGATCCCTCCTATTAGCTTCCCTGCTGCTGACTCTCTTGTGTTCGCTCTTCTTTAACGTTTCTAATCCGGAATTGTGCATCGTCCTTCGAAAAAAGTCTTGTCATTTGGTGTCGGTAAGATGCAGTGACCTCTGATCCACCTCTAACTTCACCCCCCCTTTTCCCTTTGCTCCAGGCCCCTTCCTGTCCACAGTGGTGTTGCTGAAAGAGCAAGAGTGCCCGGCTCCCAGCGGTCAGTCTGCCGGGCGATGCGGCCCCGTCGCACCCGTCATGCTTCGGATTCGCTGACGCCCAGTCTGCCCCATCTAGCACATGGATACAGACAGCCGCCGAAAAGCCAAGAGGCCCAGACAGGGCGGCGTTCGAATCGGGAGTCAGCCTCTCTTTCCTGAGTAGACCGCTTGGTGCCTGTCCAGCTAGGATCGAGGGAACCCTTTCTTCCTGGTTTGGTGTTCTGTTCTCTTTTTTTGAACAACCCTCTGCACTGCACAAGCTGTTTTATTTTCCTTATTTTCCTCCCTGTGCCATTAGCAGGCAGTTGATCCAAAAGTGCTTCTCCCCCCACCCCCACCCCCAAAGTTCCTCTGGATCCCTCTCTGTTGCCTTCTCTTTCCGGTGCCATGTCGGGGAATACGGCACCCTTCCTGTTGTGGGCCCAGGAAGTTGCCACGCTGCTCGTCCTCCGGGTGCGTCGGACAGTCTTGCAGACGGCCATTTTGCTCTGCGTCCTTCTGCTGCTCCTGTGGATCTCCGTCTTCCTTTATGGCAGCTTCTACTACTCCTATATGCCTACGGTCAGCTACGTCAGCCCCGTACACTACCGGTTCAGGTAGGTAGCCGTGGCAGAGGGATAGTGGCATCGGCGGCATTTGTAGTGAGAATAGGCGATTTGGGTCCCCAGCTGTTCTTGGACTACAACTCCCAGAAATCCTGGCCTAGACAGTGGTGAAAAGGCTTCTGGGAGTATCAGAGGGACTTAAGGCTGGAAATCAGTGAACTAGAGGAATTTCCCAGTTTCTGTCACTATCAGAAGCTTGGCTAGATGGCTTCTGAAAGGTCTTTTTGGTGTCGGCCCCTCTGGCTGTGCCATCTTTCGGTAAATTTGCCTGGCACCGCTCTCCATGCAGCGAGACAGTGTGGTGCAGTGGTTAGAACGTCGGGCTATTAAGTCCGGAGATCTGTGTTCAAGTTCCACTTGTTCTCGCAACAGCCCTGTGAGGTAGATCAGATTGGCAGCATGCGACGGTCCCAGTTAGGGAAAAGAGGTGGATAGAGAGGTTTTCTTCTTCTCTTTAAAATCAGAACTCGGTGTCGCCCATTTTAGGATACTATACAGTGGTGCCTCGCTTAGCGACGTTAATCCGTTCCGGAAAACACGTTGCTAAGCAATTTCATCGCTAAGCGATATTAAAAAGCCCATAGAAACGCTTCAAAACGTGGTTAATGCATTCCTATGGGCTTAAAAAGTCACCTTAAAGCGAAAATCCTCCATAGCACCACCATTTTCGCTGCCTCTTAAGCGAGGAAAAACAGCAGGCGGCCATTTTGTTTTCCTGGCGGCCATTTTGAAACTGCCGATCAGCTGGCCGGAAATGGGGGCTTTGCGATGATCGCTTCCCTGTGATCATCGCAAAGCGAAATTTCCCCATAGGGACCATCGCAAAGCAATCGCTTTTGCAATGGCAAAAAGTCCATTGCTAAGCGATTTCGTCGCTCAACGGAGCGATCGCTAAGCGAGGCACCACTGTATTGGGTAATAACTGTGTGCCATCAAGTCAGTTCTGATTTATGGCAATCCTTTTCAGGGTTTTTGAGGTCTGGAATACACAAATGTGGTTTTCCATCCCTTTCTTCTAAGGGTGACCTGGGACTACGCAGCTTGCCCGAGGCTACCTAGGCTCTCCTCTTAGGAGGCACCAGTGGGGGGGAATCGAACTCCCAACCTCTGGATCCCCAACTAGATAACTAACTCACTGAGCTACCCAGACAGCTGCAGAGCCAGCTGGATTCAGGCAAGAGATTAAGAGCAGACAAAAGGAAATGGGCCTCACCCAGCACGTGATTAATTTCTGGAATTTGCTTGATGGTTGGCTCTGGGGATGGCCTCCCATTTAGAGGGCTTTGAGAGGAATTTAGACAAATTTTGGTGCAAGGGGAGAGATTTATTCAGGCTGTTAGTGCTTCGTCTTTATGGTGAGCAGAGTGGCTCTAAGGAGATTTTGGGCTCAATCCAGCTGGACGTCCCTTCTTGATTAGTTTGGTTTATCTCCTTCCTTTTGTCCGGTGAGATTAAGACTGTGTACGCGGCTCTTATTCCTCCCTACTTTAGAGGAGACCCAGTGGCCCAAGGGCACCCCTTGAGTTTCACATGCCAGTGGAGAATGGGAACCTAGGTAGGTCTCGATGATCACAATTTGTCACTGTGACAGCTACATCACACCAATTATTCGGGCCACTTGTAGAAGGGGTATCTGTATTCGTCTGTGCCAGCATTAGAGGTGAAAAAAATATTTTTTTTAAAAAGCTTTTTTAAAAAAAGATAAAAACGCGGTGGCACCTCAGGCTAACTTTTATATTTTTCAATGTGAGCTTTCGTGGACACATTTGTCCACAAAAGCACACATTAAAAAAACTATAAATGTTAATCTTTAAAGGTGCCACCCTGTTTCCCTCTTTTTTGACTTTTTATTTTTATTTTGTTTTCACCCACAGTTCAGCCTGGCTACATAATCACAATTTATTGTGTTATAACGTTGCCCTTTCTGGTTTATGTTTATCTTATTTTTTTTATTGTTTTGAGTTCTTGTGAGTCTTTTTTTTTGTTTGCCTTCTTAGTTTGTAAACCATCCAGAATAATGCATTGCACGAATGGGATGGTATATAAATGAAATTAAGAAAGCAATAAATAGTTATTTAAAATATTTGGACCTTGCCCGTCCCCTTAAAAAGGACCCAAGGCAGTTTATGTTACTTAAAAGACAATATTTAAAGCTTAAAACAGCAAGTATGTGAATACTAAAATGGATAAAACAAGTACCACACTAAAAGACAGACAGTAGATAGGAGTGGAACCTTCTTGTAAAGAGAGAGTCTACCTTTAAAACCAGTATTTGGCGAGCCCAATTTGGAGGGTATGTGGCACCCACAGACATAATAATGTACTGATTGTTGGCTTTTTGTTGATACATCTGGTTGACCAAGATGGTGAGCAAAACATGGGCTGTGCCTTCAGTGTGATTCGGGAAGGATTTTCTTTCTGGTTATATTGGCTAAATAGATCCTCCATGGTTAGGAGCAGTATGCCTCAATACCCAACTTCTGGTGGGTAAATGGGAAGGGATGGCTTTTGCTCAGGTGTCTGTCTTCTGGATTTCCCAGCCCATCTTTGCTGGCCAAGTGGCCTGGCTGGGGAGTGCTAGATCCATCGGGGGATTTTTCCACTTTCTGAACATGACCGTGTATGCATGGGATCTTTGCCTTTTTCAGGACAGATTGCAGCCATCCTGGGCCAGAACTCTGTTCGTTTCCTGTTGCCAACGTTTCGTTCATTAAGGACACCCGTGATCAAAAGGCGAGTTGAACCGGGGAGGGGGGAAACGTGTTATTGAATTATAACATCTGCCCTCATGCTTGAGATGGCTGGGTTTTAGAGCAAGAGGGGCCTCCGGCTGCATCCAAACTCTGGAACATTTGGCCTCCTATGCCTCAGCCAGTCTGGCCGGCTTTTACAGTGGTGCCTCGCTAGACGATGATAATCCGTTCCACTGAAATCGCTGTTTAGCGAAATTATTGTCTAGCGAAAAGCATTTACCCATTAGAATGCATTGAAACCTGTTTAATGCATTCCAATAGGGAAGAATCGTTATTGTCTAGCGAAGATCTGCCACAGGAAAGCCGCTTTGTGAACCAACAATCAGCTGTTTAAATCGCCATCTTGTGAAGCTTAGGTCCTGAAAACACCTGTTTTGCGAGCGCGGAGGGAGCTTTCAAAATAGTCGTCTAGCAAAAACTGGTTTGCGAAGCAGGGACCAAACATTGTCCAGCGAAATTCCCCCACAGGAATCATTGTTTTGCGAATCACTATAGCGATCGCAAAAAGTCAATGTCTAGCGAAAAAACTGTTATGCGGGGTAACTGTCTAGCGAGGCACCACTGTATTTTATTTTGTCAGTCAGACTTGTGTTTGTCTTGTAACACCCATCGTACTATAGCCGTTTTCTCGGGTTGCTGAATGCTTTTTTCTCTCTGCTCCCAGGTCCTCATGTACGGGCAACCTTATCGCATCTCTCTAGAATTGGAACTACCCGAGTCGCCGGTCAACCAAAATCTGGGGATGTTTATGGTGGTCATTTCCTGTTACACGAAAGGCGGACGCATCATCTCCTCCTCTGCCAGAGCTGTATGTCCAGGGTTGAGGGGCTGGCATGTTTGTGTGGGCAGCTGGTAAAGAAGCAGAAGGGTTAACAGTCTGTTTGATTGCTATCTTTATAAAGAACGGGCTGGTTTCTCCCAGTTGCAAAGGGCTGCATCTTTTAAAGAGTGTACCTACTGCCTTCTCATCTTGCACAGGGAAGGGGCTTAGGGTGTATGCTTCAGATCGGGGATGGCTTGCATTCAGATCAACAGGATCTACTTTGGATTCTTGTTTAATCCCTCGATCCACTCAAGGAAGCCCTGTTGCAAACCCAAACAGAATCAAAACTTACTTAGAAAGGATTCTGAACCTGTTTTGCTCGCCGGAACCGAATGCCGTTCACGGTGCATCCACACACCGAAATGGGACCCCCCCCCAAAGAGATTTAATCTAGGGTCCAGTGCAAATCATGTAGAGATCCATCAGTAGCTCTCGATTTATCTCTTCCTTACCTGTCCTGCTTTCACACCCAGACGTGGTGATTGGAAATATGATAGCGTGGATAAGTTTATGATCTAAAATATAGCTTTTGTAATCCTCTGTGTGTGGTTAGATCACCAGGCAGGAAAAACCTGTTTTAAGATCCTTACTCAGAGAGCTGGCCTGTTCCTCTGAGAATCATGATCATGTATTCCAGTGAATTGTTATTGAAAAGTTTGGATGCAGTCGTCCAAAAAGAAATGAAAGCTTTTCAGTTCTTCTGAATTGGTCATTTTCTCGATGTCTCGAGAGGTTTAGCAATCTTCTGGGTCTGTAATCCCAAAAGGGGCTGTTACACTACAAGGTTCGATGGAGCAAAGCTGGCTGCCATTCCGAAGCTGTTTAGATTTTAGAGACAAAAGTTTGGCACGGTGGTGCCGGAAAGCCGTCTGACCTCAAACTGGTTCCTAATGGCAGAGCTGGGAAGCAAGGGTTTAAGCCAGATGTGTGTGTGTGTGTGTGTGTGTGTGTGTGTGTGTGTGTGTGTGTGTGTGTGAGTGAGTGAGTGAGAGAGAGGGATACAGCTCCATCCTTTGGCCATGCTGGCTGGGGATTTTGGGAACTGTAGTTACTTTTCAAAGATCAGCATGATGGCTGCTATTCTTTCAGGCGTGGGGTGGAAAAAAAGCAATGCCGTAGAACATGGGGGAGGGCCACTCTCAAGCAGAGATGTAATGTTAAATTGTGAAATAAAGATGCTCACTCTAATTTAGCACTCTGCGTAGAATCCAAAATTGCAACCTGCTGTATCAGCCCATATCAGCAAACTGCTTTCTGGCAGTCTGCATCTTCACTAGGAGCAGATCTTTAACTTGCACGCACATTGCAAAGCTCCTCAGCATCACGAGCCATCAGCATCAAGTCAATTCGGACTTACGGTGACCCGTTTTCAGGAATTTCCAAGTAGAGAAGACTCAGAAGTGCTTTACCCTTCCCTTCCTCTAGGGGGAGCCCTGGGACTGTGCAGCTGGCCCAAGGCTACCCAGGCTGGCTCTTCTTCCACAGTGGAGGAATCGAACTCCCAACCCTCTAGCTCTTCAGTCTGAGACCTAACTCACTGAGCTATCCAGCTAGCTTCGTTTTAGGAAAGCATGTTAGAAATAGCTTTTTTTTCCCTTTGCATTTGTAGCATTTGGGTGTATGTGTATTTGTCCAGTGATGTTTTGGGATTCTCATGGCCTTTAAGAACCATCTCTTAAAAAACAAAAGGTACCATACGAGATAAAGATATTGCAACATCTCTGTATATACGCCCTGCCTCTCGCACGGTGTTCATTCAAAGTGAAATTTTATTGCTCTTGAAGCTTCGGTAAAATTTAAAAGGGCCAATGATTCAGCCTTAAAGGAACCTTAAACCCTTCTTTCCTTGGTGATACTGGGTTGCGGCCTCGTTAATGGCGATCCGGTGACCCAACCTGGTGCCTCTCTCATCTAGGCGATGCTCCACTACCGTTCGAGCCTTCTCCAAATCCTGGACACGCTGGCTTTTGCCACTCTCTTCTTGGCTGGTTTTACGGAGCAGAAGCAAGTGGTGGAGGTTGAACTTTTCTCAGACTACAAGGAAGATTCGGTGAGAAACGGTGTTGCGATCCTCCAACTTTTCAGGGTTGGGACGATAGGAATTTTGAGTTCTCAGCTGCCGTTCAAGGCTGACCTTCTTTTCTCTCCTCCCTTGTAGTACACGCCGACAGTCGGGGCCGTCCTTGAAATCCAGACCACCAAGATCCAGATCTATGGGTCCCAGCTGCGAATTCACGCTCATTTCACTGGATTGCGGTGAGGGTTGAAGGCGCCCCCATCAGTTACGAGGTGGAGGTTTGGCCGTTGGGGGTGAGGGGTGATTTTGAGCCCTGAATTGGCCCTGCAAGGCGGGGGGAGCAATATGGAATCTCAACTTTCAGAGGCAGTATATTAAGAGCTGGCCGTTGCTCCGAGATAGGAAAAGTTTGGGTTTTTTGGTCTACCAAATGGCCAACATTTCTCCCTCGCTGTAATCAGTGGCCATGTGGACTAGGAGCTTAGATGCAGATAGGAAGGCTGAATTATAAATCTAGTAGTGCTATATTTATACCTCTTTGGTACTTTCCTGCAGGATCGCAACTCACCCTTGGTGCAGAATGTAACCTGTCTTTGCAGAATACACACCATGAATGAATGTGCAAAGCTGAATTACATTAAGTCAGGCCATTTGGCTATCTCAGACTTTTTTTCAACTATATTGCCCACCCTGCCTGGCCTGGATGGCCAGTATTTGGGGTGGATGATGGCTGTAGTCCAGTATCACCTTGAAGCCTGGTTTTCTCCTATTAAAATCAGTTTTGTCCTCTCCAGGCAAGCAGGTGACTATCCCGAGATTTTTGCCTGGAGAGAGATGTGTTTCTTATACATCACTTCACCAAGAGGCTTTTTTTACATGGACTTTTTTTTTAACCTGAACTCAAGGCCTTTGGCACACTAGAGATGCTACATAAAAAGCGGTTCCTTCCTCTGCAGCTCCCTGCATCAAAAGCCTTGTGGAACTAACCATGACACCAGTCCTCATTGTGGCCAAAACCATCCCCTGGAGATAACCAGAGGTAGAGACAGGTCTTTGAAAATTTTACTTTGGAGGCGCTAGAATTCCCTGAATTTCCCCAATCGGCATGGCTGCTAAGGGGATACTGGGAGTTGTAGTCCCCCCCAAATCTGTGATTTCTATGCACTCTTGTATGTTACATCTCTGCTTACAGTCAAAATGGCTAGGAGCAAGACATGGAAGGATAGCCATATAATTGTTCACGGTACAAAATGCAACAGGACTGGGGAGGGAGACCGCCTCCTTACGCGCCTTTTCTTTTTGATCTTTCTCCCGTAGGTACCTGCTCTACAACTTCCCCGTCACGTCGGCCATTTTGGGGGTGGCCAGCAACTTCACCTTCCTGAGCGTCATTGTCCTCTTCAGCTACCTGCAGTGGATCTGGGGCAGTGTGTGGCCCAGGGAGTCCCTTTCCGTGCAGGTGGGGAGGGATGACTTTGGGGGAGGGGGGGGACTTCTTCCAGTTCCCTATACATTCTGCCTCCATACAGCGCCCGACAATTCTGACCCTAACCAAGACAGGAACGGAGAACACATCTCTTACCTGTAAGCAATAAAGACCAGAAAAGTTTCTAGTGCTCATGGTTTTATAGCAAAGAAGACATGTCGATTTGCTGACGAGAAGGACTTAAGACAGGAACTGGAATCCGGCTGACAAATTACACCACTCTTAAATCCATTGGCTGATAGTTCTCCTGAGTTAAGCCGTCAGCGTTGGCATTGATTGTCACGCTCCCAAGTCACATAGCAAGTGGGCGACAGGCAATGCCTACGCTGACTTCATGTTCCGCAGTTCACTTGTGAAATTTACGCTGACGGAGTTACTCCACAGTCTGCAGCTAGTGGGATTCTGGCCAGTTGTGCACTCTAAGCCTACCTTCCAGGATCGTTGTGAGGAGCTCTTGACTTTGTATAGGAGAGAAAACCAAGCACAGCTTCTTGGGCTCTTCCGAGCAAAGTAGGGAGCACCCTATACGAAGTCAAGAGCTCTCACTTTTAAAATCACACATCCTTAACTTCTGCTGAGGCATGCAGGGTCTGTGGCCTTCTTGGACTCCAGCTCTCATCAGCCCCAACCAGGGAACAAAGAGCTACCATCCCTTTCCAGTGCTATAGACCTTATTTCCTAAAATTGCTAAATTGTTGCCCCTGCTAAGGTTACATCTGAAATCAATTGTAGGAACCGTGTACATATACAGAATGGAAGAGTGTGCTGTTAATGGGACCCTCATCTGTTTCCTGCCTTTTCTGTCTGCCCTCCCACTTAGATTTCGGGCCGCGAGCGAACAGGAACGCTACCAGCAGCGGAAGATGTGCGCCGTCGGGTGGTGGTCCCTAAAGAAGGTAACGTTGAGTTGCGGTTGACGGGAGGCAGCGGGGTTTCCTATACAGTACAGCTCAACAATCTGGCCGTCAGGGCTTGTAAAGACTACAACTCCCATGAGCCTCGGCCAGCATAGCCAAAGTTGAGGGATCGTAGGATGGGCTGTCCAGCAAACCTACGGAAAGCCAGGCATTCTGTGTGACTCCCTCAATGTCTTGAATGGCTGTGTTTGCTTAGCAAGATGAGCCCAATTAATTTTGCTACTCAAAGCAGAGAAGTTTCAAGTCTCCCCCGAATAGATCACCCCTTATAAGTGCTATCAGCTGGCACTTAAAGTCTCACTTTGAGACACTGGTAAGAGAAAGATTTTTTAAAAAGGTTTTATTTACTCACAGTTGTACAGATCAAAAACAGCACACAGTACAAAAATGACTGCTTATAGCAACAGGCTGCAACAGACTCAAGCCTGCTTCCAGCAGACTCTTGCTGACTACATTCACGTAACTGCACTAACTGATTGAAAAAAAAAGAAGTAAACAGACACTTAAGTAGAGAGGCATAGCTGTCTTTGAAAGCAGTAGCAGGGAAAGAACAATTGGTTACTGCCGGGTTGATTGACAGCTTCCCAGTCCAGAAAGGCCCCTCCCAACCAAACCTTCTAAAAGCAGCATGCAAGGTTGAAATAGCTTCAACGTGGGCCAAGAGGTATTTGAAGCGTTTCTTCTACTTAAACGTTAGTCTGGTTCAGACTAGCAGTAGGGTTTTCTCCCGGAGCGATCCTTTAACAGCTGGGGTATTGAAGCTGTGAGCTCTTCTGCACAGCTTATTCCGGGGCCCCTGAATGTCTGACGTTTGCTGTACCAAGAATGCCAAGCAAGTAGAAAGTGAAAGCATTAAGCCAGGATTAGTGCAATCTGCGGCTTGGCGTTGTATCTGGGTTTGGCACACTCTAAACCACGATTGGAGCAAGAATTGGAACAGATACCTGAGCCGCCAAGCAAAAGTTGCACCTACTTGCTATCAAGTAGATTCCAATTTACAGTGGTGCCTCGCTTGACAACGTTCATTCGTTCCAGCGAAATCGCTGTAGAGTAAAAACATCGTCAAGCGAAATAAAAAAGCCCATTGAAATGCATTGAAAAGTGTTCAGTGCGTTCCAATGGGCTGAATACCTGCTCGTCCAGTGAAGATCCTCCATAGGGCGGCCATTTTCGGGTCCCTGTTAAGCGAAAAATGCCTCCTAAAAACAGCAGGGAGCCATTTTGAGCAGCCGGTGGCCATTTTGAAACCCTGACGATCAGCTATTTTGATTGTCGTAATGCGAAGAATCGGCTCCCGAAGCAGGGAACCGATCGTCGCAAAGCGAAAAAAACCCCATTAAAACATCGTTTTGCTATTGCAATTGCGATCGCAAAAACATCATTGTGAAGCAGATTCATCGTTATACAGGGTAATCGTTAAGCGGGGCATGACTGTATAGCGATCCTTTCCAGGTAGAGAATATTTGAAAGTGATTTACCCTTTCCTTCCTCTAGGGGGAGCCCTGGGACTGTGCAGCTTGCCCAAGGCCACCCAGGCTGGCTCTTCTCCCTGGAGGCATAGTAGGGGGAATCGAACTCCCACCTGCTAGCTAGCCAGGATGCTTAAGTGCCTGTTTGAACCTTTTGGAAGCTCAAAACCATGGTTATAAGTGTTATATTTGAACAGAACCAATAAAAATGGACAAAAGACAAGAAAAAAAGTAACAAAATATGCCTGCTTACAGGCATCACAGAACTCTTCCTCTTTAAAAAAAAAACATTTGAAAGCAGACCTTTGTATTTTTCCTGGCACAGAACCTAGATTGACACATCCCTTAGCACCTTAAAGGCTAACAAATCATGGTAGAAACATGAACTTCCGTGGACAGGGAGAGTTTGTGATAACATAACTTGGTTGGTCTTTCAGATGTCAGAGGAATCTGTGCTGGTTTTGGTGTTGAGATGAGAATTAAAAAAAAGCCCATTTCTCTCTCCCACAGATGTTGATGGAGAAGAGTTGACGCCTTGCCTTCTTCAGACAGAAGATGTGGGTTCTGCTGACGGTGAAGAGCAGTCCGTGACAAGTGAGCGCATTATTGAATTTTTCCGTTTAAACTATGCTTTTGTCTAAAATCTTTAGACTAAAAATGGAGGGTTCTCTTATACACGGAAGTAAGCTGCGGAGAGAACAAAAACAAGTGGAGGAGAAAGCAGGGATCAAAGCGATCCTGCAGCACTTTGATCCCTTTCCCCCTCCACTTGCTAAGCCCCACTTAGATTTCTTAATTTTGTATTAGAAAAGTGGGGGGCGTCTTATACCCGGAAAAATACGGTACTTGCTTTCTGTTTTTGGATGATTTACCTATCTCCCTAAGAACTGGATTGTTTCGCTGGGTCACCTGAAGGCACATATAAGCCAACAGCCAGAGGGCTTCAGGGATTCTCACGAGCAAAGCACAAGGGATGTGCTTCTCTCCATTTTTTTAAAAAAGAGATAGACTGCTTTTGAATGTGGAGGTCCTATGTTCTACATGTGGAAGCTTTATTTCCCCGTAGCTACTCATTTCACGAACCTGTCTTGTATACCAAGGCTGGACCGTCGTGAGCCGCCTGCAGATGCTCTCCACCGCTTACCGTCTGTGAAACAGTCGCTGGCACCATCCGTGGTTCTGAAAATCTGTGTTGAGTCCATTAAAAAAGAAAAAGAAATTTAGAGAAGTGGCTCTCAAACATTTCCTTCCTCCCCCAATTGGGGGTCCCGTCAGACCACAAAAAAATTTCAGTGGATGTTCAGCCAAAAAATATAATTCATAAATATTGTTTTAAATAGTTCTAGCCAAACCCAGCATCTTAAGAATGTAAGAAGAGCCCAGCTGGATCAGGCCAAGGGCCCATCTCATCCAGCTTCCTGTAGCTCACTGTGGCCCCACCAGAGACTACAAGATCCCTGTCTCCTGATCTCCCCTCCCCGGCATCTGGTCTTTGGAGGTCCCTTCCTTTTATGCCTGGAGATTGTACATCCCCGTCATGGCTTGTCACCTGCGATGGATTTTTCCTCCAGGAATCTATCCGATACCCTTTTAAAGGCATCTAGGCCAGATGCCATCACCACATCCTGTGGCAAGGAGTTCCACAGACTTGTTAATGAATACCAGTGCCTTTAAATCAGACTGTTGAAAAGGACTTCCTCTGCCATGCACATTATTTGAGTGAGAGCGAAACAATCCTGCACCAGTGGCAATGTATAAAACCCAAAGGCTGTGATGCTGTTTGTGATATGTATTCTGGCTGTGACAATCCCCTGATTTTTAGCAAACCCCCCCCCAATTATGTATTTGTTTATTTGAAATATTTTTACCCTGCCTTTCTCCTTACAAAGGACCGAAGGCAGCATACGTCATTAAAAGACAATATTTCCCAACTAAAAACAATTAGATAGATATTTAAAAGAATCAACAAGTACCATACTAAAGATGATAGACCACGTCAACACCAAAAACAGATGCAAAGCAACCAGGAATGACGACCCATTTATGCCTCCCAGACAGTCGGGCATAAGGGAAAGCTTGTCGGAAGAGAAAGGCTTTTGTCTGCTTGTGAAACGACAGCAGAGACGGGGCCAGCCTGGTTTCCAGTGGGAGGGAGTTCCAAAGTCTGTGTGCAGCCACCGAAAAGGCCCTCTCCCGTGTCCCCCACCCAGGGCACCTGGTGAAGGTGGTGGGACAGAGAGCAAGGCCTCCCCTGAGGATCTTAGCACTCGAGGAGGCTCATAGAGGGAGATGCGATCCTTGAGATCGCTTAGACCCCAGCCATTTATGGCTTTACAGGTTAAAACCAGCCCTTTGAATTGTGCTAAGAACCAGATTGGCAGCCCGGGGGGGGGGATTAGGTGATCAGCCCCAGTTCGTAATCCAGCAGCTGCATTTGGGACCCGCTGAAGTTTCCCGACACTTTCCATAGGCTTTTAATATGTTTAATTATACCATGCCTGGCGCCAAACCTCCCTCTCTCTGTCTCTCATTCTCCGTTCTATAAAGTAGCCCCAGTCCAGGCCGCGAAAAGCAGCCTTGAAAAAGCCGATTCCAGAACCGAATCCAGTCTGGCCGAGGGGACGAGCGAAGGTACGTTGCGCTTTCCGATCTACCTGCGTCCACCACTTTTTTAATCCGAAGGTGCTTGCTTTTCTTGACCGTGCCAGGCCTCTGGAACAGATTCTTCGTGCGAAACGTCCATGATTTGGTTTTAAAATCGTTGAGGATTTAATTTCCTGCCCTGTTGGGCGCACGAAGGGTGCCCTGTGGACTGGGAACTTAGAAAGCGGCTTTGTGCTCCAGATTTTTTTAGGGGAAGCGAAGGCGAGGAAAGGAAGGGCATCAAATGGTCAGTGGTCCCCCCCCTGGGTTGTGTGATTTGGGCCATTTCCTTTCCAGCCACCCGGTGGCCTGATTTGGAAGTTTGTAGGTGCATTTTCTTCTGGAACAAAGTGACTGGGACATCACTACCCATTTTTTAATGCCTAAATGGGTCTCGGGGACCCAAAAATGATGCCGAACCGGGAGGCTTAAGGTCCTAAAACCTACGCTGGAGGTGCTACTATACAACCTTCTGGAAAACACTTAGGGAAGTAGAGAGCGAGAGCCATCCATATCAATATAGTGTGGTAGATAAAGGGAAATCCATGCTTTAAGTATTGCACACAAGTAAGATCATTTCTTGATTATGTGCTGTCAAGTTTCTTCCAATTTATGGCAATCTTGGAATGATTTTCAAGGTACGTGATATATTCAAGGAATGGCCTTACCGTTGCTGCTCCCCAGTGCGTTTCCCTAGCCAAAACGGGATTTGAACCCAGATCTCCTAATTTGACATTTTATCCACTGCACCACATTGGCTCTCAAGTGTTTTACAGTGGTACCTCGCTAAACGACGACCCTGCTAAACGACAAAATTGCATGACAATTACTGTTTGCGATCGCTATAGCAATTCACAAAACAGTCATTCCAATAGGGGATTTTCACTTAATGACAATTAGGTCTGTGCTTCGCAAACCATTTGTTCGCAAGACAATTTTTTCCGGCTCCGCAAAATGGCTGCCCTGTGTTTTCCAGACCCCTGCTTTGCAGGGCAGCCATTTTTACAGCTGATCGGCGCTCGCACAATGGCTTCCCTATGGGCGATCTTCACTGGACAACAAGGTATTTTCCCCATTGGAACGCATTAAACCGGATTTCAATGCATTCCAGTGGGGAAAGGGTTTTCGCAGGACGACAATTTCGCTAAACAGCGTTTTTCCCGGGACGGATTATCGTTGTCATGCGGGGCACCACTGTAAATTTATACTAACGGATAATAGAACTTGGCCTGGATAGCTCAGTGAGTTAGGTCTCTGGCTGCAGAGCCGGAGGTCGGTGGGTTTGATTCTCTTCTGTGCCTCCCAGAAGAGCCAGCGTGGGTGGCCTTGCGCAAGCTGCACAGCTCCCCGGAAGACGGGAATGGTAAACCACTTCTGAATATTCTCTGCCTGGAAAACCCTGAAAAGTCAGAATCACTTTGACGGCACACAGTTGTTATTATAATGGATAACAGAGATCTCTTTTACTTAAATATGTTGTTAATTGTTATATATTGTTTATGCACAGATGCCGAGTTCGAATCTGTGGATAATTCCTCACTGCTTGCAGAGGCCAACTTCCTGTCCCCTTCCCTGGAAGGAGCTCCATCAAGCCTCCTGCCGCCGGGGACCCAGGCCCTCACGCCAGGCTCCGAGATCCGTCAGAGAAGTATCTGCTCCAGTTCCTGAGGATCGGGGCCAAAGAGGCTCCGACCCTTTGCTTTGCACTCCGACCGGCACACGCCCACCACAGGCCTTGCTCTCCCAGGGAAGCATCTCTTCCCAGCTTGTGTTTACATTCCAACTTCTCTTCCCACCCCCTTACCGGTTGCCCTAAACCACCTCATCCGGAGACACTGTAATGAAAAATAAAAGTTTACCTGCTAACAATTGTTGGCCAGTGTATTGTGTAGACCTTGCTTTTTGTCCCTGGAAATTAGGAGTTCGGATGTCCAAAAACTATGCAAACGTATCACCTTCACTAAAATAGGTTGTACAGTGGTGCCTTGCTTAACGACGATAATCTGTTCCAGGAAAATCGCCATTAAGCAAAAACATTGTAAAGCGAAATAAAAAAACCCCACTGAAATGCATTGAAACCCGTTCAATGCGTTCCAATGGGGTAAAAACTCACAGTCCAGTGAAGATCCTCCATATGGTGGCCATTTTCGCTGCGTGTATAGCGAGGAATCCATCCATAAACACAGCCGGGAGCCATTTTAATTACCTGGCGGCCATTTTGAAACCGCCGATCAGCTGTTAGAAAAACGTTTTGCGAAGAATCGGCTCCCGAAGCAGGGAACCAATCATTGCAAAGCGAAATTCCCCTATTTAGACCATTTTGCGATCGAAAAAAGATTGTCGTTAAGCGGATTCATCATAATGTGGGGCAATAGTAAAGCGAGGCACCACTGTATACGGGCAACTACTCTGCAGGGAATTAACATCGCTCAGCTGTCCAGGATCTCGGGCATAGAGGAGGGACTTTCTCGTGACATCCTGGTTCACAACACCAGGGATCTGACTTGGGTGCAAAGCCTGATTTCAATCTGTTTTCAAGTTGCGTAACTTCTCCTCCATCTGTTAGTCAGTTGGCACAGGCGGAACCCGAACCTGAACCTCAGCCAGTGAGAATTTTATTTGGCGGCTGCTTTTTGAAACCTTAGAAGGTGTTGCCCGGTTGTTTTTCCAGCTTATTTTTTTTTAGTGAACCATAAGGACTAGAAGCTTGAGGGGTTTTTATTAGAATGCAAATGGAGCTGATTATCCAAAGGAGAGGAATTCTGCACCCAGTACTGAATGCAATGCTTTGTTTATGCATATGTGTGCCTATCTATGGTCCAGCAGGAACTTACGGAGTAATTTTGAGTCATGTAGACTAGAAACTTGCCTTAGAGGTGAATTCAAAGCTGCTCAAGATCTTCAACATATCCAGCTCCTGCTAAAAATAGAAATTTGCGTTGTGCCCAGATCTCTCCAGGATGTGGAGGAACGCAGATGAAGCATGATGGGTATAAAAAGACAGAGTGATCATGACTGTATAATTTAGCTTTATAATATACATTTTTAAATTCATGTTTCAGCCTGAAGACTATATACTCGGGACTTCTTTGTGGGCAACAGGTACTAAAACCGTCTGAAGCCAACAGCTGCTGGAAAGCTTAGTGGTTCAGGTGTCTGATTGCAAAACCGGAGGTTTGGGAGTTCAATTCCTACCTCTGCCTCCTTGGGCAGGGGTGGGACTTGATGATCTATAGGCTCCCTTCTATCTCTGTAGTTCTAAGTTTTTTCATAGTTCCACAGGATTCTCAGGTCTCTTCGCCTTGCCCAATTGCAGAATTCATCCCCGTGGTTGCAGAATTCAGATTGCCTGCATGACAGACCATCCCTGTTCCCTAGATAGAATGTGCTCGGAAAGTAAGTGTAGAAAAGCCCTATTTATAATGTCTGATATTTATAATGCTTTCTCAATTGGCAGATTTTTTTAAAAAATAAATCCTCAGACAACGGACAGCCCGTACTGATCTGACTTGCTTTTCGGTTTAACTTGAAGAGTCAGTGATCCAGTATTTTTCCCTAGCTCACTCTTTCCTGGAAGGAGGGCAATCTGCATTCCAGAAGGGTCGAGTAACCTCCGGGTCAAATTCTGGCTCGTGGCGATGGTTTGTGACCCTCGGATCCTCCAGCCGCACCCGGTGGACAGGGTGGATCTACTTTCTCGTCCAAAATGTGCAAGCCACAGCGTTCTGTAGCTACTGACCATTAGTGTAAATCCCGTCATTTTTGGCAAAAATGAAAGGGGAACAGAAAAAAAGAGAAAGCAAAATATTGTAACAGCTGGAAGACTTCACAGATCTATCTCATTGTGAGCTTTCAGGAATCATTGAAAGCTCACCCTAAATTGTCATTTACTTTTCTTCCCCCTCCCCACCTTTAATTTTCCCAACGGGCCAAGATAAATCGAACCTCAGCCGCTGCTTCGCTTAAGTTCGGCAATGAGGTCAAGTGTTTTGTCCGGGCCGGCCCTTCTGTTCAGCAGAGCGAGGGTGCTGCCTCAGGCGGCTAATTCTGGGAGGCAGCAATGTCATGTTATAGGAGAGGCCATGAGCCGCACAAGACTTGGTTGGCTTCAGGTGCCACATAGGATGTTGCCCTCACAGATCATCTTGAAGAAAGAATCATAGAAAAATCTGATAGTTTTTTTTCTCTCCATAGAATGGAAGGAGTCGGCAGGTGTGGGTTTTTTTTAAAAAAATCCACCTCCGTCATTTAAGTAGTTTTGATCCGGCCTCACCTACTGCTCTTGAACATGGAGGCTCCATTTGAAGCCTAACCGTAGTTAACAGACCACCTTTTTCCTCAATGAAATTGGACTGAAATACTTAAGATAATTAATTCTCAGCCAGAGTGGTTTCATGCTCTCCCTACATCTCCAGTGAGAGAAGTCTGAAGTGCTTCACCAGACTACAAATCCCAGCATTCCAGAGGGTGAAGTGGTTATTTATTTATTTATTTATTTTATTTATATCCCGCCTATCTAGTCGCGAAGACTACTCTAGGCGGCTTACAACAACGTTAAAATACAATAAGAATACACAACAAATACAAAAACAGATAAAAGAAAAAACAATAAAGAGATAAGAAAATCAAAAAATAGTCTTATGAGAAGGCCTGCCGAAACATCCAGGTCTTTAATAGATTCTTGAAAGTGCCCAGCGAGGGAGCTCCGCGAATGTCAGGAGGTAAGTTATTCCACAGGCGAGGAGCCACCGCCGAGAAGGCCCTATTTCTTGTTTTCTCTTTCCGGGCCTCCCTCGGGGTTAGGCTCCTCAGCCTCACCTCCTGGCTCGCCCGTGTGACCCGGGTAGAACTTGGTGGGAGTAGGCGTTCCGCCAAGTATCGAGGCCCTAAACCGTTTAGGGCTTTATACGTAAGCATTAGCACTTTGAAGTCGATGCGGAACCTGATGGGCAGCCAATGCAATGCGGCCAGAGTGGGCGAAATATGTTGGAATTTTTTCACTCCACTAAGTAATCTGGCCGCCGCATTCTGCACCACCTGTAATTTCCGCAGCAGCCTCAAAGGAAGCCCCACGTAGAGCGCATTACAGTGGTCTAATCTTGAGATTACGAGCGCATGTACTAAGGTGGTGAGCGCCCCCACTTCCAGGTAGGGCCGCAGCTGGGCTATCCGCCTAAGGTGAAAAAAGGCGGTGCGGACCACCGATGCCACCTGTGACTCCATGGAGAGCACCGGGTCCAGATGGATCCCCAAGCTGCGTACCCCATCCCTAACAGGGAGAGTCACCCCCCCAAAAGAGAGGGAGTTACCCAAGTCCCCGACTGTGGGGGGGCCCACCCTCAGCACTTCCGTCTTGTCCGGGTTCAGCCTGAGCCCGTTCTCCTGCATCAAACCACTATAATTATGTCATAAGGAAACCACTATAATTATGTCATATATCAAACCACTATAATTATGTCATAAGGAAACACCTTAGGCAGATGCCTTAAAATGCCTTTTAAACACAGCTTTTTAAAGTAGGGTTTAATCATCACACTTTAGTAACCTAAATATTATTTGTTTACACCTAAAAAGTAACTTTATATATATTCAACACGTTGGCCATTACCCCAAAGGAACTACAGTAGTGCCTTGCTAGATGATGATAATCCGTTCCACTGAAATCGCTGTTTAGCGGAATCATCATCTAGCGAAAAGCATTTCCCCATTGGAATGCATTGAAACCCGTTTAATGCGTTCCAATGGGGAAGAATTGTCGTTGTCTAGCGAAGATCGGCCGTAGGAAAGCCACTTTGCGAACCGCCGATCAGCTGTTTAAATTGCTGTCTTGTCAGTAGAGAGCACACAGAAGTGCTTTACCCTTTCCTTCCTCTAGGGGCGCTGTGGGACGGTGCAGCTTGCCCAAGGCCCCCCAGGTTGGCTCTTCTAGATGGCACAGTGGGAATTCGAACTCCCAACCTCTGATTCGCCAGAGATTTAAACAGTTCCTAGCTGCCTAGAACTAGTTATTTCTGATTTATTCCATTGGATTCTCTCCCAGCTTTTCTAAGCCATCTGTTTTCTAACCTAAACGGCCGGAGATGTTTTCGCGATGCCTCATAAATGCCTCTTGTTTCTTGTTGTCTGCCAGACATTTTTCTAGCAAATATACCCCCCTCCCCTTTCCACGTACATGCCTTTGCCAGCTCAAACCTCAAATATCAGGTTCTAAAGAAAAAGCATGCCAGGACGTGGGGCTTCTCTTCATTCTTGAATGACGAATTGGAATTCACCTTCGTCACCTAAAATTCGGGGGGGGAAACGGTGTCCTTGTAGTACAGAATTTTGCAGCCAGCATCCGTGCAGTTTTTTATTCTTCCAAACCCTTTCAGGCTTAATCATTCTAGATGTTTCAGGATTATTTCATCTTTTCCCCCTTTTCTTTCCCTTTCTTTGCTAGAAATGGCCTTCTCAGCCCTGCTGAGTCAGAACCCAATGATCGTGACTCAGCACAAATTTAGAGAAATGCTGATTTTTTTTTTAAACGAGAAAAATGTTTCCCTGGAACCGTACGTCCCATTTCCTTCCTTCTGAAATTAGTTAACGCTCCCCGACCACAGAGTCAATTCTCTTCGGTCTGCCCTTCATAACTTGGGCAACCTTTATTAATTAAGTTTGCCTTAATTAAGCATTATTTCTCCCCAACCCACCCATCCCTGTCTTCCCTTCTTCAATGCCTTATTTTTTAAAAAATCAGGCACAGGAGATCTTGTTGAAGATCTGGGTCAGCCGGGAATACTAATTTAAAATGTGGGACATTAAATATTCTTTGAATTTGGGACAAAAATAAAAATCACCATGCTATATGAGAAGCTATGAGTCCTGCTATATGATAAGGAAACACCGTTTCTGAAGAGCATAAAGCTTAAACGATCAGGTAACAGCCGGAAATATACTTAAGAAAATGTATGAATTCAAATATCTTAATTGTCTGGAAGCCTTCTATTTCAATTTTTCTTGAACATAATGACTATTAAGATACTCTGTTATGTGTGCATTGGTGGCTAGTATAGGACTGTACAGTATTTTCTTTTGCTTTTATACACTCTGATCTAGGTCAGGCCTCTCTGAGCATGTCCAAAGTGCATTTTTCTCCCTATCTCTTTGGAACAACACCTTCCTAGAAATACGAAGACGCAGAAAATAAAGTTTTGCTTCTTGTGTCGTAGGTTTGCCTTTTCTCCAGCGGACCACAAGGCCAGCCAAGGATCATAATAAAATTCTGGTCCCTCTTGCCAAGGTCCTCGGGCGAAAACAACTGCTAAAAGGTTTGACCTTGTTTTTGGAGAAAAAAAAATTATCTCCTTGCAAAAGCCGGGAAGCATCTCTCTGTTTGGCCCTCTTGATTGCAGAGGGCTTGCAAAATTATTGGCTAGGTTGTTGAAAGGTTTGTATAGAAGAAGGATCTTATGATCTCATGCAGGATTACGTGCTTCAAGGACAACGCTGTCCAGTTAGTTGACTTGCGACACGGAGTGACTGATACGGCATTGCTGACAATGGAGAAACTGAAATAGTTCGAGGTTTTGTATACCTTGGTTCAGTCGCCCATCGAAACGGAGGCTGCAGCCAAGAAATCAGAGGATCGAGACTCAGAAGAGCAGCAACGAATGAGCTAGTAAAAGATCATCTACTGTAAGGATGTGTCCCTGGAGAATAAGATCATCCTCATGCTTGTATTTCCACTGACTGTGTATCGGTTTGGAAGCTGGTCAGGAAAGAAAGCTGGCTGGAGGTGGGATGGGGGGAATGGATTAATTTGAAATGTGATTGAAGGCAGCAGGAAAAGAGGAAGACCCAATACGAGATGGACTGACTCACGGGCTTGAGTTTGCAAGAGCTGAGTCAGTCAGTTGAGAACAGGGCATTCGTGGCTCATTCATGGGGTTGCCATACATTGGGGCAACTTGAAAGCACACAATGACAATTAGGTCAGCTTTGCAAGGTTGAGAGTGTCGGCGTCTGATGCTTTGGGTGAGCTACCGTTTGCCACTAGCAATAATGTAGTTTTATGTTTGGAGACTCAGATACCCGTAATTATACCTCCCATTAGCCCTATTATCCAGTAAGAGGAACCCACACTCTTCTGGGATCGGTGCATAGGAAACACTGAGGAACAGGTGTTTTGTATACGAAATGGCTCTTAATTTCCCATTCAAGACCAAAACATTTTCAAATATTTTACAACATGGAGGACTTGTAATAGTGACAGATTTTACTTTCTTGGGCTCCATGATCACTGCAGATGGTAACAGCAGCCATGAAATTAAAAGACACCTGCTTCTTGAGAGGAAAGCTATGGCAAACCTCGACAGCATCTTAAAAAGCAGAGACATCACATTGCCAACAAAGGTACACATAGTCAAAGCTATGTTTTTTTTCAGTAGCAATGTATGGAAGTGAGAGCTGGATCATAAAGCAGGCTGACCGCCGAAGAATTGATGCTTTGGAATTGTGGTGCTGGAGGAGGCTCTTGAGAGTCCCCTGGACTGCAAGGAGAACAAACCTATCAATTCTAAAGGAAATCAACCCTGAGTTCACACTGGAATGGACAGATCCTGAAGCTGAGGCTCCAATACTGTGGCCATCTCATGAGATGAGAAGACTCCCTGGAAAAGACCCTGATGTTGGGAAAGTGTGATGGCAAGAGGAGAAGGGGACGACAGAGGACGAGATGGATGGACAGGGTCACCGAAGTGACCAACATGAATTTGACCCAACTCCGGGAGGCAGTGGAAGACAGGAGGGCCTGGCGTGTTCCGGTCCATGGGGTCACGAAGAGAATACATCTGAAAATGCAGTCTTAAAAAGTAACTTTTTCAAGCTCTCTGTCCACTACTATCCTTCTGGGGAGGCTTTGTGCCTTCCCGGCCTCCGTTCTGGGGCTGTTAAAATGGGAAAGAACCGCCTCTGGTGGGAAATAAAGGCGGGTAGACTGACAATCTGTCCTATGTTTAAAAATTTAAAAAAGGACTGCGTCGGTTTTCCTGGCCCCACTCTGGCTGGGAAGCTAGCCCTGAAGAATATCTGTCCGGTGAGTGCTCAGAGACCTGCAGGATGAATTCGTAGCGTCATCCCTGGGCTGGGTCTGACCTGGGTTTTTTTTTGCAGGAAAACATTGTCTGCCTGCCTGTCTGTCTGTCTGGCTCATCCTCAACCCTGTGTCTCATCCAGGAATAATATATATATATATTTGGATCAGCTGCTCCACACCCGTTTTCTGCTTTTTTCCTCCTTTTCCTCCACCCGGTTCTAATCCCTCTCTCTCTCAAACACACGCTCGGTCATGCCAAAGAGGAGAGGAACAGCCCTTATAAGGGACGGCTTGTTTTCTTAGCCAACACCTGCAAAGTGTGGGGGCCGAGAAACTGGCTCCTTCCCGCTAACTCCGAAGGGGAGGTGCGAGAAAAGTTGGTGGAGATGAGATCATCTTTGGGAGCAGGATATAAAAGTGTTCCCGGGGTCGGCTCCTGAGCAGTCCAGAGAGCTGAAATCTGCCTTTCCTCCTCGCCGCTTGCAAAACCTAATGGGTTCCTTAGCTAGTGGCCACTGCAGCTGGGCCACTGAACCCTCCTGCCTTCATCCTG
Source organism: Pogona vitticeps (assembly GCF_051106095.1). NCBI lineage: Eukaryota > Metazoa > Chordata > Lepidosauria > Squamata > Agamidae > Pogona > Pogona vitticeps. The sequence goes on along the minus strand of NC_135797.1, from coordinate 5,244,238 downwards.
GACTTTATTATTCCTGACGACACCCGATTTCTTCCGAAAAACGGCTCTCTCCCCTCGATTTTTAAGCAGCGGCCGCGTTTTGGATACCAGCTTGTCCTCCGGAAGATTCACCGCCCAATTGGCTCTTTTTTCTTGATCATCTGGACAGTGACCTTCCTCCATCCTTCCCTGCCAGGTGAGTGACGATAAAACAGGGTTGGCCCTACCGTTGGGGAAAGAGAGGCAACGGCCTCAGGCGGCAGAGATTGGGAGGCGGCGGCAAGAGCAGCACTTCCCCCCCCTCCAGCTGCTTTTCTGGCTTCCCCTCCTCTCAGAAGATGGCACGAAATTCAATCTTAGTACTGCTGGATAGGCTCAGGGAGTTAGATCTCTGGGTTGGGAGTTCGAATTCCTCACTGTGACTCCTTGATGGGCTGGACTGGATGATCTACAGGGTCCCTTCCAGCTCTGCAGTTCTAAGAATGCTCGTCTTGTCTTAAATTAAATTAAATTAAAAATGGACCTCCTGTTGTCAGGGGATTTTGGAGCAGTTTGTCCCGTAACAAATTCCAAGAGGCAACCCAGTACAGAGTCGCAGGTCGAAGGCTGGAACAGGACGGGGGGAAATCCCAGTTCTAACGCCCAATGAACAGCAACATTTACTAGGAGACCCTGTCTGGCCGTTCTCTTTTAGCTTGTCCTACCTCACTGGGGTGTTGTTAAGTTGCGAAGGGTTCCCCTTAAAAATAGTAGGTCCGCCACTGCCTGAATTCGCACTGGGTCAAGGTTTGGTTGGCAAACCTGATTTAAAATGAAACAAACAAACAAAAAATTTACTTCTGCCACCGATTTGCTCAAATCCCAGCCATGTCTTGTGACAAAAGATAGTCAGATTTAGTGGCTAAAGAATTCCAGACCTTTCCTCCAGTTTTTCAGGTTAAGTTATTTTAAACTTTGGACCTAATGGTCTTCTGAGGGAGGGCCCCTCCGTGGTATTTGACATTCTTCACAAGATAGTAAACAGATCGGCTAAAAAAAAGAGCAGAGGACAAAGTAGAGGATTGTAAAGCAAGCCATGGTCTCATCTGGTTTCTCCTTCACATCCCCCCTGCTCATCTTATCTCTCTCTGAGGCAGCTAATTATCCCCAAGGGGTTTTGAAGGGAAATTATAAATTAGCAGTTGAATTAGAGATAAGAGGCACAAGACCCAGGAGACCAGAACTGGGGGACGGGGGGGGGGGATATCTTACACCGATGCTGTTCTCCAGAATCCCACCAACATACAATTGTTACTGGCTATGCCAGTTGGGGGATTTGGGGGGTTTCCGAGACATTAGTAAAAAAAAAATGTGGTGCTCATACACCACTCCATAGCACTTAAAGCACTCTCTAGGCAGTTTACAGTTTAATGATGCAGGCTCCAAATTGCACACATCCGGCAGCGAGCTGGGTACTCATTTTACTGACCTTGGAAGGATGGAAGGCTGAGCGAACCTCAAGCTGGCTACCTGGGATTCAACCTGAGCAGAGTTTTGGAGCAGTAGTAGGAGAAAGAATTTTAAAAAAATCATTTACTTACAGTTGGACAGACCCAACAGCAAACTGATGTGCGTGACTGATTTCAACAACAACAGACCTCAACAGACTCTAGAGAGGGAGGGAAAGACACTGAGCAGGCGGGACTGTATTCTAATTCAGAGGCAGGAGGGCACGGTGCTGGATAGATTTGACAGTCGCCCCAGCCCACAAAGATCCCTCTCAATCACACCTTCTCCAGACAGCCTGGGAGGTCACAAAAACTCCAATAGCTGGAGTTCTTTCCCTCTCACCTTCTAACATCTGATGGTTTGGGAACTAGAGATGCTGCAGAATGGACCTAAACCTTTGTGCTTTCGAGCTGCGCGTTTTAGCACGGCGCTATGATCGCTTTCCGGATGAATTTCCCATAACCCGGTTAGAACTGGCCATTCTGGCTCGGAGCTGGCCACCCAGGCACAGAGAGCCACAGCTGTCTCTTGGAAGGCATGCAAAACGTCCTGAAATACTTGAACAAACTTATATTTGTGCATTGTTGCCTTCTTTCTGTATATCTTTCTCCCTCTCCTTTTTTGTATCATTTCCCCCCAGTTATCTGCTGTAAACTGGATGTTCCTAGGGAGCAGAGATCATCTCTCTGTTGCCATAAAGACCAGGGTGGGAAAACCCTTAGTCCTATCAGATGTGATGAACTTATGTAATACTTTTATCTGGTATTTCTTAAACAGGAACCATGGACATCGTGGCTCCGTTTCTGGTGGGGGCCTGGATCCTGACCTTCTGCCCTCGGGGGTCTGCCACGAGCATGGGGCACTCTTTGCCTGCCCCCCTCCAGGAAAATCCCCTCTTCTCTCCTCCTGCAGGGAGCAACCTGCCAGCGGTGGGCGAAGAAGGGACTTCTCCGCCCACCCACCTCCGGATGCCTCACAACTACGCAGAGGACGACTATTACTACGACATCGAAGAAGACCTTTTGACCCCGGAGCCCCCCACGCCGGGCGTTCCTCAGCCTCTGCCTCCCCGTTGTGACTATAACCACTGCCAGCATCTCCAAGTGCCCTGTGCGGAGCTGAGCCGAGCCGAGGGCTGTTTGTGCCCGGGCATTTCGGGCCCCGATGTTGCCCCCGAGGCACCCCGCTTGCAGGTCATCCACACGACCGAAGCCGGGGCCAGTGTGCGCTGGTGTGCCCCCTCGTCCACCGTGCTGGAGTATCGGCTGCACTACCGTCCGGTGGACGGGACCTTCATCTCCGGCCCGGCCATGAACAGCACCTCCCGCTTAGCAGTGGTTTCGGGGTTGTCGCCCGGCCAGGAATACCTGTTCTGTGTCGTCGCCTCCAACCGGGCAGGATCCAGCCCGACCAACGACGGCGTCGGCGAACACGGGCCGTGCCGTCTCGCCCGCACCCCGGCCCGACAGATGCCGTACGTCTACGTGGCCTCCGGGCTGGCCTCCGTCCTCGGCTTGCTGGTGGTTTCCGTCTTGGCCTGGCATTTCTGGTACCGCAAGAAGAAGCACCTTCGCCGCGGATCGCTCGATAACATCCTGGATGGCGAATCGGGGCTGGAGGGGACGGCAAACGCGTCTTTCCGGACTGAGGAGCAGCTATGAGAGAGTCCACCCAAGAGATATTTTCTGTGAGGTCCCCCCCTAAGTTTTCTCCTGAAGCGGGTTGGATGCTCCAGAAAACCCAAGGTTGACTTGGCCAGGGGAGCTTCTTAGACCTTTCACAAGGATGGTACCTATTTTGTTTGTGAGTGATGAGTCGAGGACACTCTACCTCTTTTATGGAAGTTTACTTGGGGTTTTTCGAAAACCCAAAACCTCTGGGTCTGGTGTGAGGAGAAGGGACAACAGGTTCTGCTATCAGCACTGGAGAACTGGGATACAGTGGTGCCTCGCTAGACGACGACAATCCGTTCCACTGAAATCGCTGTCTAGCAAAATCATTGTCTAGCGAAAAGCAAATCGTCGTCTAGCGAAAATCGGTTTGCAAAGCAGGGACCAAACATTGTCCAGGGAAATTCCCCCATAGGAATCACTGTTTTGCGAATCACTATAGGGATCGCAAAAAGTCAATGTCTAGCGAAAAAACTGTCATGCGGGGTAACTGTCTAGCGAGGCACCACTGTACAACCCTATGAACTTGGCTGTTCAAGAGAGAGAGGTGTGCGGGTGGGTGTGCCGTCAAGTCCATTCAGACTTATGACAACCTTTCTCAGGGTTTTCCCGGCAGAGAATACCGTACTCAGAAGTGTTTTACATTTCCTTTCTCCTCGGACTGCGCAGCTTGCCCAAGCCTACCCAGGCTGGTTCTTCTCTCTGGAGGCCCAGTGGGAGGAATCGAACCTCTGCCAGATGCCTAAATCACGGAGCTATCGAGCCAGCGCAAAAGGGCAGACTCTTCCACCAGCATTTGGAAAAGGTTCACCCCAACCCTTCCCTGGGGAGAAAAACATAACAGACTTGACTACCTGGACGAAATCCCCCAGTCCAATCAATGCAGGGGGACTTCAACCAGCTCTAGAAAACGTTTTGATGTATTATGGTTGTTATTTGTGTGCATATATATGTGTGTGAGAGAGTGGATTGCTTTATGTACTTTTTGTTATGGGGGAGGCAGTAGTTTTTTTTTTTAAGAGTGGCTGCTCTTATTAAGAAGATGTGGATGTTGTGTGTTTTATGTTTATTTATATATTTATTGTTATTAGACACTTCAATCATAACAATCCAGAGGAAATAAAGAGGCAGGACTTTTGGAAGGAACCCGTCTCTTGTGGAAGGGCTGGCCTTACCATGGGGCAGATTGAGGAAGTGGCCTCAGGCGGCAGATGCAGGGGGGGGTCAGCCATGGAACCCCACCCGATAAAAATTCCTTCTGGGTCTTACGGCTCTCTTAAACAAGCTGGGCAGGGACCTACCCCATTCCTAAGGTTGGTCGAAATTGGAATTACCGGTCCAGTCAGTCGTGGGATCAGAGTGGGGTTGTAGTGCGGGTTCGGCCTCAGGCGGCGACAGGCCTTAGGCCACAAGGAAATCAAAGAGACTTGTGTCACCCCAAAAGCTAAAGCATTTATGGATGTCGGATGCATTAAAATATTGTGCTGTGTTTTTGTGCTTTTCCGTGCTAGTTCCAGCTCTGCAATTCTCTAACTATGAAGATGTGATTCTATGAAAATGCCAGGTTATCTGTTCTCTACCCCTGCTCCCTAGGATATTTCACATAGGCGACCGATTGTTCTCCTTGTGATACGCCTGTGACAGGCACAGTAGACGCTGCGATTTATTTAAAAGCCAGTCGGTCCTGGTCAGAAACAGTGGCCCTGACAGCAAAGTGGGCCATGCAATGGAAAAGAGTGCCCCTGAGCATGTCAAGATGTCCTATGCTGAAGCCAGGGGAAAGAAAGAACCCCAGAATCTAGGGTTCCAACTCAGCAGCACCCCCATCACCTGAGGTTTTGAGGTACAAAGTTTGCGATCTGGAGGGTGGGCCCCCAAATGTCAATCTCTTTGGCACTGTCCAAATCTCCTGGACCACAACTCCCATCGTCCCCGTCCAGCTCCGCCCTTGCTCACTGGGGAGGAGAGCAGCCGCAGATAGACTTTTTTTCTCTCTCCCCACTCTTTGCTTACTTTTGAAACAGCGTCTCTGATGAAAAGATCTGTGACCTCAAAAGCTTGCACAATGTTCTGGCACCTTCTTGGCTGGTTTAATGAAGGAATTACAGTGGTGCCTCGCTAGACGATGATAATCCGTTCCAACGAAATCGCTGTTTAGCGAAATCATTGTCTAGTGAAAAGCATTTCCCCATTGGAATGCATTGAAACCTGTTTAATGCATTCCAATGGGGAAGAATCGTCGTTGTCTAGTGAAGATCGGCCATAGGAAAGCCGCTTTGCGAACCACCGATCAGCTGTTTAAATTGCTGTCTTGCGAAGCTTAGGTCCAGAAAACACCCGTTTTGCGAGTGCGGAGGGAGCTGTCAAAATCGTTGTCTAGCGAAAATTGGTTTGCGAAGCAGGGACCAAACATTGCCCAGCGAAATTCCCCCATAGGAATCACTGTTTTGCAAATTGCTATAGCGATCGCAAAAAGTCAATGTCTAGCATAAAACTGTCATGCGGGGTAACTGTCTAGTGAGGTGCCACTGTATCTCGATTCTGTAGCTCATTGTGTTTCGAGGGTGCCGGGTTAAGGACGGCAGCTGAGTCCCAAATCTTGAAGCATAATTGTAACAAGATATGAAGCAGGGATCATAATTGGGGGTGGGGGTGAAAAACCCACCATCACCTGAACTCAGAGCCTGCTGTCCCATAATTGTGTATTAATACTAACTGATTGTCATCAAAGACATTGGAGTGGAATAAAACCGCTAAACTGCTATAAAGAGGTGTTGCTCAATTCCTGTAATCACGAGGATATATTTATTTTCAGTTCTCAATGAGTCTTTGGAGTTACGGGAAAATGCGGATTTATTCTCCGTCTCCTGCCTGTCACCCGTTTGGGCGGGTTGGGTTTTTTTACAAGCGCCTGTTCTTGGCAGGGGTAACAAGTGAATGATCTGCGTCTTGGAAAACCCAATGTTTTCCAGATGTGAGGGTTGCTTGGGGAACAGATGGGAACATGTGCAATGGGAATGCCTCGCCAGGACAAAATGTACCCATAAAGCTTCAGGGAACGTGGAGGTGGGTCTTTGTTTTTTTACATATTTATCCCCGACTCTCTCATGGATGCTGGCTGTGTATCTCAAAAGCAGATGTGGGAATTTGATTTCCCAGCATAAGGCTCGTTGTCTCTTCCATCCTGGATCAGACATCTTAAGCAATGTAATACTTGGGAATGTTAACTCCACATCCTTTCCCCACAGGGCCAAAAGACCAAGCCCGGCAATTTCACAGCAGGGGTGTGTTGCAAAACTCATCTTCAAAGTTGGCATGCCTACAAAACCAATATGCGGACAGAGCTTGTTGCTTTCCTCCCAGTGGCCAACCACCAAATAAAAGCAAGCTGATCTGACACTTCTTAAACTAGGAAAATCATCCAAGGATAATCCGGCATGCTTTAGTGCTTAAGCCAGCTCTGCTCCTAATTGCAAAGCTGCCATTTCTCTGTTTTGGTATTCAGGGACAACAATCTTATAAAGTTGTCCAGCATTAACACGACATTGCAGACTGCGGGAGGTAAAACTGGGCCTGACCAAGTAGTCATTATTGGTAATGAGCCTGATTGAATTCAGGGAGGCCTGCTTCTGCGTAGACTTGCACAGCAACACAATCTAAGGAAGCCATAGCTGAAAACATCTCTCTCTGGCTGAAAACACATTTACAGTGGTGCCTTGCTCAACAGTTACCCCGCATGACAGTTTTTTTTGATAGACATTGGCTTTTTGCGATTGCTATAGCAATTAGCAAAATAGTGATGCCTACGGGGGAATTTCGCTGGACAATGTTTGGTCCCTGCTTCACAAACCGATTTTTGCTAGGTGATGATTTTGACAGCTCCCTCCGTGCTCACAAACAGGTGTTTTCGGGACCTGAGCTTCGTAAGACAGCAATTTAAACAGCTGATCGGCGGTTTGCAAAGCGGCTTTCCTATGGCCGATCTTCGCTAGACAACGGCAATTCTTCCCCATTGGAACGCATCAAACAGGTTTCAATGCATTCCAATGGGGAAATGCTTTTCGCTAGACGATGATTTCGCTAAACAGCGATTTCAGTGGAACGGATTATCATCGTCTAGCAAGGCACCACTGTATATGTTTTAAAAGCTGATCCTTATTATTACTACTTTGAGATCTTTGCTCTCTATAGCGGGCAAGAATTACTATCACCTGTCAGTTTTATTTACTTTTTGATTTAATTTGCAATGCTTTTTCAAACGCAAACAAAAATGTTTTTTTTTTTTAATTGGCCATATTTTATTGCATTCTAATGCCAATTGCAAGGTCTATTTCACAGCAACGTGGGCCGAGTTCAACCTTGTGGGAGATAATTCTGTTTTTTCCCCAGAACCCCAAGACTACCAAACCCACCAAGGGGCGAAACAGGCAGACATAAACAAGGGTCAACCGATCGCCATGCCTCGGAGCATACATTGAGTTCAGGAACCAGCAACTAGTCCAGGAATGACATTCAGAAAGCAGTTCATGCAATAACCCATTCTTGTTTTTCCTCCCTGACATTGGGATGTGGCTGGGTGACAAACATCTGCAATGCCCTCCGTGGCCTAAGCGCAGAGGATGATGATGACACGGAGAAGGAGGCGCGCACGTACGTGGAGGTGCGCTTACGTAATCCCTCCTCCCAGCAGGGCGATGATGCCGACAGGATATCGTTGGCAATAAAGTATGTGCAAACTTTTCCTCCCAGACTCATCTGTCATGCTGAGGCCCGGGCACACTCATGACAAGTCACAGCTGGCTCACAGCTGCATGCATGGCGATGCATTTTTCTCTGCACCCGTTAATATTTGTTCACTGCAACCAAAAAACAAGAGCCCTTCTTTCCCAGGCCGGCTCCACCATTGGGCAGGACAGGGCAACCACCTTCGCGGCCGATGCTGGGCGGCAGCTGTGCATTTCAACCCTCTCTGCAATGCTCATTGCCTTTTCTCTTTGGGCATTGGGTTTGGACTGGGAATTACAAGGCTGATCTGCAGCCGTGAAGACTTAGCCGACCCGTCTTCAACTATGTTTACTCTAGCCTCAAAGAAGCATGACCACATTGTTTATTTATGGTGAGACTTTTCCCAGGTTTCAACAACAGAGCCCGGTTCATGACAGGCAAAACAGAAAGACTGATTAGAGAACGGATTAATATGTATTCTCTCCTCTTACAACATTATCCCTCCAGCCACGCAAATCTTTCAGTGCTACCACCTATGACACCAGATTAGGAAACAAAGCCTTGACCTCTTTCTTTCTTTCTTTCTTTCTTTCTTTCTTTCTTTCTTTCTTTCTTTCTTTCTTTCTTTTGCACGGCAGAACTGACGGTGGACAGAAAAAGAGGATATTGCTCATATCCACTGATCATATAGATTGCGTCTTGACCAGGATCGCTGAGCAATGCTGGGGAACCAGGTTTTTACACATGTTTCCTTCTTCCTCTAACTCATTTTTGCACACGTGCCAGTTCTTGAAATGATCACAATTTCCCCTTCTCTTCCCCCAAACCTAGTGATTTCTTTCTGCCTTACTTTGTTCCCTTGATTCTGTTGCCATTAATCCCAGCCTATAGACTCAGCAGTTTTAACTTTTATCTGGGTGTGTGTTTGACTCAAAGCTGAACTTTCCCCTTTTTACTGGACAATTTTTACCGGAAGGGAGATCAGTGTGTCCAGACCTTGAGGTAAGGCTTGAATATACACTCCTTCCTGCCCTTTCTTTAAAAAGCAAACAGGGATAGTACACCTAGCACTATATGCAGCCCGGCCCTACCGTTAGGTAGAGCATAAAGGCCACATTTGGTGACAGCTGGTTGGGAGGTGGCAGTAAACATGCTGGAATAGACAGTTGTGTGTCACAAGGACTGGTCATCCTTCACAAAACAAGCTGCTGTTTTCAGGCAGAGACGAAGATGCTCAACAAAGTCTCGTTTTGAGGAAAAGTTCCACTGCCAATACAGAGGGTGAACCGCTGGATAGCTCAGTGGTTTGTCGAGGGTTCGATTCCCCGCTGTGCCTTCTTGACTTGATGATAAAGGGTCCTTTCCAGATCTACAGTTCTACTATGATGATGATGAACGGGAAGGGAATGTTGTGTTCTTCTTACTTCCATCTCCAAAATGAGACATACAGTATTCTGATTCTCTTTATTTCTTATCTCTGGCCCTTATTTTCTTCTAATGTTGTTGTCGTTTAGTCGTTAAGTCTTGTCCGACTCTTTGTGACCTCATGGACCAGAGCACGCCAGGCCCTCCTGTCTTCCACTGCCTCCCAGAGTTGGGTCAAATTCATGTTGGCAGCTTCGATGACCCTGTCCATCCATCTCGTCCTCTGTCATCCCCTTCTCCTCTTGCCTTCCCACTTTCCCAACATCAGGGTCTTTTCCAGGGAGTCTTCTCTTCCCATCAGATGGTCAAAGTACTGGAGCCTCAGCTTCAGGATCTGTCCTTCCAGGGAGCACTCAGGGCTGATTTCCTTCAGAACGGATAGGTTTGTTCTCTTTGCAGTCCAGGGGACTCTCAAGAGTCTCCTCCAGCACCACAATCCAAAAGCAATACTAATGTAGTGGCACCAAATCAGTTAGTCCTGTTTCAAATCTCACCACTGCTGAGGAAGGCAAAGTGTTATCTGTTGACTTTAGTCACCCATACCTGCATTAAGTAAATAATAGAACTGCCAGCGTGTTGTTGTTGTTGTTGTTGTTGTTGTTGTTGTTGTTGTTGTTGTTGTTGTTGTTGTTGTTGTTGTTGTTGTTGTTGTTGTTGTTGTTGTTGTTGTTGTTGGGTTTTAAAGATGCCCATGCAGGCTGAATAAGCAAGCACATACCCTGATCCCTCCTAATCATATTACAGTATTTTCTGGTTAAACTGAGGTGGATTGCCTTTTTATTTAAATGCAATTACTGACTTTCCAATGTGCATCTGTACCAGATGTGGGTAAAGAGTGGTTCTCCGGGGCAGTCTTTGTGACCCGGCCCTCTCTCTTTTTTGGCAGAAAGGACAAATGGAAGTTCCTAGAAGAAATGGTCAGCCATCCCTCCAAGCTAAGAAAATGTGCTGCTAACCATGGATTAATTCTCAATTTGCTGTGCCTGAGGAAAAACATGTGGGCACAGATGTTCTCTCGGAGTTGAAATCCACCTAAGGCAGCGTTCTTAGCTGGCCTTATAAAGACTATCCTTCTTTCATCTAGGCCTGTTTATTCTGTTTAGTGTGTTTTTGGGATCCTTCTCTTTTCTTATTCTGTGCCAGGGACGGAAATGAATCATACGGCTCTTCTTTTAAGAAAAATACAAATAAATAAAATCACACACAAACACACCCACCCACCACAAATCTTCGCTTATATTATTCCCACCTCTACCACCAAAAACGGGAAAGGCGCGCCACCGGCTGGGAGGTGTTTATGGATTTTGGAGGCAGAAAGAATGGGGAAATTTTAGACATAAACAGTCTGGAATGGAAACACGAGGCTATGGGATACCACGGACGGGCACGCTCAGGAACATGAGCCCTGATGTATTGCAGTCCTGCCCACATGTCTCCAATTAGGATTAAACAAAAAAATAAATAAATTGTGTACTGACATGTGTCAGAGTGAAAAAAAGAGACAGCTCTGCCTCACAGCATCATGCTGCCATCTCCCAGATGTTTCCGCCTGAGGTAACCGCCTCGTTCTGCCAAATGGCGGGGCCGGCCCTGACTCAGCTTCTGACTCCATTCCTGAAACATGAGCAACCTTTTCGGCTCCCGATGAAGAGAAACGGGATGTCTGCCATCCCTGGATTCGCCGCCACTCAGCCAGCCTCATGAGGCTGAGGCAAACTTTTTGGGGAGTTCTTGATTTAATTTAGGTGGAAAGCAACGGCGATTCAACTCTGAATGTGCATTTAGGATGTTCCCCTGATTTTCTCTGTTTCTTCCACCCGAAAGTCACCACTTCCGAGCTTGAAAAGTGTTCACTTCTCTGTTTTAACACTTTCCTAGGAAGCTGCTGCTCTCTGCTGTCCCCCCTGACACTGCTGCCTGAGGCCATCGCCGCACCCAGCTCAAGGGTTGGGCTGGCCCTGGCTGGAACGCGGAACCACAAGTTGCGTAATCTGGGTGCCCTTTTGCCAAAACCAATGGGCTGTTCCCTGTGGAGTCGTAATTTTCCCACCAGCCAGCAAGCTCGTCAAGTTGACCGGTTTCAACGATGGCCATCACTTAGAAACAGGGGAGAGAAAAACAAACCATGTTTTTCCATGTATAAGACGCCCCCATATATAAGACCACCCACTTTTCTAACACAAAATTAAGAAAAATAAGTGAGGCTCAGCAAGTGTAGGGGGAAAGGGATCAAAGCGCTGCAGGATCGCTTTGATCCCTGCTTTCCCCTCCACTTGTTTTTGTTCTCTCCTTGGCTTCCTTCTGTGTATAAGATGACCCTCAATTTTTAGTCTAAAGATTGTAGACAAAAGTATAGTCTTATACACAGAAAAATACGGTAATTCCCTAAACCAAACGCACAATTCTATCCTTTCTACACTAAGATGAACGGCAAAGTCAGAAGTTTAACAAGTCTTCTATTTGTTGGTTGCCACTGACATTTAAACCATACCTGTAAGGAAAGTTTTGAGAATGACCCCTAGAGCCACAGAATTCATCGTGAAGTGAACTTCAAGCCTGGTGGTGGTGGGAAAGCTGTTTGTAAGGATCATTTTGATTCAATCGTCATGTTCATTCCTGTTTCTGAGTGACCAAGGAGAAATCTTTTTTTTTCAAGGGCGTTAAGTTGTGTTTGGAAAGCAGCAGGCACTTCCAAAACAAATCTGTTTTAAAATTCCTGGCAAGCAGCCATCCCTGCTGTTTAATTGAGAAAAAGAAAAGAAAGACATAGGAATGCAGCTTGGAAACCATGGATGCCAACAAATGAATTTAGAGTGAATTAGCTGAAGGAAGGTTTCATTTCCTTTTCGTTTAAAAAGGGGGAAAAAGGTCCAAACATCCACCCACATGCATAGATTTTATTTTATTTTATTTTTCTTTGCAAAACTCTTCAATTTGGCAGATCTAATTTGGCAGATCTAATTTGGTCACGTGGTGTCCAATAAACAGCTCGCCACAATTTCATCCACTATTTCCTCCTGGTTGGGGTGTCTTGTTTACAAAGCCTAGCAATAGATTGTGAGCTGTTATCCTTGTGAACATTTCAAGAGACAAAGACCTGCTTCAAGAACAATAGAGCAGGAGTTTTGGCAAAAATAAAAATAAAAGTTTTCCATGATGATTTTCCTCTTCTGAGCTAGGCCTTAACATTCATGTTGCTGAGCAAGTGATAGACACGGTGGGCAACCTGCGGCCCTATAGCCATAAGGTAAAGGTTCCCCTTGACAATTCAGTCCAGTCGTGTCCGACTCTAAGGCATGGTGCTCATCTCTGTGTCCAAGCCATAGAGCCAGCGTTTGTCCATAGACAGTTTCCGTGGTCACGTGGCCAGTGCGACTAGACACAGAACGCCATTACCTTCCCACTGAGGTGGTACCTATTTATCAACTCGCATTTTTACATGCTTTCGAACGGCTACGTTGGCAGGAGCTGGGACAAGCGACGGGAGCTCACTCCGTTACGTGGATTCAATCTCACGATGGCTTGTCTTCCGACCTTGCAGCACAGAGGCTTCTGCAGTTTAACCCGCAGCGCCACCACGTCCCTACAGCCATAGATGGTCCCAAAAGCTATTTAATGGCCTTAGCCCCCTCTTTTTCTCTCAGCTCCCTCTTTTTCCAACAAAATTGTAAAGTACATTGCTGGAATTCATAGGAGTGTTGGATCAACCGTATCTCCTGCTTAACAACCCTATACATCCATGTTTTCAAAACTAGAAATGGAGTTCTAGTCACTTATTTCATTTTATTTATGGAAGTCTCTCTAGAGAGCCCCAAGGGCAGAAATTTTGCCTTCCCCGTCTTCTGTTGCTGAGTTTGAAAGATCAGTGTGCCTGAACCCCATAAGAAGAACACAGAGAGGCTGGGAAATCTATAGCCCTCCAGATGTTTTTGGGATTCCAACTCCCATCAGCCCCAACGGGCCTCCCTAATGGTCAAAAAGGTGATGGGAACCACATTTCAACCACATCTGGGGGAATCATCTATCTCGGCACATCTGGAAACTAAATATCTTCTTCTTAACCCTAACTTTTCAGCTCTTTGGAGAAAAGATGGGAGGGCATTAATTAAATGATGAGTGATGGGTTATCACAAAATAAAGCAATATGTGCAATCAGGTGGCTGGGAGTCTTTTTATGGAATAAAAGGTCCTTGGAACGTATACATATAGTTGATTGATGGTGTGAATTCCTTCCCCTTCATATACACAAAGGCCACTTATTCTTCCATGTTTTCGTTCAACTTCCTCGGGCCTTTTTCCTCTCTGTTTCTTCAAAACTTATTTCAGCCTGGCAGCGTTGGCACCAGAAGATTAAGCAGTGTCGAAGGGGCTTCCAGTTGAGCAGGTCTCAAGCAAGTGGCTAACAAAAGCTCCATTGATCCTCCACGGCCGTTCGGTCCACTCACTGGCTAATGAGCAATTTTGTTGAGTGTGGGCTCACGGCCAAAAGCCAAAGAATGTGAGCCTAGTTCTCACTTGAGACGAGAAAGCTGTGCCCGAATCCGTACCACTTCAGACACTAGAGATGAGGCTCATATCATGGGTAAACATCCTTGCACTTAGGAAACAATGGTACAAAGGAGAAGGCTGACATTCCAACCCTGACATACTAGATTTCTATATGCGGGGAGATTTGTTTTTTTTTGTGATGATGCATTCCGTCACAGAAGTTCCTATCCACCGTCTCAAGTAGTTCCTTCCAGACACACGTTCACTGACACAATAGGACCTGTGTTTACCAAAATGAGAGGAAAAAAACTGAACCACATAGCTGCAGAATGAGTCTGCTGTGAGGTGGCCGTTAGAGGAATAAACTGAATTAATGAAGACTGTGTCCAGTAATTGCTGAAAAATGGTGAATGTTGAGAGAAGCAACAAATGAAAACCAAGAGGAGGGAAGATGGAATGGAGTACCTTAGAAAAGTCTCTGGCCAGCCAACTGGATTTCTGAACACAGAAGGACTGCTGTATCTGTGGGATCAGTATCCTCTGATTCACTTATCCATGGTCTGAAAATGTTGAAAATATTAAAAGAAAAATCCCCCAAAAATGTATTTCAAAGGAAGAAGTTTCCAGAACTGGCGACTAGAGGAAAACAGAGATGATGCTATGGTATGTATAGTGAACCAGATTTCTTAGGCTCCATGATCACTGCAGATGGGGACAGCAGCCATGAAATTAAAAGACGCCTGCTTCTTGGGGGGGAAAGTGATGACAAAACTAGACAGCATCTTAAAAAGCAGAGACATCACCTTGCCGAGAAAGTCAAAGCTGTGGTTTTTCCAATAGGGATGTATAGAAGTGAGAGCTGGACCATAAAGAAGGCTGACCGATGAAGAATTGATGCTTTTGAATTGTGGTGCTGGAGGAGGCTCTTGAGAGTCCCCTGGACTGCAAGGAGAACAAACCTATCCATTTTGAAGGACATCAACCCTGAGTGTCATCGAAGCTACCAACATGAATTTGACCCAACTCCGGGAGGCAGTGGAAGACAGGAGGGCCTGGTGTGCTCTGGTCCAAGGGGTCATGAAGAGTCGGATGCAACTTAACGACTAAACAACAACAACAAATAACCCGTGTTTTCCAGCATCTTTAGTGGCCAGGGGTTTGGAACCAATCCCCGATCATCCAATTGCATACTATAACAGTTAACTGCATACTGTACTGCCACATATAACTGTGTCTTCCACTGTGTATGTTGAATTTGATGAGTTACAGAATGTTTTCTTGTAACCCGAGAACTGACCCACGGAGGGCTTCTTCTTCTTTCCAGATGTTGGGATGGCGCTGGTCTGCTTCACTCACAAGATACTTGTGTAATGGATACAACTCTTTCTCTTATTCACTTACATGGGGTGCGGCCTCATATTTAACCCAGTTTTATCAGCTGACTGACGTGGTGCCCTTTGAACACGTTTATTCTGCTTGTTGTGACCTGCCCAGAATAGTGTGTTGCATTAATGGGGCCCGTCTAGAAATATCATGAAATAAATGCAAACAAATATCCTTGCTTTTTAGAAGCGTGAAATGGGTTTATTTGGGATATTTAAAGAGAGCATCTTGGAAACCTCGGGGCTGAAAGGGTGCCCTGCCCGTTTCTAGTAATAGCTCGGCTAAAAACGGTGCGTTGTACGTGTCATAATTGTGCTAATGTCGGAAAGACCTTAGACGTTCAGTTTGCAGTTCAGATTCCCAGCATTTTTTCAGTGGGTTGTGCCACCCGGTTGCACAGAAGGAGCTTGTTCATTCTGGCCTGCCTGTTACCTGTTCATGAAGCAAGAGAAACCAGATGGAATTCAATATTTACCTATTTTCCTTGGCCTGAAACCCAAGCAGGCAGGTATGACCACCTCAGCCCCTCACATGGGAATGTTAAGGTCTTTTTCCTTCCCCTCTGCCTGGTTTCTCTTTGAAGTGGGTTGACGGGAAGCAGCGTCACCCAAACCTAGATGAACGGATGTTTATTTAGCTTTATAAAGACCCAGTCTTGAAAAATCCGCCCGTAGATTTATTTTCTGGGTGTTTTATTTCGCAATTTGAGACCGACTGGAATGGAGCAGCTGACGTTTGTCTATTTCCCCCCACACTCAGGGTGGGTTACCAGAGTCATTTCTGAAAATTTTCTTTACAACCGTGCTTCGTACGTGAACCTAGGTCTCTTGCCAGTGTGCATTCAGGCTGAGCGCACAACCAGTGTGTCGGCTTGCACAACCTGGCCATTCGGTAAAATGAGGATGTTGTCTCAGGCGGCAGATGCTGGGGGGGTGCAACTGCGAAGCATAGGTGGAGAACACTGAGGGGGGAAATAATAACAAAAATGAAATAAAATATTTTTTATTATTTATTAGGTGTGCTGTGGGGGTAGTATACCCCCCTCCCATTCTCCTTGACCGTTCTTCACACTGGCTGGTGCAGATGGGAACCAGTTTGGCAACATCTGGAAAGCCTCCATCCCCTAGCCAGCACTGGCCAGATGTTATTGGAAGTGTGCAAGACCGTGTGGAACAGGAAAAAGACATCTGACGGTTGCTTAGCAACATGCACTCTGAGGCCTAGCTTGGAGCAGGCACCCTTGCCATCATCTTCTTGAGCCCCCATCCTATTTTGCTCTCCCAGGAAAATCTTCCAGGGTTAATACCTGTGGCGTTCGCCCTTGCGACCCCTGTTTTGTCTTTCCCTCACAAAGGCTCGCGTCTCTTTCTCTGTCACTTCCACCAGTGGATTACCTCAATTTATTTTATTTATTTATTTTATTTATATCCCACCTATCTGCTCAATTACAAACACTCTAGGCGGCTTACAATCCACAATATAAATGAAGTAGATCAGAACACTTGTCTTGTAAACAGAACTTATTTTATTGAAGTAGATTAAATAATAACTGAAGTTCCTCAGGTAGACAATCTATCTACACAAGCGAATCATCAACAGTCCTCCCAGTACATACTTCTATTCTCTCACTATATCTGACTTGCCCCACATTTTGTTATTATCTCCACCTTTTCTACCTAATCTCCCAACCAGCTTCATCTCTCTCAGCATCCCTTCCCTCTTCTATCTGCATCTCCTCCCAAGCTCTATCTGACAGTTTCTTCTCTCGCCAAGCCTTATATAGCTGCTGACTCCGCCTCTTTAGTCCTCTCATAGGCCCATGCAAATCTGCTCATGAATATGAATGATATGAGTGACATCACAATCCCAATTAAGCAGAAAGCTTCTCTCCTGCCTTGTGTTTCTAGTCCTGAAGGTTAGCCAGGTGGAGGGGGGTTCCGCCGACCCGTGTGTCTGCCATGGATTCACCCAGCTTGCTCCAAGTGAAGATTATTTTCTGGTGAGGGTCAATCACTCTACCCCTCGCCTCCAAGAGCCAAGAAGGGTCATCCCGCAGTCCCTAAATAAACCACTCTCCCCAAACCTTGTGCCTTCCAAGAGGGTGTGGACTGCAAAGCCCTTCATCCCCAGCCACTGTTGATAGGGCATGATGAAGGTTGTAGTCCAGCCCATCTGGGTGGGTGGCAAACTGGCGACAAAACATGAGGGTT
Source organism: Pogona vitticeps (assembly GCF_051106095.1). Lineage (NCBI taxonomy): Eukaryota > Metazoa > Chordata > Lepidosauria > Squamata > Agamidae > Pogona > Pogona vitticeps. Next base: position 5,226,870 of record NC_135797.1, on the reverse strand, counting down.
GATACATCTTGGGAACTGCTAAATTCTCTTAAATTTTTCCAAGTGAGGAGGTAAATCACAGGGCTGGAAAAAAATATTGATTTTTGTGGGTGAAATGGGCACCCACCTCTACGTACTCCTGGGTGGCACCGGAACTGGCACACCAAAAAAAAGAGAAGAAGAGAGGCTTGTTTACTGTATCCAAAATGAGTCTTTCTCACATAGGAAAAGACTCGTCCCTTTTAATGTGGCGTAAAGCGCTTTATGCCCAATACCGCTTGTTACCCTTAAACAAAGGAAGAAATATATATATTAAATGTTATTATTGCTATTATTCCAGCACTTCAAAATATCACCTCATGGACTACAGCTCCCAGAATCCCCCTACCAGCATGGCCATGGAGATTTGGGGGGGGGGTTGTAGTCCAGAAAGGTGACATTCTCTCTGATTATTCCTCATATTATTGTTTTAAAAAAAACACACACGTTCACAAAACAAGAGGGAAATCTGATCGCCCCGTTCCCCTTATCCGCAGACGGGGTTGCCCGTCGGCTGCCATTTTATTCCAGCTTGTTCCTGTGCATGAAAGAGCGCAGGAACCGGTGATAATGGGATGATGTGCGCCCAATCCCTTACCCTCTGCAGAGCATGTGGGTGGCAGAGGCGCAGAGAGAAAAAAAGAAAAGTTGGCAAACCAACCCGCAAACTAATCATCTTTCTGTTTTTCTTTTGCAGAGTCCCGTGAGGGTACAAAACCCGGGTAAGCAGTCCCATTCCCCAGCCCCCTGCTTCATATTCAAACACACTATTGTGCCTGAGTCCCCCCCCCCAACCCACCCCAAATATCCCTTGCTTTATACACTCTCTGTGCATCCTTATTCCTCGGGACCCTTTAAAATTAATCCCTTTCTGTTATCCTGATGCTGCAGGTTGCGGGGGGGGGGCATCTTTATCTGCTTCCGTCATAGGAACAGAATTTTATTTCCCCCTCTTTTTAAAAAACAATACAAAACAAAAATCCCCATCCACCCTGACCTTATTCTGTTCTAATCCGTTTTTTTAAAAAGTTTCTGCAGATTAAGAACCTCTTGGAAAAATACTTCCCGAACAAGCTGAACATTGTGAGTGACTTGGGGGAGAGGGAATCAAGAGCTTGGGGTGATGTGGGATGGACTGAGAAAAAGAAGAATATGGTAATATATATATATAGTATATATATAATTCGGTTAAAGGCCAGAGCTAAGAAGTCAATTTATAAATGTTGACTTCTTAGCTCCGGCCTTTAATTAATTCTGAGTAGTGGATGTATATATATATACAGTGCTGCCTCGCTAGACAGTTACCCCGCATGACAGTTTTTTTGCTAGACATTGGCTTTTTGCGATCGCTATAGCGATTCGCAAAACAGTGATTCCTATGGGGGAATTTCGCTGGACAATGTTTTCTCCCTGCTTCGCAAACCGATTTTCGCTAGACGGCGATTTTCGCTAGACGGCGATTTTCACAGCTCCCTCCGCGCTCGCAGAACGTGTGTTTTCGGGACCTAAGCTTCGCAAGACAGTGATTTAAACAGCTGATCGGCAGTTTGCAAAGTAGCTTTCCTATGGCTGATCTTCGCTAGACAACAACGATTCTTCCCCATTGGAACGCATTAAACAGGTTTCAATGCATTCCAATGGGGAAATGCTTTTCGCTAGACAATGACTTCGCTAACCAGCGATTTCAGTGGAACAGATTATCATCGTCTAGCGAGGCACCACTGTATCCACTACTCAGAATTAGGTTAAAGGCCAGAGCTAAGAAGTCAACATTTTATTTATTAGCTATGTTGAGATGGGCAGAAGGTTTCTGGAAAGTCAACTAAATTAGGGCAGGAATGGGATCTGTCATATATCATAGGTGGGCATCTGCCATGGGATGGGAAAAAGACATGTTGCCCATCACCAGGAAACTGCACCCTAACCCCTTTTAAATGTTCTTATCAAATTAGGAGGGTTGAGCCATCTTTCCCTATATACTCACAGGATGTGTTATCGTAACTGGAGTTAGATTCAAGTTACCTGCCCGGAAGGAGGCTGTTAATCAGAGCAGGCAAGCAAGCAACTGGAGATTTGAGTAAAGACAGTATTTCACAATTTGATGCTTGAAGAGGCATGGGACTACAGTTACCATCATCTCAGCCTAAGGGATCGGAGTTAGGGAGAGTGCTCTCTCTCTCTCTCTCTCTCTCATTCATTCTTCCTTCCTTCCTCACCTCCAGGTTGGGGAATTCGTAGAGCGGGGTGCGTTTGACGTGATTCTTCCCGAGACCGGCGATGTTTTGCACTCCAGAACTGTGAGTAGCCGAGCAAAGCTGATAAGACCAAGGTTTCCTGGTTTTTTTTTTTTTTTTTGGAAATTTGGAAGGTTGCCCCGTAGCCTTCCCTGAATCAGTCCCCTCCAGAGGTTTGAAATGACAAATCCCATCACCCCCAGGGAGCGTGGCTCATGAGAGCTGGAGTAATAACATCCCCCCGCCAGCTCTCAGAAGAAGCTCAATGAAACCAGAGCGTGGAAAGTTACTTTTTAAAAGCAATCTGTTCCCATCCGTTGTGAGGATGTTTGGAAAAATTAACCTGTCATCTTTTACCAGATCTGTTGAGGGGCCTGCTAGTTTTCTCCACTGATTACTTAAGAGTGAGGATTTAGAATTGATACGAGAATAGCGTAAAACGTGTGACAAATCCCCTTTCCACCCTCATAACGGCCATCATCCCCACTTACACGGGCTTGAAAAACCACCAAACCTTGTAGATTTCTTAAGTTTTTCCCACTGTTCAGTCTTTTGCGGGAAGGAAACCCGAGAGAATATACAGCTAGATTGGAAAACAGACATATTCTTCATCCATTAAGCTGAAAGTAACTATATGATGATGCTTTCTCAGTTGGCATCCTTAATTAGCGCATTCTGTCTCTCCGTTTTAGCAGGCTGGCTTAAAGGCTGCAAGAATATTTTTGGGGAATGGGGGGAAGACATCAGATTTGAGCTATCTGTCAGCTCTGTTTTGGAAAAGCATCTCGTTACTCACGTTGTCCTTACACACTCCTAGGTCAACTCTTATGACTTACGGTGATGCTATGAAGGAGCCATCTCCAAAATGTCCTGTCCTCAACAGCCCTGCTCAGCACATGCATACTCAAGCCCGTGGTTTCGTTTAGGGAGTCTGTCCCTCTCGTATTTGGTTTTCCTCTGTTCCTGCTGTCTTCCACCTTTCCCAGCGTTATTGTCTTTCCCAGTGTTAATCTTGCCTTCTCAGGAGGTCCCCAAAGTAGGACAGCCTCAGCTTCTGCATCTTTGCCTCCAGAGAGACTTCAGGCTTGATTTGATCTAGGACCCACTTGTTCATCTGTCTATCAATCCAGGGTATCCGCAAAGCTCTTCTCTAGAACCGCACGTCAAACTAATATTTTCTCCTGCCTGTCAGCTTCTTCATTGTCCAGCTTCCACATCCATAGATGGTGACTGGAAGGACAGGAGTGTGAATCTTGACCCTTGTTTCTTTCATCTTATTGTCTTTTCCAGATAATTACCGTATTTTTCGCACCATAAGACACACTTTCCCCCCACAAAACGGGGGTGGAAAGTCTGTGCGTCTTATGGAGTGAAGAAAACAGATTATATTTTCCTGTTTTCTTCTCCTAAAAAATTGGTGCGTCTTATGGAAAGGTGCGTCTTATGGAGCGAAAAATACAGTATATATCCCTGCCTTTTAAACACTGTCCCTTAATTCTTCCCCCCCCCCTCCAGCTGGCTTGTCATTGTTCTGTAAGCCGCCCGAGTCTTTGAACTGGGCGAAAGACAAAACACAAATGATCTCCCCCTTCCTCTGCTTCTCTCTCTCTCTGTAGACCTGATCTTGAATGTTATCTCGACATCTGGAGGGCGTCCCCGTTTTTGGGTGGGAAAAATGGCGCTGCCTTCCAGCCTGTTTTGTAGAGGCCAGAAGGACGGTTCTGACAAAAGGCTCCTTTTTTCCCCTCTCCCTCCCAGAACGGCGATGGACTCGTGGACACCAACAAAAAAGTCGAAAAGATTTGTGAGGGCATCAGAACGTCCCTAAAGGCCAGGGCTAGGCAGGAACCCTCTTCGGATGTGGCAGAATCAAACTCAAGAGAAGGAGGAGAACGCAGGGCAGAACCACGACCACCAACGATGCGGGAGGAAGGAAAACCAAATACATCCGGGGTCTCCAGGGCAGAGTTTGTTTCCAAATTTTAGGACAAGGCCTTGAAACATCCAAGAGATCCAGGTACGTATGTGACTTAGAGGCAACCTCTGGGGCAGTGGTTCTTAACCTTTTTGAAAGAAACGCCCCCTTGAGCCATTGAGGAAGTTATCATCGCCCCCCTCCCCGCGGTGATGATACCTTATTAATTAATTAAGTAATTATTTATTTATTTATTTATTTATTTATTTATTTATTTATTTATTTATTTATTTATTTATTTATTTATTTATTTATTTTATTTTATTTTATTTTATTTTATTTTATTTTTTTAAGACACTTAAATCCAATGACCCCTGAAAACACAATTAAATTCCAAGAAAATGAAATGCCCCCCAAAAAGTAACATTTAATGATTTAGTTGCAAGTGAATTTTAAGACACAAAAAGAAATATAAAAAGGGCATAAAAACAAATGCAGGAACTAAAAATTTCAAGACAAAAAGTCTGAAACTAAATTAAAATTGGAGGAAAATATATATTCATGCACACTGTAAAAAGGCTGCAGCCATCTTCACAGGTTTGGCTTGCTCCAGCGCCCCCACGCCGCCCCTTTTCGTTCTACCGCCCCCCTGAAAAATGAAATCGCCCCCTAGGGGGCATTATCGCCCACGTTAAGAACCACTGCTCTGGGGGATCAAAATGCTAACCCAGCTGGAATACATCCAAACTCTAAAGCCTTAACATCCACCCATTCCCATAACTGTCTGAAACAGAAAAATTTGGGGCACCTCTGTCCTTGCCAGAGAACTGATTTTGTCCTTTTTTGCCCACAGGAGGTGAAAGCGCCATTGGGGTGCAGATGATGACGGAATCGCCCGAAAAGGAACAGCCTTGGTCGATGCTTGATTCCCCCCCCCCTGCACCCCACCCAGCAAACCGGCTTTCCCATCCACCTTTCTCCACCATAACCCGCAAGAAATGAAACAATTAACTATCTCTGGAGTTGCTTCCCAGTCTGTTTATTATTCTTCATTTTATGGATGGCTCAGGATAGTATTAAGGAACCGCCCCTCCTAGAATCCTGGCATGCTTTTTCCAAAATCCACATTTTATTTTCCCGGTCCCACCCTCTTTCAGCTTGCAGCTTGCAGCTTCCAGAGGGGCAGAGGGATTAGAACTCAGGACACCCACATACAGGGCAGGGTGGGGCCAGACCAATCACTCCGCAGAGATTTTGCTAAGTTTTGGTGTGTTTTTAGTTCAGTGTTACAATAATAACTGTTTGTCACCAAGTCAGTTCTGACTTATGGCAATTCTATATGTTTTTTTACAGTTTCATATCAAGCAACATCTTCTGATCTCCCTGGGAAATATGTGCTTAAGGAATCTTAAAGTCCTTTTTTTCCAGATTCCACACACTATATATATAATGCTATATATATAATACTATATATAATGCTTTATATATAATACTATATAATACTATAAACAGTATAAATAGATTCCACACTATAAATATGTAGTGTGGAATCTATAGTGTGGAACTTAGAGAAAAGCACTTTAAGATTCCTTAAGTATGTATTTCCCAGGGAGACCAGAAGATGTTGCTTGATGTGAAACTGTAAAAAAAAGCACACACCCCTTGCTGGATACAGAGATTTATCTGCCAGATTTTGGAAAGCGGGAGTGGACCAATGAGAGAGTTTAGAGGCCACCTGTATGTTTGTGTTTGAAGTAAGAAAAGGAAAAAAATAGTTTTGCTCTCGGGAAAGAACCCAGAAGCAGAAATGACTGAAAGGACCGCAACATCATCTTCACTCAGTGGAAGCATCTTTACTGCTGGCGGGGATGCGAGGAGTGGTCGTCCTCTGCAGCGCATGCAAACTGGACCACTTTGCATGTTTTGGGCAAGTTCTGAAAATGATATTGCAAGAAAACCAGCTTTGGGAGAGCCCCTCTCTAGGGCATGAAAGCAGGAATTTAATCGTTTCTTCAGACTCTCCTACTTTCTCCATTTCCGGAGCTTGTAAAGAACAGGACCACCCGAGCCCGCCTTAACGAGGCCTTCCTAGAGGGCGAGAAAAGAAGGGACTTTGAACTACAACTCCCATCATCCCCCAACCATGCTGCTTTGGGGAATCTGGGAGCTGATGTCTCTCCCCCAAAATCGTTGCTTTTCTTCTTCTTCTTCTTTTTAAGTGGCTCTTGAAGGCCTCCAGGCTTCATGAGTCCCAACCAGCCTATCCAAAGGCCAGGGATGATCGGAAACTCTCGTACAACATTCTCCTTTCCACCAGTCCAGTTTCTTGCGCTCATACCGTGGTCTCGTACTCCACGATCTCTGCCGAGTGGGGATCCGGGCACCTCGTGCATGCGGCTGCGTCGTTTTTTCTCTGACACCCCTCGCCCAGGTAGGGGCCAAGATCCGGCTGCACGGTGGCTGCGTGGATCCCGTGCTCGCAGAACACCCGCCGGACCCTGTGGATGACGGCCTCGTACTTCGCCCTAGGGTGGCAGCCCACGTGGACCATGGCCACCAAGCTGCTGGGGCCGTCCAGCTGCCAGACGTGGAGCTCCCTCAAGGCCGCCACGCCTTCCGTGGCCTGCAGGTCCCTCTGCAAGAGGCGGAGGTCCAGCTCCTCCGGCACAGCTTGGAGGAGCACCAAGGCTGAGCCACGCAAGGCCGGCCACGCCAGCCACAGCAGGACCCCGGCCACGGCCACGGCCAGCCCGGGATCCAAATAAAGCAGCCAGCAAGGGGGTCCGGGAGAGCGCAGGGGTTCGGAAGTGCCCCGTGCCCAGCACACGGACTGTGAGCAGTGGCCGAGGCAGGGCCCGTGGCCAAGACACGGAGTCTGTTCCACCAGGAGATGGAAAGCAAGGGAATAGAGGAGAACCATCAGCGGACCCAAGCAGGCGAAAAACCAGGCCCGGCAAAGCTGTCCAGGCTTCTCCACAGACGCCACGGGACCTGCCTCCACCGTCCATGACTGTCCATTCATCGAAGGTTCATTTCCCAGCAGGCCTGTGGGGGGTAGAGGAAGAATGGAGAAACATCTCATATTTGCACCCAGAACAGCACATCACGGAAGTGGAACCAGAGAAAGGAAAATAACATTAAGCAGAGCCTTTCTAGATGCAAAAATCTCTTATTTCAGCCTTCGCTTCCCTAAAGAGGCCACCACAGGACGCGGCCAAACAGGTTGTCAAGAGTGACGGCCCTCCCCGATTGACTCCATCATTTTTTCGGAGGTAAACTGCCTCTGACCCTGGGGTTTCCATTTTGGCGTTCTGACTGCTGTTGATCCTCCCTCTCAGCCGCTGGCGATTGCCACGACCTGTGATGGGAAAACCTCCGCGTTGAGGATGCACGGCGTGTTCCGGTTTTCTCTGCCCGGCTCCACCCCCAAACGGCTCTTAAATTTGGCCATCTACTGCCACTGGCTATACCGCTCAAGAGGCAAGCCAGGGAAGGAAAAGTTGAAAAAGTAAACAAATACAGTCATGCCTCACTAGACAGTTAACCCGCATGACAGTTTTTTTCGCTAGACATTGACTTTTTGCAATTGCTATAGTGATTCGCAAAACAGTGATTCCTATGGGGGAATTTCGCTGGACATTGTTTGGTCCCTGCTTCGCAAACCAATTTTCGCTAGACAACGATTTTGGCAGCTCCCTCTGCGCTTGCAAAACGGGTGTTTTCGTGACCTATTTATTTATTTATTTATTTATTTATTTTATTTCTATCCCGCCTATCTGATCATATTAGATCACTCTAGGCGGCTAAGCTTCGCAAGACAGCGATTTAAACAGCTGATCGGCGGTTCGCAAAGCGGCTTTCCTATGGCCAATCTTCGCTAGACAACGACGATTCTTCCCCATTGGAACGCATTAAACAGGTTTCGACGCATTCCAATGGGGAAATGCTTTTCGCTAAACAATGATTTCGCTAAACAGCAATTTCAGTGGAACGGGTTATCGTCGTCTAGCGAGGCACCACTGTAAAGGCTTTGCTCTTCAGAGCAGTGTGAAAAGCATCTAGCCATTGCTTTCCACTGTGTCCTTGGTGAACCCGAGTTTTCAGGTTAGGGACTCCATTCCTTGCTCCTTTCACTGTCTTCCCCCCCCCCTCCATCCCTAACCCACAAAGGCACCCACCGCACAGCCTCACCTTCCATTTCTTGCCCACCGCCGCCTGCCTGGGCGGCCTTCCTCCGGTTACAGCACTGCCTGGCGTCCAGATCTTGAGCGTCCCTCTCGTGCAACCCGGCTCTGGCCAAGTGGAGGGGGATCCCCACGGCCCCAACCCCCATCAGCGCCAATGCATGCTCCATCGCCCGTGGGTGGGCCACCCTGCGGAGCGCCTCGGGCACCAGCGCCAGGCATAGTGCGCTCAGGAACACCGTGCTGGCCAGCGTGCCCACCACCCGGGCTCGCGCCCACCCGAAGGTGTTCCTTCGCCCGCTGTATCCTCTAGTGGCCAGCCGGCTGTCCGCCAAGGCCACCGCCAGGGCCAGCGCCCCTCCCAAGGTGTGGAAGGCCGAAGAGAGCAGCAGAAGGGAGCCGGCCACCCGGCTGGCCCCGACCTCCACGAGGAAGAAGCCGAGAGACAGGCAGAAGTGGACGGCTGGCCGGGTGGTGGAGCCCGCATCCCAAAGCGCCGAGCGGTGCCACCCAGAACCGGACGTCTTTCTTGACAGTGTCCCCATCAGCACCTTCTCTTTCTCTTGCTGCGGGGGGGGGGGGGTCCAGCTTTCCTTCTTTTTCAGTCTGTGCCAGCCGCTGTGCTGGGCTTCTCCCCCATACCAGTCCTCCAGCCTGCCCCGATCCTGCCCGCCTCGAAACCAACTTTGGCCCGCGTCGGCCGGTGACCGCACGGCCTCCTCCGAGGCTGCCCGCTTTTTGTCTTCGTGCGCTGGCCCTCTGCCCTGCTGCCCTGTCCTCGGGATTAATTGGGGGGTGGTTTTGCACTGGTGTACCAGCTTTGCACTCGGGGAAGCCAGGGCACACTGCCCCCCCTCCGTGGCGTCCGGGGGGGGGTTTCCTTTCAAGAGGCAGCTTGTCCCTTGCTCTCTCTCTCCCTCGGTTGGCTCCCTGCCCAGAATTATACCAGCTGCAGAAAGAAGAATCATCATTCTTCATCCAATTATCCCCTTTTGCATAATAGGACAGAAGAATAGGGGGGAATTTCTCCACTTGCGCATGACGCACGTCCATGTAAGGTCACATCCCAGACAGGAGAGCGAGAGCACTTCCAAACTTTATTTCAGCTTTATTCAGCTTATCCTCCCACCCCCACCCCCCCAAAATCTGAGCAGCCGAAAGCTTAACAAATTTTTGCACCAGCTTAATGGATGGAAGTTTTTTTTTTCTACTTCAGCATTAACATCTTCGCAAATGTGAGCTGAGTGACCTCTGACCTCATCACACTGCTTGATAAACCAAAGTGCGGTGGCCTCTAGTTTCAAAACCCAAATCTGACGATAATCAGACCAGAAAAACGCTCCAGAGAAATATATGATTTGTTTCTAGCCTCAGGATCTCGTTCCTTGAGCCCCAATTCCACTGGGGCAGTCCCTGCCTGCAAGCTTTACTGTCTAAAAAAAAGCGGAAATGAAAAAACAGCCTACATGAGGACGGGTTGGCAATAAAAGAGCAGAGCTTTGAAAAGTTATTTTTAGGGACAATATACTGATTGTGAGGTTCAGGTAGGGTCGAGCCAAACAAAGTAATTTTCAGTGCTACGGAGAATTGTCCTTCATGAGGACTAGTGGCATGGTTTGACTTCATATTCGGGCTTCTTCAATAGCATTATCTTGGCCATTTGCTAGATCTTAATTTGTACGTGCAGTGGGGTATAAACAGCGTGCATGTGTAAGTGCTGCACGGATTGAATTTCTCCATCGTCACAGAAAATTTATCCTGTATCCCAGCAGCCCCATTTTATTTGATTATTCTCCGATCTTCCTGCTTTGCTTCCAAGTCCATTAAGTCTATTAATCACCAGCATCATCCGTGTCAATATTTGCTGAATATTTCTATATGGCTTGAGAATGAAGCAGGAAACTGGTAGAACAAATTAGACAGAAAAGGTAGGAACGATGAAAAAAAGAAGGCAGAAAGAGTAAAAAAGGGGAGAAAATTTTTTGATTTTTAATATGTATTTATTTAGAATTTGCTGAGTTAGAAAGGGAAAGAAATTTAAAAAAAAGAAGGAAGGAAAGTGGAAGGGAAAAATGAAAAAAAAAGATGGCTAAAAATCGAATAAATAAATAAATAAATAAATAAATAAATAAATAAATAGGTCAAGGCAATAAGGAATGTATTCGCGAAGGCTCAATAAGGAACGAATGAGGGTCTCCGCAGCGGATGCGCTGCTGGGTCTCTGGCCCTTTAAGTCGAAGCAACCCCCTCCTCTTGTCCCTCGGCGGCCGCCGTAGCCCCTTCCGGCGAGCGCCCCCCACGTGACCCAAACAGCGGCCGCGCGGCAGAGCAGCCGCTTCCGGTGCTTTCTGGAGCCGCCGCCTGGGAAAGGGAGCCGCGGAGACGGTGCCTCAGGTGAGGGAGGAAGAGGAGGAGGAGGAGGAAGAGGAGGAAGGGGAGGGGGCCTGCCTGCCTTCCGCTGCCCCCCCCTCAAAAGCGGGAGGGGGGAGGAGCAGGAAGCCCTCGGAAGAGCCCCCCCACGTGACCCAAGCCGTTCTCTCAACCTTTCTCCTCCCCCCCCTCTGGTGGGGGGCTTTGGAGGAGAGTTAAAGGGGGAGGGGCTTTTGGGGGGGAGGGGCTTGCCGGGACCCCGCCCCCTCCCAGGTCTCGGGCACTCCAAAGACTTTTGGGGAAAGTGGGGGGGGGAAAGGTGGCTTAAAAGGTTTTGGGACTACCACTCCCATCATCCCCCGTGGTCCATCCTGTTGGGGAGGGGATGATGGGTAGTCGTCGGCCAGAACGTGTGGAGGAGGGACAGGAGGGGGGTTTGCTGTGAGGAGGGGGGTAGAAGAGAAAAAGGTGGGGAGAGGGCGATGGGATGGATTCCATCATCATCATCACAACAAAAACAATATCACATTTTATTATTATTATTATCATTATCATCATCATTATCATCATCATCGTTGTTGTTGTTGTTGTTGTTTTGTTGTTATTGTTATTGTTATTCTTTTTTCATCATCATCATCATCATCATCATCATCATTATTATTATTATTATTATTATTATTATTGGGCTTTACAGCAGCATATATTCCAGTAAAACCAATAATGTACCAGCATGCAATCCATTTTCTCACAACTGTGATTGATATTGATATCAATATCAATATCAATATATATCTCTATCTATCTATCTATCTATCTATCTATCTATGAATGAATGAATGAGAATGAATGTATATATAGAATATATATATAAAAGGGAATTGGGTCCCTCCTGAGGAAAGGGGATGGTGGTAATGGTAATGGATGGGCTTACTTGTTGTGTTAATTGAACTGTGTTCCGTCTTTCGAGGTTCCCTCTGTCTAGATCTGCTTAAATACGGGGCATAAAGGAAGCAACGATGTAGGAGAGGAGGGAAGGTCACAGAAGAGCCTCCCTGTCGTGCATGTTATTATTCCACTGGAACTGTTGATCGAGGACACACATGTTGATTGGTGCAATATTGCTGCTGCTGCTGCTGCTTCATCATCATCATCTCTGAATGGCAGAGCTGGAAGGGACCCTTTGGATCAGGGAGTCCAGCCCCAGTCAGGGAGGCCCAGCCGGAGTGTGGGGGGGAATTGAACTCCCAACCTCTGGTTCTGCAGCCAGAGAGCTAACCCACTGAGCTCTCCAGCAATTCTTCCGTTTAAGATTTCAGTGTAAAACAAACTTTGAGAAGCATCGTCTGTGTGCTTTATAAGTATCTGAAATTTGCGCCAGAAACAAAAATAAATAAATTACAATTGAAATAAAAATAAAATAAAAAATAATGCTTTTGATGAAGTGCCTACAATCAGGAAAGATCGTGCTGTAGTATGTTACTCTTCTTGGGTCACTAGATTTTTTAGTTTATTTTTTACTGTAACCAACATATCCCTTCAGATACCGTGCCATATATATCCTTAATATTTTGCCCCATGTTTGGGACGGACGGTATATCCATCCTCATTTTTCTCCCCGGTAGATCTTCTGTTCTTTTGATTTAAAGGAACTAAACACTCAGTCCCATGCCTTTGTGTATCTAAAAATGTCCCCAGGTTGGTCACTGTGTTAATCTGTTCCGGCGAAAACAGCAGAGAACCCCTGTGGTATTTTAAGGAGTGTCACACTTTATTTGCCACAAGCTTTTGTGAATGAGAGCTGGAGGAAAGCTCTGTCTGCTTGGTTTCCTTCTGCTTTCTCAGGCCACAAAAGTGGCATTGTGGATTGCTATGGGCGAGTGAGAAGTGTGAATGAAGATAGACCAGGCATTTAAAGACTGCAGTTGGACCTGCAGAGTCTTCTCCTGGTTTCTGGTTATTGAAAGTATTGGCAAAGAGCACTGACTCCAGTCCTCTGAAGATGCCGGCCACAGAGAGACTGGTGAAACGTTAGGAAGAACAACCTTCAGAAGATGGCCAACGAGCCTGAAAAACCCACAACAACCATACTGGCAAAGAGTTGTTTTAATTGATTTATTTTTTTTCATGTAGAAACAGAGCAAGAGGATGCTGTGTAATAACCCTGAAGCAGCAGACGGTGGATCTTTCTGATAGTACCTTCCTTTGAGATCTTTGTGATTTATGTTTTCCGCCAAATGTCATAACCAGTCGCTGTTTCTCTCTCTCTTTCTTCCAGAGCCTGCCAGCTGTGGTCGGGGGCCCAGAAGCAGAATGGAAGCCACAGCCTTAGAGAGCCTGATTGAGATGGGCTTCCCGCAGAACAGAGCGTACGTGTCCGCCCCTCTGGGACGCAGGGCTGGGGACGCATCAGATCGGGAGCCGAGATACATGTTTTGTCTAACGGCCCTGCGGTTTGAATGCATGGGGTGGGGAATCCCTTTGTTCGGGGTAGAGACCGTGTTGCGTTTTCCAGAAGGATAGGGTGCGGTGTGTGGGTTTTTGTTTCGCTTTTCCAGGAAGCTCCCCTGCCAAGGTGGCCTGCTTTCTGGAACATCATGATGAAGAGACCTGTGATCTCTGAAGCTTACATCCTTTTTAAATGCATTGTTGGTTGGTGTAGGCAGATAGGGCCACGACAGGAATTTTACCATTTGTCCGGTGGCTAACACAAACACAGCAGGGGCCCCCTTATCCGCAGGATCCGTATCCACTGATTCACTCATCCGCAGTCTGAAAATATTAAATTTTTGTTTAAAAGAGTTCTAAAGTGAAAGTTAAATTTAAACAGCCTTGGCTATAATCCACATTTTTCTGCATCTGAAATGGGTGGATTGGAACCAGTTCTTTGTGGATCCAGTGGTCCTGCTGTATTGCTTTTTGTGTAGCTAGTCCTTGTGCGATTGTTTTGGATGGTATTATCCCTTTAACACAGTAGTGCGTGCATTTAGTAAATCAGTTGCGACTTGCAGGGCATGCTTATAGGGGTTTGGTGACGAAGAACCCGAGCACCTTGCGCATGAGGCCGTAAGGCAACACGGATTTTAAAGACCTGTGAATCAAAGCAGCATGCAAAGGTGTCCTCGGGCGTTGTCTTAAATCAGTGTATGCTTAGCTTCTGCCTCGTGGCTGCTTCATTCACTTTCAGACCAAGGGGGTGTTGTAACAATAACGGTGATGATAATAGCAGCTGCGTCCATGTGTCCGGGTTCCACATCATGTTGCCTAGGAAGCTCATGCGTAAAGCACATGGCTTGAAAGTTTGAGGAAGCCGGAGAGGTGAAATAGGCTAGGTTGCCCAAAGCCAGCTTAGGAAAGGAAAGGAGACCGTTCGGAAGAGGCCTGAGTTCAGACGGGATTGATTGCATCTTGCGTCTCCTTTATGCCCCCAGAGAGAAGGCCCTCGCCTTGACGGGAAACCAGGGCATAGAATCGGCGATGGATTGGTACGTATTGCCTCAGCGCCTTCCTCCCTGCTTCAGACAACGGCTCTGCTTTTAAAAAATGCTTACCCCACGACCCCTTCTTGTTAACACCAGGCTCATGGAGCACGAAAACGACCCTGACCTGGATGAGCCGTACGTACCCCCGCAGGGCCACGTCCTGGCTGCGGAGGAGCCCCCCGAGGGAAGGACCGCGGAGTCTTCGGAGAACAGATCAGGTCAGAGGAAAAAAAAAACCAGGAGGGGATGAGAGAGGAGGCCTGGCTGTGGCCTCACCTTGCTCAGGAACCCACGTCATATTGACCGAGCATAACTCTTTCCCTGCAGCTGAGAGCAGAGTTGGTTAATGGTGACTTCCGGAGCCAGAAAAATACTCTTGATTTAAAGAGAAACCCAGCTTACACACTTCCAGAGAAGGTTGTGCTGGGAATATTGCCCAAACCTAGGAAAAGTTATTCCTTGCTTCTTGATGCCAGTGATGGGTTCAAGACTCTCTGTAGACTATTAAAACAACAACAATACGCCTCCGGAGGTGGGGGGAGGTTCCTCTGCCTTCAAACCAAGCTGAGCACCACTTGTTTGGACGCAGGAGCCCCCCAAGGTTCAATGTGTTGGCCTTCATCTGGGTCGTATCCTTGATCCCACAACCTCATTGCTTGCTTAGACAGAAATGAGAAATAAAATTCCCTAGGGATCAGTGCCCACAGTTTCAGTTATCCAAGATCTAAAAATATGAAAAGAAATAATTTTTTTCCACGTTTTACCAGAACTGACCACCAGAGGGAGCCATAGACCATGCTACGAATTCTTGTTGGTGAAGAATACATAGCCTGGTCTCTGACACCTTCTAGTGGCCAGTTATGGTAATGCAGATAGTTTTTTTTTCTCTTTTACCATTCTATTTATCTGTCTGTCTCTAGTGTTTGCTATTGTCCGTGGACTCCATTCCCTGTGGATATGGGGTCGTGCTTTATCTTGCCCTCAGATGGTTAAGGCCCCCGTTTACTCTGGGATGGGGCAGATTGACCGATAGACTTCTTTCCTTACAAGCTGCTTCCTCTGAACCCTGAGGAATAGGTTGTAGAATAACAGCCTCCTTTCCCTCCTCAATCCACAGATCCTACGTTAGAGGAGCTGACGGAGGAAGACAACAGACGTCCCCTGAGCGAGGAAGAGAAACGGGAGCAGACGAAGAGGTAGAGATTGTGGTTCAAGGGGGTTAAAGCACCTGGGAAGGAAAGAAGCTGATCCCAAGCTGAACAAGAGACCTGTTTAGTTTTTGCAAGGATGAGACTGTTTCCCCTCAGAAACTGTTAAATGATGTTCTTCTTCTTTTCTGCTGTCAAATCCCTCTCCAAAATGCCCTGCCCTGCTCAGGGCTTGCAAACTCAAGCCTGTGGCTTCCTTTAGGGAGCCCGCCCATCTCACATTTGGGTCTTCCTCTTTTCCTGCTGCCTTCCATTATTCCCTTCATGATGGCCTTTTCCAGACAATCTTGGCTTTCCCTGAATTATCTCTGGAGTCAAAAATGTTGAAACGGAAGACAGCCTCCGTTTCAACATTTTGTGCCTCCAGAGATCATTCAGGCTTGGTTTGATCGAGGACCCCCTTGTTTATCTTCCTGGCAGCCCAGAGTATCTGCAAAGCTGTTCCCCAGCACGATGGTTTTTTTAGAGTAATAATAATTGTGTGGCCATCAAGTCCTTTCTTACTTTTGGCAACCCTTTTTAGGGTTTTTCCAGGTAGAGAATAAGAAATGGTTTTCTGTTCCCTTCCTCTAGGGGGAGCCCTGGGGACTTTGCAGCTGGCCCAAGGCTACACAGTCTGGCTTTACTCCCAGGAGGCACAAGGGGGGGGGGGAATCGAACCTGTGGCTCAGAGGTTAGGCCCTTTACAGTAAGCCTAATAATAACGAAAGGAGAAAGAGACAGTGCGTCTCAAAAGTTCCAAGCGTTCTGTATGCTTTGTTTTGCTCTTTTCATCCTGGTCCTTTCCAGACCAGGATGTAGGGATTATGGGTGTTGTAGTTAAGTCCTGGGATTTCTTAGGGAAGGCTGAGGCTGTCTTAGGAAGGAGCCAGCCAGCCCTCCTCTTGACCTCCTTTGTGGCTTCCAGGATGTTGGAACTGATCGCTCAGAAACAGCGGGAACGCGAGGAGCGGGAGAAGCGCGAGAACATCGAGCGGGAGAAGCAGCGCCGGAAGCAGGGCCAGGAGCTCTCCCTCATCCGCCAGAAGCTGCAGGAGGACGAGATGAAGAAGCTGGCTGAAGAGAGGCGCCGGGAGAAGCTGGAGGAGAAGCTGGCCAAGTGAGAGCACAGGGGTGGTGGTGGTGGCAGGTGGGGAAAAAAAGGAGGGAGGAGAAGGATGAGATGAGACTGTGCCTGCGGAGTGGAGAAGCAGCAGCAGCGCACTTTGTAGCGCTGGTTTTACATTTTCCCAAATCAAAATACAGCAGGTCCCTCTTATCCGCGGGATCAATATCTGCTGATTCACTCATTCGCAGATTGAAAATACTAAGCATATTGTATCTATGAAGTTAACAGAACTGACTCCTAGAGGGCGCTACCAGTAGGTCCCTCTTATCCGTGGGATTGATATCCGCTGGTTCACTTATCCACAGATTGAAAATATTAAGAATATTGTTATCTATGAAGTTAACAGAACTGATCACTAGAGACCATGCTTAGTATTTGCTATTAAAATAGCATTTGTGGTCATCCACGTTTTTCAGCATCTGCAGGGGGGGCCTTGGAACCGATCCCCTGCAGATATGGGGCCCCTACAGTAAAGGCAGAGGAATGTAGGGTGCAAGCCCCATTCCCCTGTCTTCACGGTGACTTTGTAGTGTTTTTTTTTTCAGAGTTTCATAGATCGTGGTCTTTCCCATCATCCTTCGTGCAAAGATGGCCAGCAGCTCTCTGGGCTTCCAGGGGGTCTCTCCCAACCTTACCTAAATATCTTGGGGGGGTGGGGTGGGATCAACCCTGCTAGCGGAATCTAGAAAGAATCTCTTGGAAGGAAGGGTGTCCGCTTATCTCCTTCTGAGCAACGGGGGAATTTTCAGAGAGCCCTCCGACCTGAATTAGCCTCCCTAACCTCTCTTGCTCCCCCTTAAAACTGCTCTTATTTCCAGGCAGCGGGTTCGAGAGAAGATTGAACACGACAAAGCGGAGAGGGCAAAGAAGGTGGGTGAGCCGCCGGGCGGAAGGTCCCGGAATTTTCTCCTTCGAAGCTCAAAGGTGCAGTTACTCCATCCGGTGGGACGCCTTCATTGCTACCCTGGTCAGTCCGACGGGACAGGATACGCAGAGCCGGATCATATTTAATTTTGATGAGGGATGGGGAATCTCCGGGAGTACAGGGCGGTTCTGGTCTGTGGAGGCTTCCTTCTTTGGGAGGCTGCCGAGGAGAGGAACGGCTTACTCTTGATTTCCCCTCCCCGTCGCTCAGGGGAGACGCTTTCTGCACAGCGCCGGGCCTCTGTGCTGTAAATTAAAAGAGTTAGGAACTGTGTTTAGGCCAGGCCAGGGGCTGATTTAATTTTGGAAAGGTTAGGCAGGAGATCCCTGCAAGAGGTGGACCCCAAAATGCTCCTACCCCCCAAAAACCTACAGTGTTTTGAAGCTGTGGGGGTGCGAGGACATCCCAAATGCCGGGGGGGCTCCAGTGATGGTGTCTGAGGGCCGAGGGCATGATCAGGAGACTCTCAGGAGGGCCGGATTCAGCCTAAGGGCCTTCCACCCCTGCTGCGAAGGCCTCTGGGTCTAGGTTGCCCCCCCCCCCCGATAGTTCCTCCTACATCCACTTTCATCTCTGCCTTCCAACGAGATGACCAACGAGCAGAGAACTCGGTCCTAACTGGGTTGTTTTTCTTCCTGTGTGGTTGGGCTGGTTGTCTCCCAAAGCCTCTTTTGCAAAGATTAAAAATGGTGCCCCCCCCCCAAGATCTCATTGAGGCCCTCCCTCCTGTGCAAGGTGGTGTTTTTGGCTATGCAGTCTATGGATTTTGAGAAACTTGAGTGGGACTAGAATGAGCTTTTTTCAGTTTCTGATTCTTTCTGCCTGTCCTGCTTTGCCTCCAATGACCAAAGGTATGTGTGGCTTTCTTTCCTTTCCCTCCTCCCACTTAATCCTCAAGAGTGACCTTGTGAAGTAGGATCCAGCAGAGAGAAGGACAAGCTCAAAGCCCTGTGTTCAGTTTCATAGCTCAGCGTCAAGAGTTCAGACTGGGCTTCCCAAGCCCCAAGGGCGTTCGTTGCATAGCTTGTCAAACATTAGAATCTTATTTTCCATTTAGCCCTCTAAACCGCGTACTCCACACCATCCAGCCCTATTTCCCTGGACTGGGATACCGTGGGTTTTAAGAGAAGATTTCTCTGTTGCTGTGTCTCAACGTGCGTCTGCTTCACCGGATTGTAATCTGGGAACGTTCATATGAAAGAAAGCTGCTCTTTTTAAAAGATCGCCGTCCTTTTGCCTCTGTTTTAGTTTTGTTGTAGAGGAACACCAGGGATCGCATAAGAGAAACTCAGGGGGAAAAACTTCCTAACTGTTAGAGCAGTATAAGAATGGAACCAGTCACCAACTGTTAGAGCAGTACGACAGAGGAACCCATGACCTCGGGAGGTGGTGAGCGCTCCCAGCGCTGGAGGCGTTCAAAAGAAAAATTGAACCCCCGTCTGTCCGATGTGCTTTGATTTGGATTCCTGCCTTGAGCCGGGGGTTGGACTTGATGGCCTTATAGGTCCCCTTCCAACTCAACTATGATTTTATGGATTCCATGAAAAATGAAAAGATCCTGCGTGTGGTCTTTTCATAACCCACAGCAGTGAGTGCTTGAATCCAATCCAGAGTCTTATTCATCTTGCGCTTCATTAGATTCTCTTTTAATTTGTCTGGGGCCAGATTTCTCTCTGTAGAGAACAGGACAGGTTCCTGAGTTTGTGTAAAGGCGTCGCGGTGGCTCTTTCGTTACTTAAAAAGCTGCGCTTCCTTCCTTCCCTTTTCATCCCAGTTTGGCGGTGGCTGCAGCACCTCTTCCCAGTCGTCGGCCCCACCGGAGCCAGTGGCTCCCGCCCCGGTCCCTTCATCGCCCAGCCAGGAGCCCCCCGTCAAACGGGAGTACGATCAGTGCCGGATACAGGTAAGGCAGCGCCAACGGAGGGAGAACGCAACCCTGAGGCTGGTTGGTCAGCAGAGATGGGCATGGCTTGGACTACAAAGCTCAGAATCCCCTGGCACAACCAGAGGCTGTTAGTTTGGGGATTCTGGGAGGGGTTAGTCCACTGTGCAACCACCCACCCACCCCTCCCCACCGACACGGGACCTGATCCTGCCAATTAACAAGGGTACAGTGGTGCCCCAGGTAATGATTATTTTTATTTATTTATTTATTTATTTGATTTTTATCCCGCCTATCTGGACCAACGGTCCACACTAGGTGGCTTATAATAAGCGGGATTACCCCGCTTGATGACGAATCCACTTCACGACAATGTTTTTGTGATCGCAATTGTGATCGCAATACAATGTTTTAATGGGCTTTTTTGCTTCCCGACGATCGGTTCCCTGCTTTGGGAACCGATTCTTCGCATTACGACGATCAAAACAGCTGATTGTCGGGTTTTCAGAATGGCCGCGGGCTGCTCAAAATGGCTCCCTGCTGTTTTTAGGAGGCATTTTTCGCTGCACAGGCACCCGGAAATGGCCGCCCTATGGAGGATCTTAGCTGGATGAGCAGGTATTTCGCCCATTGGAACGCATTGAATGGTTTTCAATGCGTTTCAATTGGCTTTTTTATTTCGCTTGACGGAGATTTCCTCGCTGGAACGGATTATCCTCATCAAGCGAGGCACCACTGTATTAATAATAGTGTTAGAACTGTGGAGCTGGAAGGAATCGAACCCCCAACTCCGCAGGCAGAGACTGGAATCTCCGAGCGGCCCAGCAGCTCATCCGCCCGGCCTCTTCCTTCCCTGGCAGGTGAGGCTGCTGGACGGGACGTCGCTCACCCAGACCTTCAGAGCCAAAGAGCAGCTGGCGGCCGTCCGGCTGTACGTGGAGCTGAACCGCAGGGACGGCGGGGAGGACCCGTTCGTCCTCCTCACCAGCTTCCCCCGGCGCGTCTTCACGGAAGAGGACATGGAGAAGCCCTTGCAAGAGCTGGGTAAGCTGGGCGGGGCCGGGGGGGGGGGGGAGAGCTCGGAGGCATCAGAGGGAGGGTCTCGGCGGGAGATGGCTTTGCCCATGCAGGAAACTGGCTTTCTCTTGGCCAGTTCGAAACCCTCAGTTTTATGCCTTGCTGGCGAGCGAACCTGGCGCCACCTAGCCACAATCGTAGCTTCTCAGGCCACTTGGCAATCCTTGTTCGTGGCCCCACTAGCCGCTGCCCTGTCCGGGATCTGCATTCCCGGGTCTCCGACCACCCGGTGGTGCCCATGGTCCGATCGCTAGGGAGCGTCTGCTGCGGTTGCTCCTCCTGTCCTCAAACACCGGCCACTGAAACCATTGCTTAAATGGTAAAGCTGCCGTTGGGGAAATCCTCCTGACACACGAGGCATGCTCTAGTAGTAATTAGCCACCAGCTCCAGGCCCCGACCGCCTTGTGTTGGAGGACACAGGATCAAGGAAGGCTTAAACTCTTAAGCATGTCTGCCTCTTTCATAGTCTGTTTCAAACGCCTGCCCTCTCCTTTTAACCAGAGACGCCAGGAATTGAACCTGGGACCTTCGGAGCAGGCGCTGCACGCCCTCCGTCGTTTAGAGCCCTCTTCTCTAATTATTGTGCGGCTGATCCATAGAACGCTGCCATTTTCCCCAAACAGAGGGAGACTTTAAAGAATCACTTCTCTATATTGATGCATATCCCATAGACTGCGTTCCATTTAATTACAAGAGCCGTACTCCTCAAATTTAAATATACCGCTGAATACTGGAAACGGGAAGGCAGCTAAGGATTGTCGGTGGCCATCAACATCATTTTAGCTGATGTGATGATTGATTTCTGCTGTTGTTCAGTGGCCATTTTGGAGATCCTATTGTCTAAAGTCTGCGTTAAACTTTGCCGGTTGCCAGTCTCGCTATATACCCAAAAAGGGCAGACCTCCCGAGGTCACAGAAATGAAGAAGGCTCCTCTCGGTCGGATTTCCTCATTTACGCGCCTGGGGTGGGTGGTGGGTCCTTCTCTCTCACTTGCCAGCATCCTCTGTCCTCTCTCCAGGTCTGGTGCCTTCGGCTGTGTTGATCGTGGCTAAAAAGGGCAACAGTTGAACATTTGGCTCCTGCGCTCGCTTGGATCTCAGCCCGCTTTCCCTCGCTGCTGCCCGTGGAGGTGACTCTCACCTTTCCTCACAGCCCCCCCCCCCCCCCAGTTTCTCACACCTAGCTCTGACTGTGGAGGACCCAAAGCAGCAGCAGCAGCATCTCCTAGGGCTGGGATCCTGAACGAGGGCTGAAGGAATAGAGGGGCGGGGTGGGTAAAGAAGATTTGGGCTTCCCCGGTGCCCCTGAATGGGGAGAAATTGGTTCACAACTTGGACCATCCTCCCTGGGGGGGGGCACCACGCCGTGAATAAAACCTCTTCCTATGCCTGCTTCTTGTGGTGGCTTCCTTGACAAAAAAAAAGAGGTGGAGATCCTGGTTCTGCCGGATTTGAAAGCAGAGGCAAGTTACTGTGGTTCCCCCAAATAAGTGCAGAATAAGCAGGATTTTAAGGGTTTTATTTTAATACATAGGGGAGCGCGCTGTCCATTTCTGGCATGGCGTATGGCACAGACTTCCTAGAATCCGCACTGTTGATCTCAAGGGTGAAAAGCCACCTCTGTCCACGCGGCTAAAATCAGAAGAGGGCTGCTGAGCTGGCCCGCCCACCCGGGCTGTTTTCTCCATTTGAGTCTGAACTGCCGGGGATGCAAGCGGACACCAAATCCTGGCGAAGGGGGTGCGCTTAGGTTTGCTCCTTCTCATCCGCTCTTCCGCGGTCTAGGTCCGACTAGGATGGCCAGACCCCAACTCACGAGACCTGAAGAAGCAAAGAAGAGAAGGCATTTTGTGTGACAGCAAAGGGGGAAAAAGGTGGGGGCTCCCACTCTTGCATATGGTGCAGGAGCAGCAGGGCCCGGACAATCAAACTTAGGTAGTTTAGCGAAAGGGGCAGGCAGGGTAGTGGTATAAAATAGCCCCAAATTAGGGAGGTTCCTTTTTCTGAGTAGAGAATCTCTTGCCTAACAATTTATTTCCAAGTTAAGGAAACAATTCCAAGCCTCAAACACTTTTGTCAGTTTCAAGCCCTGCCCCCCCTGCTGAAAAATGTGGATCATGAACACTATTTTAATAGCAAGCATTCTGTATAGCACGGTCTCTGGCTCCTTGTAGCAGCCCGTTCTGGTAGCTCCCATCTTCAGAAATAATATATATTTCTAGGATTTTTAAAGAAATATTTTGAGACTGGATCAGGGAATCAGTGGATACCGATCCCCACAGATAAAGGCATGCGCCTGTCCTTTGGTGGTCATCAAGGGGAGAGAGATGGAAAAGAGCATCTTGCAAAGGAGTACGATTGCTTTTAATTAGGGGAAGGGGGGGGAAGGAGCCTGCGGGGGTGCAGAGATGGTCAGGCTTCTTAAAATCCCATCGTCCCCCAGCCCATGGTCACAGGCTGGTGAAGGGTGGGATCCAGCAACGTTTGGGGAGCCACCGTGTCTGTGTGTCACTGATGTGGGAAGGGTCTATTTAGCTCTCAGACCATCTCCTTTGCTAACGAGACATCTCAAAGGGGGAAAAAAGACTTTGGCCAAGATACCAAGAGAATTGTGGCAAGGCCACTTTTACTTATTTCAAATGTTCTTACCCTTTGCATCCTAAGTGTGCATCCCTATCGGTGAGTCTACAATACTAAAAGGATCAAACAAATGTCACACTAAAAATAGTAAACAAAAGCAACAGCAAAACATGTTCTCAGCAGTAAAGTACGGCAACCCACTTAAAAACACGATTGAGGCAGCCGGTCCTTGAGGGAAAGCCTGCCTGAGGAGAAAGGTTCTTGGCCTGCTTGGCGAAGGAGAGCCAAGGTGTGTGTGTGTGTGGCAGCCTGGTTTCCAGTGGCAGGGAGTTCCAGAGTCTGGGAGCAGCCACCAAGATTCCCCAACAAGGGCACCTGTGAAGGTGATGGGATCGAGCTGTGGGACACAGGTGTGTGTGTGTGTGAGAGAGAGGGGGGGGTGATCCCTGTGACCAGTGAGCAACCCAGCTGCCGCATTTTGGACCTGCTGAAGCTCCCTGATGCTTCTCTGAGGCAGCCTCTCCCCTGGCAGAGGGCCTGCAAGTATTAAATAGCACAGAAGACGCAAGGGGGACCCTGAGGGACCCCCGAAGCCCAGGAATCCCCCCCAAAGCACCACTTTCTAAACCCTCTCCTCTGCTTTGGGCTCGATCCTCTCCCCTAAACTCTTTATCTTCTCTTTTGGACTAGATTCCCCCCCAATCTCTGGACTAGATCCTCTCCCCAAAAAATCTCTATTTCTTTGGACTAGACCCCCTCCCCTCCGGCAATCTCTTACCAGCCATGCTGCCTGAGGGCTTCGGGGATGATGGTGGTGGTGGTGGGTTGTGTCCCCCCCGTTCCCTCGGCTTGCCCACCGACCCGGGGTGTGTGTGTCTCCCTTTTTCCTCCCCACTCCCCCACCCCGTCGCCGCCCAAAGGAGGCCCAGCGGCACTCTGCCCGTGCTCAGAGGCCCCCTCGCCCTTCCCCCCGAGCCTCACCCACGCTCAGGAACACCTGGAGGTGGGGGATCTTCTTGTTCAGCCTCCACAGCTGCCCGGCCTGGGAGTGGCGGATGCCGTTGAAGACCCAGAGGCCAGAGCCGATGAAGGCGGCCGAGCTCAGCAAGCGGCAAGCCGGGGAGGAGCAGAAGGGCGGCCGGTACTCGGATTCCTCGCTCGCCATGGCTTCTTCGGCGGGGCAAGATGGCGGCGCCCAGGGAAATCCACGCCGGAAGGGCCGCCGCCCCCTTCCAGCCGCTCCGCTTCCTGCCTGCTCTCTCTATGGAAGGACCTAGGCCCCCGTCCGCTCGCTCTAAGTCTCCGGGCGGCAACGCCTCCCCTGATTCTTTGTTCCGGGCTGAAAAGAAAACAGCCTTGTCAATTTTTTTTTTAAACCAAAGGCCCCATATGTAGTAAGGATTAAAAATGCTGTGTTTGTCAAGGAACTTCGATTTATTAGCCACCTCCTCCCTCCTCCACCAGCCCCCAGCTTTCCTTCCTACAGCCACATAATGGCTCGAAGAGGCATTTTCAACCCATATTTCATATCAATGAAAGTGATCCATAGTGCTTCCGGCTCACACAAAGTATCTTACATATTTTTTTTCTTTTCCTGCTGATCATTAAACAGGTTACAGTAAAAGAAACATTGGTAACTGAGCTATTTATTAATATTATAGATTCAGACACTATTACCGAAAGTGTGTGCTAAAAATAAAGAAAATAAAAAATATAATAGCCACCCAAAGTGATTTCACTGCTATCTATTGTATCTAGTGCTCTAGACTTCCTTTGCAGGTACTGACAGCCTCGGATTGAACAGCTTTTGCTGAAGGGAAAAGCAAAATAACTTTTTAGGCTTACACTTTTAAAAAAAAACTTGTTTTTTTCACCTCAGTTTGCTACCTTATGAATTCTGGAGGGTTTAATACTGGTAACCACAGTCCATAGAGGGGGGGAAAACATGCTTCAGAAAACAGACTACTGAATTAATTCGGAGAAATTTTATTTTTTTAAAAAAGCACACCTCCTGGCTCTCATAATCAGAAAGATCGTAAAAATAATCAGACTTCTTGCAAACTTTTCCGGCTGTCTACATAACAGTTTCAAAACACATTCAAAGGAGATTTTAAGTTCAGCTGGTTTTTATTCCATTGCACTGTAAGTCTGGTGGTATGTTTTATTCTCAAACTCTTCTGGTGTTGCGAGCCACGTCGAGTGAAGTTTTCAGTGGGAAAGTGATGACACAAATAGGAATTTAAGCTCATGTCCGCTTTCTTCTAAGGACGCATCCCACATTTTCCACAGTGCATTCCAGCAGCCTGTATGTCCTAATTAGTGAACAAGACCCTATTCACCGCCTTACAAGTTGTACAGTTCCAAGTAAAAGTAATTAACTAAGATGAAAGCATTTACTTTCCTTCTAGTCATAGCTGTTTCAGAAAACCCAATTTGTGACACCACTTCTCCACAAAGCTTTCATGAAGAACAAAACATAGGGTTTCTAGACGCTTCACCCACCATTGCATGGCAGGTGAACAAAATTCAAATTTAAAGTCATGTAGGACAGTATGTTAGGCTGGGAAGAGCCCTCCACGCATTTGAAATCCTGAGCAAAACTTTAAACAGCACAAAAAAATCTGTGATCAAGCTGCAGCCTCTAAGCCCCAACTTCAGCACCTTTGGGTGAAATTAACTAGCAGTACACAAGATTCCTGGTGAAGATTTGGGAATATTAACAAAGGGAGAAAATATAGAAAATAAAGTTCACATAGCTATTTTTAATACAAGAACAAAGCAGTGCAGGTACTGTATTAAGTTATTCAGCAGCAGCCCTTCAGTAAGCTACGGGCAAGACAGCCACAGTGATGTTACACCATCACTGAGGTAACATATAGGGGGGCTCCACTCTATATTCCTTCCAGGTACCTTTCGGCTTTCCCTCTTTCTATGTTGTAAAGGGACATGGTGGCGCTGCGGGCTAAACCGCAGAAGCCTCTGTGCTGCAGGGTCAGAAGACCAAGCAGTCGTAAGATCGAATCCATGCGACGGAGTGAGCGCCCGTCTCTTGTCCCAACTCCTGCCAACCTAGTGGTTCAAAAGCATGCAAATGCGAGTAGATGAATAGGGACCACCTCAGTGGGAAGGTAACAGCGTTCCGTGTCTAAGTCGCACTGGCCATGTGACCACGGAAGATTGTCTTCAAACAAAACGCTGGTTCTATGGCTTGGAAACGGGGATGAGCACCGCCCCCTAGAGTCGGACACGACTGGACAAAAATTGTCAAGGGGGACCTTTACCTTATGCTGTGCAGCAAAAGCAAGCCAAAATCAACATTTTGTGGAAACTTTAGCTTCGAGTTTCAGAGTGAGCTTTCGGTGACTGCCGTTACTTGCGGTTTTGGGCTACAAATCCAGGAATTCCCCTGCCTGAACGCTTCTATCGGTCCTCGTCATCCCCGTCAAAATGGCGTGGCTTCTTCTCAAGAGGGGAAGAGTGGTCAAAAACCCACAGACACGGATCAACAATCCTGTAAGCCAAGAACCAGGCCAGTGTATTTCATGGAAGCATTTCTGTGCGACTTAAACCCGGCACGATCCTTGGATTATCACCTTGGCAAGGATTTTTTCAAGTCTAGGGTGCTGCTTATATACCGCCCCGTAGTGCTTAAAACACTCTCTTGGTGGTTTACAACTTAATTACGCAAGCGACACATTGCTCCCCCCTTCAAAGCAAGCAGAAAACCCTGAGCTGGCTACCTGAGCCTGCTGGGATCAAAACTCAGGTCCTGAGCAGAGTCTTGACTGCAGTACAGTGGTGCCTCGCTTTACGATTGCCCTGTTTAACGACAAAACTGCATTACGACAAACTTTTTGCGATCGCTTTTGTGATCGCAAAACGATGTTTCCTATGGGGGAACTTCGCTTTGCGATGATCAGTTCCCTGCTTCGCAAAAACGACGATTTTCCAACAGCTGATTGGTAGTTTCAAAATGGCCGCCGGGTAAACAAAATGGTCCCCCGCTGTTTTCTGGGACGGATTCCTTGCTGCACAAGCAGCAAAAATGGCCGCCCTATGGAGGATCTTGCTGGACGGTGAGTTTACAGCCCTTTGGAACGCATTAAACGGATTTGAATGTGTTTCGATGGGTTTTTTCTTTTCGCATTACGTTTTCGTTCTACAGCGATTTCGCTGGAACGAATTAACATCGTAATGCGAGGCATCACTGTACTGCGGTTTAACTACTGCACCATGAGGATCCGATATAGACTCCACAGCACATAACAACCATGGCCGATAGGACACCTGGGTGTTCGAGAAGCACAGCAAGCTTTTAAAAGAAGCAGCTGTGCTTTACAAAAACTCTTTACCTACTTGGGAGGAAGAGAACCATGCACCGTCATTCCCAAAATTTACCCGGATCGCTCTCCTGTCGCAAAAATCTGATCCACAACGCCGCCAGCACCTTGCATGTTCTGTTCAGCAGCACAAGATGTCCCCAGCTCCTTTATAAAGTTGTTAAAGTTGTACAAATGCATGGCTCCCCCCCCCCCCCAAAGTGATACGTTTAGTGCAAAGTTCCAACGCTTTATTCAGCTCAGAATCCGCTGTCTTTGGAGCCAGGATCCTACAGATGTCCGTCCAGAGCATGACCCTTCCATGTTCAGCCCCCATGCAGCTACCAGGGTGGGTTGGTTGGTTGGAGTGGGGTGTGCTACTTTTTCCCAAACCACAGGCTCGCGGCTAGATCCTTGTCGGTCTCAATCGCTTCTTTCAAAGCTGCTACAGTCTTGCTTTCCTCATTTTGAGCATTGGACTGCTGTAAAGAATGGTGTTTATAGAACTCCTACAACCAAAGAGAAAACACAGGAATGAGGCAATGAAAAAGCTCAGGATGCCTCTGTGGCTTTAAAAAAACACATAACGCGGTATCCCGGGTCCCCTTTAAGAGAGTTTAAGTCTAATTTTAAAAAGAACAAAGAAAAATAGCAACCCACTTTTATGCAGTAACATGGTATTTTCCACATATAGGAATTAAAACATACTTTAATAAGATGTCTCAAAAACCAACTTTTTCTCACTTTTCTGTTGAGGGGGTCTTGACACGAACACTGCAAATCTCTGAGGCCATTTACAATTTAGTCTAAAATTCGACATGAAGGTTCAGACAGAGTCCTTCAAGGTCAGAAGCCTTAGCTGTTCTGACACAGTGAAAGCTTTATACATCATCCTCGTGGAACTACACAGCTGGAAGGGACCCTGTGGATCATCCAGTCCAGCCCGCCAAGGAGGCCCAGTGGGGGAATCAAACTCTGGCCCCACAGCCAGAGATCTAAAAGACTGAGTTATCTGGCTTTAGAGAATCCCTAGAAACCAATATCACAACTCTTCTCCCCCCCCCCCCCCATTGCACTCAATTCTTGGACCAATTTCCACCTATTTATGTTTCCTGATTAATTTAAAGTCGTATATCATTTATTCGTTCTCATGACAACTCTAGATCTAACCTTCTCCTTAGGAATCAAAATCTAAGCAGATCTGACAGAGGGCTGTCCAATTTTCTCTTGAATGCCTCCAGTGTTAGACAGCTTCATGGGTCGTGTTGTCGTACTGCTCTAACAGTTAAGGAGTTTTTTTCCTGTCATTCAGCCAAAATCAGGCTTCCTCTAAGACTGATTGCCCGCCAAACATCCACAACCGCCTACTTCGGAACAACATGGCGTTTCTTTTTTGGCTGCAGGGATGGGGACGCAACAGCAGCCCCCAGGACAAGTTCGGGGTATAATTCGGTGAGGATACCTAAGCACGCAATCTCAAGAAAGCCAGATTCACTGCGTTCATTTTTTTGGGGGGGGTCTCCTTCCTATTTGTTGTTGTTGTTTTGCACTGTCCACAAAAGAATTGTGGTGAAGCCTGAGAAAGTGGAATTTTCCCCACCAAAGCTTGCGATTTGTTTATTTACGGACCGAATACAAGGCATCACCCTCTCTTAGCTTCCAGCAATCCTCTCCACAGGTCTTCCCGGCAAAAATTAAAAATAAAAGTGGCTTCTTCTCATTACCTGCCACTTCATTCTATTAATTAAAGAGACTAAATATTGAAATTATAACGTAGGTAAAGCATGTACCCAAAATCTGGCTCAGTTACTCTAATCCTGAAGCTAGAAAAAGTTCCTTTTTTTGCAGGTGGGAGTGAACGACCATCTCCCAAAGGGCGTCACCCACCAGGGGCTACCAGGGGAGGATGGGCTTTGTAGTAGCCGAGGCATTTCAGCTCCCTCCCCCTCCTCCCCCCCCCCAATCATCCTCGCACCGCCGAGACCTTCAAGTTCTCCTTCCTGGCCTTCTCGGTCCAAGAGACCAGCCACAGCCCTAAGGCCATCGACCCGACCATCCCCAAGGCCGCCATCCCGCGACGCGAGAGCGCCATCCCGGAACGAGACGTCAAGGTCGGGGGAAGGGAAAGGGCGACGCACGACCATCGAGAGGAGGAGGCGGAAGCGGCTGGCCCGGCCAGAGCGCTTCCGCTTGAAACGTAGAGTTATGAAGATTAGAGGGGGCTACAATCGGTTCTCACGCCAGCTTTTGAGACTCTTTAGACTCTCCAGAATCTCCCACTATAGTAGAGAGGAGAAATCTGATTTATTGTCCTCAAGAAATCTATACAGGCGCTCCCTGAGTGTGCGACTGAGGGTTTACAACAGCCTTGCAGTGTAGTTCCCCTATTCATATTTGTAGGTCAGACACTGATTGGATTTTCCTAATACTACCAGCCCTTACCAAAAAGGAAACAGCCACTTGTATTTATTTACTTTCCTTCCTATGCCATTCTTATTTCCATGTGTGCAAGCTTTGTAGTTCTACAGAACATTTCCTCGGCCTAGATTTAGAAAAAAAAGCAGCTGGAGATCCTGGGTCTCTGCTTCTTCATGTTCTAATTTTTAATCTAATTATTAATCCGGACTCCACACTTGTTTGGTGAAGCGTTATGTGTAGCTACGAAAGCTTGCATATGCACAGGGCCACGGGCTCAGGAAGGACTCATAGATAATTTCGGCAGTGCCACCTGGTTGCTTTACAGAACTTTTAGCAACAATAACGAGGAGGCAGATGCTAGAGATCTCAGTCTGAAATTCAGAAGAACAAAATGGGTGGTGGTGGGGAATAAGTAAAGGAAGAATATACCTTTAATTCAGTTGGAAAAACTGGTTTCCGTATAGGATGGGAGCTGAGGGATACAACCAAACTTAAGGGAAATGTGAGGTTTGCGGAGGGACTGAAAAAAAAATACAGGAGAGGGGTGGCATCAGATAGCTTAGTATTTTGTAACCCAGGAACATCAGATGTGTTAGGCGAACATGATCGCTGGTGGCTGTGAATGATGGGAGTTGTAATCCCAATACATCTGAAAGATGGTCTAGGCTGGTTAGAGTCCCAGAGAATTTCACATAAACACATCTGATGGGCCGTTGATCTGTTGTGCTTGTTCTCGTCGCCATCCTTTATTTTAAAATGAAAATTTGCAAATACAGCCAGAAAGAAAGGAAGAAAGAAAGAATAAAAAAACACATGCAGTAAGTGAAAATTATGAGCTTGGAAGATACAGTATATTAAATTAAGTTATATATGTATGTATGTACCGTGTTTCCCCCAAAACAAGACAGGGTCTTATATTAATTTTTGCTCCAAAAAAACACATTAGGGCTTATTTTCAGGGGATGTTTTATTTTTTTCATGTACAGCAATCTACATTTATTCAAATACTGTACAGTCATGTCATCTTCTGGTTGCTGCACAAGCGTGGAGGGCGGGGTTTCACTAAACCTGTTTCAGATTAGCATCTGTAAAGAAAGACATGTTCATGGTTAGATAAAAAAAGTATGATTTTCTGTGCATACCGTCAGCGTCCTTATAATGATTTAGCTTTGAAATGCAGCATCAGGACTGGAACGGATGCAGAAGTCCACATACATACGAGGAAGAACAGCTGTATGCAGGATAATACCCAATTTATGAGGATCAACATACCCATAATCCTGCTTTCTGAGTAAGCCTTACTGATCTCATGGGTGTTCCGCTTACCTCCAATTTGGTAACTTTAAATCTGCAAAACACACCGAGGTTTAACGAAAGATCTCTGACCAGCGCGAAATTAGCTTTTCGTTAGAAATGTCCAACCGGAGGCCGGTGCAGGAGATATACAATCAGAATAAAAGAATCCCGAACCCAGGGCTTTATGCTGAGTGTCAGGATATACAAGTCCTTCCATGTCAAACCTGGTAAATACACCGTGGAAATAAATGTAATCCTTCTCTCATTTCCTTGGATAATAATAAGTCCCGAAGAATAGTAGAACTTGAAAGCTGATTCTCACTTCCTTGGTGGATCCGTCACAAAAATAGCATGACATTTGAAAGCCTCGTTATCACCTCAAGCATGGCTCTGTCACAACAATAACATGCCATTAAAGCCCCTATTAATAATAATCATCATGTCAATTTTGACTTAGGGTGACCCATTTTCAGGGTTTTCTAAGTGGAGAAGACTCAAAAGTGCTTTCCCTTTCCCTTCCTCTAGGGGCGCTGTGGGACTGCGCAGCTTGCCCAAGGCCACCCAGGCTGGCTCTTCTCCCAGGAGGCACAGGTGGGGGGATTCGAACTCCCATCCTCTGGATCCACATCTAGGGACCTAAACCACTGAGCTATCCAGCCAAGTGAAAAAGACAAAGCTCTGTTTCCACTTTGTTCCACATCACCCATAAATACTAATACCTAAACATCTCATTATTTCTTCACTGGTGCTCTTTCACAAATCGTCGTTGAAACTTGAAAGCCTCGTTATCACCTCACCCATGGATCTGTCAGAAACAATTGCAAAATGTAAGAACTTCACCACTACCTCAGTCAGGATAGCTGACGTCAACATTTTTCCTCTGGAAAAATCATGTCCCAGAACTAAATTTCCTTGTATTTCTCCTCCACTGCATTTCACCAACCATCAGGTCTGGATCCCTCCCCAGCACCACACGGCATTTTGCTTTCCGAGGTCAGGGATCAGAAGCCTCCCACTCTGTGCGCAAAACCAGACTTTGCTCGTAGCTGGATCATTCTTCACCGACGGTGAAAGGAGGGCTGTGGTGGGAAAGAAAAAACAGATCGTACAGATTGAAGTGGCCTGAATGAGATGCAGAGAGAGAGAAAATATCTCACAGATTGCCAAATACCACAGCAGGCCCTGCTCCCATGCCTTTGAACAGCAGCCACGGACTTGTGGACATAAGTCGGCCACTACGATTCTGATCCTCGTGGCCTTTAGAGCCTCAGCTGTTGAAGTCCAGGTGTCCGTCTCGAAGCGCAGGAGCAGGCAAGCTTGGGGAGGCTGGGTCAGTTGGCAACCCTCCGGCACTCATAGGGAAATGGCAGATACTCTCTCCCGGCTCCCTCTTAAGTAAGACACCTCCGACCCTGATCCGCCTTTCGCCGGAGGCCTGGTGACCGGCTCTTCTTTTTGCCCTGAGCTCATTAGCCGTTCTCAGGGAGTTTTCCATGAGCTCAGAGGGCGATTATAATATCCCCGGAGTAGATGGCTGATCAGGCCGCCCGCTGTCCTGGGGTAACCTCACCGACCCGGGTTCGGGCAGCCGCTCCTTCCCTTCGGACCCATTCTGTCCTCTTTGCCGAGCCGACGGGACAGGTTGTCTCCACCCGTGGACGTGGGGCCTTTTTCGGTGTCTCACTGAGGACGAGCAGCGTGGGAATGTGAAGGCAAGCCTTCCTCCGGAACACAAGACCTGCAGGAAAAGGTGAGAAAGGGGTAGGGGAGGAGAGGAGCGTGTGCGTGCAAATGTGTATGCTGTTGTAGGTAATAGGGACAGGCGATCTTTCCAAACACAGAGCCTGTTATGGCCTTCGAAGATCAGCAGCCATGCCGACGGCTGCTAAATTCATTTATTCATCATCGTCCTCTTAAAATTGCAGAGCTGGAAGGGACCCTTTGGATCATCCAGTCCAGCCCCTGTCAAGGAGGCACGGCGGGGATTCAAACTCCCAACCTCTGGCTTCCCAGAGGTTGAACCACTGAGTGTTGACTGAAAATTGTTGTTTTTCCCAGGATTTAGGGGCTGGGTGGTTTTCTCTAGGTGGATGAATCAAGGACCTCCCAAATCCCACATCCCAAAACCCTTATCCTAGAAGATTACGAGGGTGGGGATCTTTTAAAGGATCTTTTAAAACCCAAAATTGGGAGTTCAGGGAGAAGAGCCAGCCTGGGTAGCCTTGGGCAAGCTGCACAGTCCCAGGGCAGCCCTAGAAGAAAGGAGAAACCACTTCTGATTATTCTCTGCCGGGAAACCCTTGTAAAGGGTTTCCCTAAATTAGAAATGGTTTGACAGCACATCATGATGATGATGATGATGATGATGATGATGATGATATAACCCCAAGAACAGGCATTTTGACTTCTTTAGAATGAGGAAATCTCCCTATAAATGATGGAGAATCTCCAAACCATGAGATCTGGGAAACGAAGGTGTGGCCGTTTGGGGAACTTTATAGTACCAGGCTAAGAGCCGATGGGGGTTACATGTGAAGCTACTCCATCCTCCCCAAAACTGTGGGCAGGGGCCATTGTTTTCGATGTGTCAGAAAAACGCATCACATTGCACCAATTTCTGCAGTTTTTAGGCTCCTGAGATTAAACCAGCTATTTAGCAAAGCTCCAGTCCAACCCTATAGGCTGGCAAACAGAGCACCCCTCCACCACGTGGAATAGGAACGAGAGTTGCCAAAATTGGCGACTTTTGTCCTGACCTTGTCAGGACGTTAATAGCTGCCCAATGTGCAGAAATGTAACAAGAGGTGCTCTTCCTTGGCATGGCTTCTGCATAATTTCAGCCCGTTCTCTACCCCAGTTTTCGAGAAGTTAATTAATGTTGCTTTGGGCTGTTGAACCTGCTTCTAGCAAGTTTCATATGTTTGGGTGGTTGTTTTTCTTTTAAATGAATTTATTTTTCATTGATTCGTTTATTTAAAATATTTATACTCTACATTCTACCCAACTTGGATATTGTATAATATAGTACTCCAGCATTCAATATAAATATTTATAGGGCAGTAAAATAATAACGAAAGCAAGCGGCCACTTTCATGAGAAAGGCAGAGCATAAATATTTTAAACAAGCAAACCATAATGAATCAGTAATAAACCTCAAGGCGGCCTTTCTAGGGCTTCAGTTCTCCGGATAAGGCTGGACTCTGTGTCCCAGCTAGCCCTAAGCAGGACGATGGGCATTTTAGTCTAACAATAACGAAGGGTTTTCTGCGCCTGTTCATGGCCATCTGCTTCTTTCAGACGAAATTGATCTGGGAACATTTGTTTGCAGAAGATCTGTTCGTGCCCATGTGTGTAAA